>NW_028277113.1:17642500-17993500 GCF_059951505.1 Python bivittatus | reverse complement strand
TCCTCCAAGGATTTCAGTCTGGTATATCCGGATCACCTGTCCCCACAACGGTCCTGTGAAATAGATACAGCTATGAATGATTGGCGCGATATATCCTGGTAAGCTTAAGGACAGAGGGGAGTTTCTCCAATCTGAGCCCAACACTATATTCAACACACACTTTATGCCTTTGGGTTCACTTCTAGAGACCACTGTCTTGATGGTGATTCATTGCTCTACCCTAGATTAATTCCAATTAGACATTTTCAGAAAGTGTTTAATTCAACTTTGTTTCTGTCAGCCCTCAGAGTAAACCAGACAGGAAACTTGACCAGATGAACTAAGTCTACTTTACTGTAAGGCTACATTAACAGAATCTTGCAAGTCCCTATTTACCGCCTGAGCAGTTAGGGCAGGACCTTTCTAAGTTTCCTTCTCTGCCTGTTACTCAGTTGTGGGCTCCTCCCCCTTTTATCTGATTGTTCCCCCCTCCCCCCGCCCAGTCTTCCAAGGTCATTCTCACATTCAATTACAGTTGCTGCATCATGTGTGATTATGTGATTATTCAGTTGCTCCCAGTGCAAATGTATATCCATCTACTTGTCTGTAAAATAGTGCTCACTCAGAAGCACTGTTACATCCCAAGTGGCAGAAATGGCCTTGGAGGAAAGGTTGGTGGAACAGGATGTGGAGGACACTGGTGTGCCGTATGCTTCGCCAGATTCCTCTTCCAGTATTGACATGCCCAGGAGACTTGAATGCCAGGCTAGTCTAGCCTTTGTGTAAAGATGCCTCACCATGTGGAAGTGGGCAATATGTGAGTAGGGTATAAGTACTTCCAGACACATTTAACAGCTAAGGCTCTACAGCTATGTAAGCCTAGCTAGCAGGGTACTTAAACCAAGCCATCACAGTCCCCCAGTTGCTGTAAGCAGATTTCGCATCCAGATCCACCTTGTACTCCTGGCCTAGATGATCTCCAATTTGCTCCAGAGAATGACTTCAGTTCAGACCTCATTATAGACAATGTTACTTCCTGTGCTTCACTGACTTGACTTTACATATGTTCACTTTATGTCAATTCCTGTTCTCCACTGATCTCAGAGTACCTGACCATGCTTCATGCCTCCGCTCTCCCACATACAGTCTCTTGGTTTTTGTGCTGATAACTCAGCATGTAAGCGCAAACACAATGCTCATCTGCCTGCTCTTCATGCTGGTAGCTTGACACACAAGCGTATATATCCAATCTTGTACCTTCTTTGCTCTGTGTTTCCAGCAGCTGGACCATAAAAAGCACAAGAGTTGGCTCCTTTGAGGGCAAATGGTCTGCAGCCATATAAGTACCATTCTGTTTTCAAATAAATTTAGAAAAAAATTGCATCAATTTCAGTGGCACAGAAAGTTGCCTTAGGCTGAGTGAGTTTGCTGCTCTGTCTAGCCTTGCATTGTCAACATGGCTGGCAGCAGCTGTCCAGGATTTAACCAGATATTTTTTACAGCCTGAAGCATTTTTAGCCTGAAATAATTATGGGAACTGAATCTTGGATTTTCTACATTCAAACCGTGCCTCCTTCCTGGTGTATCATATTGGTGGATACTGTTCAGATAACTTTTAAAGAATCTGCACAACATAATCCTCCTTGGTGCTCCACATTGGCTTTCTTTTTCACCAAGAATAAATGAAGTTTTTTTTTTAGATTTTTTTTTATCCCGCCTTTATTATTTTTATAAATAACTCAAGGTGGCAAACATACCTAATACTCCTTCCTCCTCCTATTTTCTCCACAACAACAATCCTGTGAAATGAGTTGGGTTGAGAGAGAATGACTGGCCCAAAGTCACCCAGCCGGCTTTCGTGCCTAAGGCCGGACTAGAACTCACCGTCTCCTGGTTTCTAGCCTGGTGCCTTAACTACTAGACCAAGCTGGCTCTAAGTTTGCATTATTTATCATTGCAGTTCAGTTTAATCCATGTTTTTTCAAGTCAAAATTATGGGTGTATGATCTGCTGTTAAGGCACACATTCTGAAATAATTCCAGGCTGTTTTTTTTACTAAATCAGAACTAAACCATTTTATTTTTTATTGATTTGCATCCCAATTTCTAAGTCCTTGTACAAAGGACAGTTTGTAAATGCAAATGTGATTGATGGACAGATACATTTATATTCATGAGAGCTAAGCAGGTTAGAGTTATTGTACACTCCCGTGTTGTCAGTAATAATCAAGAAATAGGGGGATTAATCAGAAGACGTGTAAATAACCGAAGTCTTTAATCTGATCATATCACTGCTGTTGAGCTAAGCTGACAATAAGGGGAAAATATTTTGCCTATGGATAATAGAGTTTTTATCCTAATAGTTATTCTTCAGTTTCTTACCTATAATAACTGAGGAAGAGGACAGATAATTTGTTTGGTTACTTGCTTTATTTGTTACTTCTCTTATTCAGGTCAATTTTCATGAACTACAATATAAAAGTTTTCAGTAACAAATGGACACAACTGGAGTTGATTTGGGTCACTGATTTGTCATCAGTTTGGGATAGAAGGTACTACTTTTTAAAAAGTAATTTTATTGAAGTTTTTAATAAATATAGTAAAAACTAATAGAAACTAAACTAGAAGAAGAAAGAAAAATAAAAGTTCAGAAGGTGCAGAAAAAAGAAAAAAAAAGAGAAAAGAAAAGAAAAAGAAAAAGAAAAAGGCAACAAAGACAATAATAAAGATGTGGTTTCCAACCTTCATCATACCAACCATAAGCTAATATAGTAACTTTTCACCCTCTTTTAAAGTTACAAATAAAAAAACTCTTCTCCCCATAACCTAATTTTTATCTATACACAATCCAGAAATCATCATCTTTTCAGTCCTTGTTCAGCAAAAAGTCTATTAGGGGTTACCAGAAATATCAAACAAATAGTTTATCCTTGATCAAATAGTCCAAATTTATATTCCTTCTTTTTGCTCTTCACAATCTTGACCTTTAAATCATTCCAATGGCATTACAAATTTTGATCTTTTATTAATCTTTGGCATTCAAGAGGAATCTTCAAAGCTTTCACCAGCCTCCTTTGTAAAACCCATAAAGAGGCATTGTCCAGGATTTCTTGTTGCAGCTGTTCCACATCCAGATCCTTTTCTTGATATGTCTTTTGTGTTACTATTTTGATAATCTCAATTTTGTTGTCTTCCATGTCTTCAAACTCTATGTCTGTGTCAGGTAAAAGTTTTTAAAGTTTTTCTCATCATCTTCTAAAATTTTATCTATTGAAGTCTGTATCCTTTCTGAGATATTAGTTATTAATAGTCCAATTAAAAAAAAACTCTTTAAGGTAAGAAAAAGTTATAGTCAGCTTAGCCATTTTAACTCTTTTCTGCCTGGTCCCTTAGTTCCCCCAGGGTTCATTTGCAACCTTTATCAAGCCTCAGCTCCTAATATGGGGTTAGTTCCATTTCAGTAGTTTCCCACAAGTATATTATTTAATTATATACTTGTTTTTCAAATGTGACAGCAAAAATAACCAATATTTCAAATCTCTTTGGTCTTCCAATCCATTTAAAACTTTCTTAAATCAAAATCCTTTTTTCTTTTTTCTGGTTTTTGCCAATTGTATATTATTTTAAATTCTTAAGTCTCTGTTTAAAATTTCTTAAATCCAAAGAAGAAGGTAAAACTCACCAGGTGTCAAATTAAGCTTGCCGTTTTGAAGGTCTCTAATATCCATAGTGGTTAAACTGGACATTTCCAAATGTGTTTAGAAAGTGAGTTTGGCTGGCTTGGCATTCTTATTAAAGGCTTCACCACTGCTGAGAGCAAAGTCATGGGGGACTGCTGTTTTATGGTCTCCTCACGAGGAGCTGCCATTCAGAGCACTCATGGGTGATCTCCCATTCTCTCCTTTTCTGGAGAGATTCAAAGGACTGGTCTGCTCGACGGTCCTTCATTCTTCTCAGTGGTTGCTGTCTCCACTCATTCACAGAGATGTCTTCAGTCAGCCATGACTCATACTGGAAGCTGAAGGTACTTACTTTTTCAGGTGGTTGCATAGGGACTGCTCAAAACCTACCTCTAGACAACCATCATCTTATGTTCCTAAGATGCTCCAAACACTGTATCAGTAAAGGAGGTATTTAATAATGAAAATAAATTTAATTGAAAAGCATTTTATAGTTACTGGGCAGCTATGTTTTGGGTGGCATGTGATTATTGTAATGGAGTCCTATTGTTTAATATGTGGTTGTTTCTGTCGGGAGTTGTTTGAATGGGTGGTATATTAATTTCTCTAAACAGTTTTCTCTCTCTTTTTCTACAATGCACTGTATTGATACAATGATAAGGGAAATGAATTCTGCCCATAATTAGATTCTCTCTTTTTAATTAATATTTCATATGTTCTAGAGCAGAAATAGGAAACCTGAAATCTGGGGGTCATGCATAGCTTCCCTGCATCTCATTTGCACTCTTCCCCTGGCACCATAAGACCTCACTACTGAATTTTGGCAGCATAGTTGATTCATTTTTGTCAGCCCTCTCCCCAGACAGACTGAATTTGCTAGTTTGGGGGCAGATTTTGATCTGTTTTGAGGATAGGGCTGGCAGGTAGGAAGCCTCTAGGTACCAAAGCATGTCCATCCCCATCTTTAATGCCCCCTGTCTTGACATTGCCCTCAGTGGAAATTTGGCCTGTTTGGGAAGGGGCGTAAAGGTGAGGATAGGATTCATTTGCTTCCCAGAAGTCTACTCCCATTCCTATCCCTCAAACCCCCAAAACTGTACCCCCCAATCAACCCTGTCCATTCCAGTGATTTTATTACCTCACCAGGTGGCTTGAATCTCCTGTAACCTTCCAGAAGGTCAAGAAATAGGGTTCTTGCCTCCAATCCCTCAAACGTTCCTCTCATATAGAATCTAGTGCATGCTGGCTGGGGAATTCTGGGAGGTGACATCCACATGTCTTAAAGTTGCCAAGGTTGAGAAACAAGATACAGTGGAACCTTGGGTTATGAACGCTTCTGTTAATGAACTTTTCAGGTTACGACCAGCTCCAGCCGCAAAATTTTGCTTCGGTTTGCGAACTCCGCCTCGGGGTATGAACAGGATATGTGGCCATTTTCTCTCCCGTGACACGGTCCGCGGCCATTTTCCGCCCCTGACACATGGTCCGCGGCCATTTTTCTGCCCCTGACACGTGGTCCACGGCCATTTTTCCGCCCCTGACACGTGGTCCGCGGCCATTTTCCACCCCTGACACGTGGTCATAGGGAGGGGGACTCTCCCTCCAAGCAATAGCCGCCTCCCTGTCCTCCACGCCAGAACGGATTAACGGTAATTACATTGAACCTTATGGGGAAATTTGCTTCGGGTTGCGACCAATTCGAGCTGCGACCAGAGTCACGGAACGAATTAAGTTCGTAACCCGAGGTACCACTGTATAGTCCAATTCTATTGCAGTTTTAGCTTTCAATATAGCTCTGACAAACCTTGCTGGCAATTATGTTCTAGAGAGGTGGATCAGGGTTGGACAACCTCCAGCTCTAAGAACTATAATTGGTAATGAATGAACTACATAGTCTATGCAGTGATCCTACCCCATTTTGTTGCCCTGGCACCTCTAAAATCACAATCTAAAATCCTGCCAAAATTTGGTAGGAAATCACCAATATTTAGCATGATTTTTTTTTTACTTAATAATTCAGCCAGAGAGGTATGTTACAACAAAAGTGGGGGAATATAAGAAGCCACTTCATATTCTTTCTGTTTATCATTTAAAGTTGTATCTGCATGGACTGGTGATACTCCTTAGGCAAACAAAAATCTTTCCTACCATCTACCCATTGCTTTTTGCTAGAAATGGCATGAACTGAATCTGGGACATTTTGCAAAGCATTTTACTCTACCACTGAGCTTTCCTAAATGTTCTCTTATTCCTAAGGGAAAGCATGTCCTCATAAAATATCAGTGTGTGAAAATCCCTAAATTGGGAAATATGTTCTCCTGCAAAGACACATTAAACATGAGGGATTAAGGATTGGATGGCCTTTTTGGGTTCATTCTGTCCAAGTTTACAAATATCACATTTTCATTTCATGTTCTAGAAGTGGTTATTTTTTTTCCTAGTCCTCAGTTTGTTTTTTGAACTTGCAAGATAAGTCAAATACAGTAAATGGCATGAGCAAAAACTGGGTGTGTTCACTTTGGGTACATTTCTTATGTAAAAATACACAAGCTTGCTGTGTCTACAGGTGGCATCATTTTTTTTTCAAGATGGTGTCAAAAAGGATGATCAATGCTGTGTGGACTTAATGGTGAAGAATCGTTAGCTGGAAGAATATGTTTTGGACTGAGTTTTGGTATATGTACAGGAAAAGACTTGATCTGGAAGGCTACCACAGAATCTCATAGAGCCTTCAGAGAAAACTGGCTGATCTGTAGATGGTCAAGAAACCTGGAAGATAGAAGGAAAGAACAGTCTTGGATTGGAATTTAGTAGTAGTAGTGCTGGTAGTGACACTACTGCATTTGGGATGCTAATGTGTGGTGACTGCTATTATTGGAAGGAAGCTGGCTGGGGCTGGAGCAGCAAGCAGTGGCAGCAGGGGAACAATTAGATATGGGGCCACCATTGCTGCCATCATTGGAAGCATAATCAGAGTATTGGTGGACTAGCTGCATTTAACTGGATGTTATTGCAGACAGCAGAGCAGTGGAGTGAGGTGACCACTGCAGCTGAGGATTATGGGCTGGAACTAGAGTGGCGGCAGCAACAGCAGGAGTAATGGAATGGGGGAATTGGGTATCTTTTGTTTTCAGGGGCTACAACAGCAATCACAGGGGAGAGTGGTAGAAGCAGATCTGAATTTGGACGAAGAGATTTTGATGGGATTAAGGACTGGACTCGAGAGGAAACCAACCTGATAAAGATGACTGCAATGATTAGACTTGGGAGACCCACTTGGACTGGCAGAAGGTGGGGAGGTCAGGAATGTAAATCTCAGACCACTCACCTAGTTAGCAGTAGAAGTAAATGAAAGGTGGGTGCTGGCAGAGAGTGGAGCATGGGACATGCAGATATTTGGGAGTCATGTTAAGGGTCCTGGGGACTCTTACTGTGTGAGACCTGGTGTTCTGAGTCTTGGGTGGTCAGGTGGGGTCTGTGAGGTTGGTTCCAGTCAGTAGTTGTAGGAGAGGAGAGGTTGGCTTGGTGGCTGCTCCATTGTGAGGTGCTTTAGGGGTCAGTTCTGTTCCCCCTCTTTTATTTAATATATAGACAAAGCCACTAGAAGATATCATATGCCAATTCCTGGTTTGATACAATCATTATGCTGGTGATACCCAGCTTTTTGTTGCTAGGCTTTGTTGGTGATGCTGTTGAGGTCTTGTCCTGTGCCTGGAGGCTGGAGGGTCTAGACGGGGAGAGAATAGGCTAAAAGCGAACTAAAGAAAGATGGAGTTATTGCTTATCCATTGGGCGGCTCTAGTGATGTCTCTGGATGGGAACCACTATCCCTGAAGTAGCAAGTCACCAACTTGGAGGTCCTCTAGGACTCATGGATTCTGTGGAACAGCAGGTAGAAGCTTTTCCCAGGGATCCTTTGCCCAAGCTTCAACTGCTCTGCCAGTTGTGGCCCTACTGGGAACAAGAGGACCTTGCTACAGTGACTCATTCCCTCATTCCCTTGCCACACCCTCACTTGAACTAATCCAATGTGTTCTACATGGGGCGGCCTTTAAAGACCACTCAGAAGTTTCAGGTGGTCTGCAGTGCAGTGGCCATGAATTATTTGGTATCTGCCAGTGGGAGCACATTACACCTGCTCTAGTCTTCCATAGGAATCCAGGTGCAATTTAAAGTGCCGGTGTTGACCTATAAAGCCCTTTATTGGTCAGCACCAGGTTACCTTCATAACCCCATTTGTTCACTAGAATTGGCCTGGCCAATTCAATCTTGCAGGAGAAGCATCTGGAAGTTCCCCACTTACAGGAGATGTGGGGGGTCGAAGCTTGGAGGTGCTGCTTCCCCACAGCAGCGCTGGCCCTCTGGAATGGAATGGAACCCACTTGAAAATGGGTTAACTGCTTTCAGAACCAGCTGAAAACAGATTTCTTCCAGAAGGCATTTGAAACACAACTCTATGATTTTGGTGTATTCTACAGTATATGCTTTTATTTTTTATTCTGGACTATGGATGTTATAATTGTTATCATACTCCTTTAAACCACTGACAATCCTGTAGGATTGTGACAGGGAATAATAATAATCAATCAATCAAATATCTTGTGTGTACCTATGTCCTTCAACTTCTTATAGTAAAATGTCATTCTAGGAGATATCTGCCCAGTGCCTTCTGTGGGAAAGGAGAAATAAGTGTACTTAACTATTAATTCCAACACCAATCTGATGTTTTTTTTTAAAAGCCTCCATTCCTTCTACATCTCCTAAAAAAAAAAAAAGAATTCCTTTGAATGGGAACAAGAAATGCCTTTTATTTTTCTTCATTTCAATCCACACCTGGGAGGATTGACACTGGGAGGGAGAATGGATGAAGGATTCAGCTTTCCAGCTAGGTTTCTGTCAACCTGTTTTCTCTGAATGAAATTATTTACAATTAGTTTTAATGATTTTCATAATGTTATGGAAAAATAAAAAATAAAATAAAAATGGATAAAATATTAATTCATAATGACCCTGTGGAACCTCTTGCCAGAGGAAGCCTGAGACCACCATTGGTGGGATCTGGACACAATAATTTAGATCTACGCTACAGAATGTCTGCAACTGAGTGTACTGAATAAACCTATAACAATACATTTTTGTGCTTGTTGCTTTTGAATCCCTCCTAAGGATTGCCTAATGACAAAACACATAAAAAGCAAAGATTGCCTCATTAGTCTGTAAGGAAGAAAAAGGAAAAGCCACATTGGGCAGTGTCTTTATCAGGATCAATCACAGTGTGAGCTTCATCAGGATCAGTGGAATCAAAGGAAAAGACTGGAAATCCAAAGATAGAACCAGATTTTGTGGCCATGAAGTCAACATGGATCTTATGGGCGGCCAATAAATTTATATACATAAATAAATGCTGCTGCTGCTGCTGCTGCTGCTGCTGCTGCTGCTGCTGATGATGATGATGATGATGATGATGATGATGGAGACAGCCAAGTGAGGGTAGAATACAAAGACAAGGCCTCTCCAAGGTATTTTGCTGTCTTGGAGAAAAAGACTCCTTGACCATTCCATGTATAAAATCTGGTTAGATGCAGTTGCAGTATTACTTCAATTCTTCTGGTAGACTAGCATTCTCTTCTTTCTGCTATCCCTGGAAACAGCATGCTAGGGAAATGCAGAGAAGTGGTGTGGGGAGAATGTCACAACAGTGCCTCCTCTAGCATCTGCCACTTGAGGCAGTTGTCTCACTCCACCTAATGGGAAGGGCCAGACGTGTCAATCACAGTTCTGCTTACGGAACTGCTTCTATCAGCAAAATTTGGAGGCAAGTAATTCCCCCTCCAATTGCATGTTCCCATAATAGTGGGTTTCCTCAAAATATTATCTGGAGATAACCATCCCTGAACAAATAAGTTGCTGCTAAATGCTGCAGGTGTCACATTGCACCTGAGATTCTAGGACAAAAAAACTATCTTTGGTTCCCCTTTTTGACAACATGAGGGACAGCTATAACCCAAATCTGTCTTTCACCTTAGCTGATTGTTTGAGATTACTGGGTAAGCAGAGAAGAGAACTAAAGAGAAACCTGACAGTCTTTAAATATGCAAAGCTGGAGATTCATTTTGGTGGTATGCTAGATAAAAAAGTAAATCAGATCAAAATTGTGTAGTATTATCTACTGATTGGAAGAAAGGGAAACCTGTAAAGTACAAAGTAATCCCATTAAAAAAGAGACGGATAAACAGTTGGCTGCCAATTGATCTCAAAATAATGGCTTCTTATGTATAAGCAAACAGAGGGATTATTTTATTAAACAGTAAACAAAATGGGATGTGGATGTGCACAAAGATTTTTGTATGTTTTATTTTAAAAATTATAGCATAGCCAGAGTATCCATGGGGGGAGGGGGGTGATTAAAAAAAATCAAAGTAACAGCCATGATTGTACAATCAAACCCTGTCTCTTTTTTATGTGCATTGCACATACAACTCATGGAAAAATAGCACTGGGCTTTGATCTCACAGTCGCAATTGCCATCCTGACTTTTTTTGACAATTGCCCCCCTGCCAGATGCCTCTGAATGCAGGTCCACACTTGGGAGAAGCTGAGACTAAGTGACCTGGGACAGGCAGCTTCTGGACCCCTGCTCATACTCCTGAGCTTTAAAACAAAGTTTGATTAGAAATTGCTTCAGATAGAGGATTGCACTATGAAAAGTGAGACACATGACTGTAATAGGGTGTAAGAATAACCTTGGGAGACAGGAGGAACAGCTGCAGCCTAGGCAACAGTCAGACAAAAGGTATCAGTCAGATAGAAGAAATGGGTGGAGAAAGCATCTCAGAAGAGACCCTCCCTCGTTCTTTGGAAAGTAAAAGTAAAGGAGGGGAGAAGGGCTTTCAGACTTGCAAGATTCTGTTACTGTAACCTTACATTAAAGGTAGTGTTAGTACTCATGGTTGGTGCTTCTTGTCTGGACTATCTCAAAGGGCTGACACGACTGCCCTAAATAAGAACTGAAGCTGATCTATGCTCTGCCCTTAAGTGGTTCAGAGCATAAGGACAACTAAATAATCTGGCAATTCCACTGAACAGTTCTTAACACACAAGCCCTTTTTCTGTGCTTAATGCCCTGCTCACCAGTGAATGAACTGGTCTGAAGCACAATCTAGCAAAAGCCTCCGGTGGCTTTTGTACTTGAATCTTTAGAATAAAACTGCTTTCTGAAGCTGCAGTTGTTTTGTACTGTTCCCTGCAGTCAAGACAGGGATGAATTTCTAGCCCTGCCTCTGATGAATAACTTGCTCCATATGGTGCTCAGTTCCCATTCCCAGATGCCCCACCTGAGCCCAAGAGGAGCCTGGGGGTAAAATGAAGGAGAAACACAGGAAGCTTGGGGAATGGATGCTCTCAGGTTTCTTCACATTCCAGTTCAGATCAGGTTAATTGTTTGCTAGATGAACAACTACCCTCTTAATTAACATTTTTAAAATTTGCTAACAAAGGAAATTTTAAAATGTCTTAATTGGGAAAGATTTCTAATTTGCAGTGAGGGCATGTTAGGCAAACAAGACACAGATCTCCCTTTTCTTCACCAGCTCAGCAGCAGCAGAGATTACGTTATATGACAAAACAGGTCCTAGGTTTGCCATTTATCATTCTACAGTATAGCCTTTTACACACCCAGGAAATATAATTAGTGCCTTGGCTAATTTTTACCTGTGATATTGTTTGTCTTGTGACTGGGAGAGATGAGATTCTGATGATGATGTGTGATTTAGACTAGAGCAATCAGCTGGCATGTTGCCCTAGGCCTGATGCCATGTGACTGCAAGGAAGTACATGTACTGCAAAATACAGGGAAGCTTTCACTGACTTAATGTAGGTAATTGTATGGTACAAGTTGAACAGCTCCCTTTAGTTTACTTTTTTTCTCCCCTTGCTAATGTGTGAACTGTTTCTTGGACAACATCAAAATACAGGTAGTCCTGGGGTTACCACGGCAATTGGGACCAGAATTTCTGTCGCTAAGCGATGTGGTTGTAAAGCACAATGTCATGTGACTGCATTGCTTAGCAACGGAAATTCTGGTCCCAATTGCTGTGGTAACCCCAATATCGTGTGGGTCGTTAAATGGGAAGAGGTGGGAGTCCCAGGCAAGGAATGTGGGAGGGTGCATGGGTGCTGCGGGCAGGCGGTATGGAGTGCAGGCAGGTCAGTGGGGGCTGTGGGCAGGTTGATGGTGGCCACAGGTGGGCACTATGAAGCATGGGAGGGTTGGCAGGGGCCATGGGGGGGGTGGGAGGGCATGCACTACAGAGTGTGGGTGAGCGGTGTGTGTGTGCTATGGAGTAGGGGATCCCTGTAGCAGGGCTCCTCAGGAGAAAAAGTGGTGGGAGCGACATACAGGAGCAACTTGTGACTTTCCCTGCCAGCTTCACCATTGACTTTCTTGTGGGAAGCTGGCAGGGAAGGACGCAAATGGCAATCACATGACTGCGGGACGCTGCAACCATCGTAAATGCAAGCTGGTCTCAATCACATAACAGTGGGGGTTCTGCAAATTCCTGAACTTCAAGGGCTGGTCACTTATGAGTATCGCTTGTTCGGCACCATCGTATCTGGCATTTTCTACCTTTTCCTTTGGAGGTAATGTCAGAAAACGACAGACACGGGTTCGGTTGTCCAGTAGACAGAAGTTGTTTTATTGGGCACGTTTGCAAAGGTGGGTCCCTCCCGCAGCAATGGAGGAACCCCGAAACAAGGTCTGACAGGTTTTTATACCCCCTATCTGTCCTCCCCCTCCTATGAGGGCTTGGCTCACAATCTCACCTTTTTTTACCGCCCCGGAGCGCCGCTAATTAACCGCAAAACCGCAGACATTCCACTTTCCTAATCCAATCAGCTCAATACACATTGCAATACCCACTTGACCCAACAGCCGCCCCCTGCCGTTTCTCTTCACTCTGGTGCGAACGTGCCTCCTGCCCACAGTTTTTCCTCCCTCCTGCCGTCCCCCCCAAGGCTGCCCCATGGTGCACAGCGCTCTCCCCTAGCAAACATGGTTCGTTTGAGGCCCTCACTTCTCCCTGCCTTCTCACAATCCCCCCTTTTTCTTTTCATGCCTCTGTTGGGCCTCAAACCTGGCTAACAGGATTGCTCCCTCGTCCCGGACCCGGGGCTTCACACACTGGGACAGGTAATTCCCACAAGCAGGGAGGCATTGCATTAAGCAACATACTAGGACCAGTAAGGCAATGAAGCCAATAGCTAGCACAGAAAGTTGTTTTAACCAAGCAAAGTTAGGTAACCAACTAGTGAGCCACAACCAATTCCATCCCTCTGGATCCTCGGATATGCGAGAGGCTAAGGTCTTCAACTTGGCTAGTTTTGCTTCAGTATAATTCTCATTGTTGGTTAGGTTAAAGCAACAAAGACCTTGAAAAGATTCACAGCCTTGTCCTGCCCTTAATAGGAGATAGTCTATAGCTATCCGATTTTGAATGACCGCCCTCCTGATCTCAGTGACTTCTTCAGTGAGAGCTGCAATGAGAGAGGATGTAAGGTTGACACTTTTAGCCAGGAGGCAGGCCACCTTCCTTAGGTCCAGGTAAGCTCTTCCGCTTAGTGCAGGAACCCCTACTAAGGAGAGGGCCAGAGCCATGGCTTCTGTTTCGGACAAGAGTGTCACATCACTCTCACAATCAGATGGCAGCTCCCTTTTTCTTTTTTCTTTTGATGGGTGCGCTTGCATTGGAGGCAGGGCATATAGAGAGGTCAGGCGCCCTACAGCACAAGGGCCCCCTGAACTATAGGCTGTAACATAGGTATAAGCTTCATGTCCACACAACAAAAAGAAACCTTTAGGTAGGTATAGAGGGGTTGAAGCGTAAGGGATATTATAGACCCCTCCACAAGTGAAAGCAGGACCTTTTGAGGGCAATGGGTGGGTACGGTTCTGGGTATTGTTGAAATATACACATTGAGTTGCATTGGTTATCCCCAAGAGATTTAGAGCCATTTGCCTTTGATTAGTCCAGGGTCTTGGTGTGGGAGAAGACCCAAAATGATAGATCATCCCCCCCCACGGGGGATCATCCCCAGTGATATCAATATTCGCTATCTGAGTAACATTCTTCAATGCTTCCAAGCTGATGGGCATTCCAAAGAAACAGGTGGAAGTGACACCATTCACAGTCAAGAGTTGCCCCACACAAAAAGTTGTGCTGTTCAAAGCTGTCTGTGCCAATTCTACAAAAAAATTGTTGTTAGAGCTGTGCTGTAGAGCATCTAAGCAGTGACATAACAGAATAACCTGGATGCAAGCCTTTACGTTGGTCATCTCCTCCCCTGCCTTAGTTCAGTTCCTTTTAAGTTTTACTTTGAGTCCGTCTCCCGGTTGGGCAGTCCACGGTCGGGGGTCGGGAGCTCGCTTATCCCGGTGGTAGTGGGTCCAACCCCCCTGTCGGGTCCGAACCGCTGATTCAGTTGTCAGGAGAACTTGGTATGGTCCCTCCCAAGACGGTTTCAGCTTCTCATCCTTCCACGTCTTTATCAGGACCCAATCCCCTGGCTTGTGGGGGTGTTGGTCTTTCAGCAAGGGGGGCCGTTGAGTGAGGAGTCCCTGTTTTCTTAAAGACAAGAGAGATTGTGACAGTACCAAGAGATACTTTCTTAGGAAGGCATCCTTTAGCTCGGGGATAGGCTCTCCCATTGGAGCCAGGAAAGGTCTTCCCATCATCAGCTTGAATGGGGAGACCCCCACATCCTTGCGAGGGGCTGTCCGCATTCGAAGCAGGGCAACCGGAAGTGTCTTTGTCCAAGGTAACCCTGTTTCCAATCCCAGTTTGGTGAGATGTTGCTTCAATACCCCGTTAGCCCTTTCCACTTTCCCACTGGATTCAGGATGCCAAGGGGTGTGGAGTTCCCATCGAACCCCCAGGCTTTGCATGACCTCCTGCAGCACCTTGTGGGTGAAGCAGGTCCCCCTGTCGGAATCCAGACTCTCTACTATCCCATACCGGGGGATGATCTGTTCCAGGAGAACTTTTGCTACTACCTGTGCAGTTGCCCTCCGGCTGGGCACCGCTTCCACCCAGCCAGTGAGGTGATCTTTGAGTACCAACAGGTACTTCAACCCAGCCACAGGAGGGAGTTCCGTAAAGTCCACCTGGACTCGCTGAAAGGGCCACACTGCCAAGGGCCTTCCTCCCCTCTCCCTTCTCCTCATGGCTTTGCGATTGGTTTTCTGACAAATCAGGCATTTCCAGCACACAGCCTGTGCCTCTGTCCACATCCCCAGGCTCCAGTACCACAGCTTTACAGTGTCTACCAAAGCCTGCACCCCCCAGTGAGACCCTTCGTGCAGTTTCTCCAACATCCCCCTCATGTCAGCACGGCTCACTACTGGGGTCCCCTCAATGGTAACCCAACGACCTGCTTCCTCCCTGCAACCTTCCCTTTCCAGCAGCACCTCGTCCAACTTCCCCGGCGCCCAAGCCGGAGGTTCTTCTGTTTGGGGGATTGCAATCATGATGGCAATGGGGACACCCTCCGCTGCCTCCTTTGCTACTCGATCAGCAAGTCGGTTCCCTCTTGCCTCCATCGAGTCCTCCTTCTGATGTCCCATTACATGCACCACTGCAATCCTGTCGGGTTCTTGAAGAGCTTCCATCATCCCCTCTATCAGTTGCCGAGCTTTCACCTCCTTCCCAGCAGTTGAGAGTAAACCCCGTTCCAGCCAAATTTTCCCGAAAGTGTGCACTACTCCCCAGGCGTATCGCGAGTCTGTGTAGATGGTGAGGGACACTCCCTTTCCCAACTCTAGTGCCCGTTTCAAAGCGTGCACTTCACACAGCTGGGCCGACCAGTCCGCTGGTAGTGCCCCCTTCTCTACTGTCTCTCCCTCCGCTGTCACTATCGCATATCCTGACTTCCTTTGTCCCTGCTCTACTCGGCTAGACCCATCCATAAACCAGACCTCACCCTCCTCCAGCGGAACCTCCTGCAGGTCCTCCCGGGTCTTTGTTTGCAGCTGCAACAGGGTGGAGCACTCGTGCTCCGCCGGCTCCCATTCTTTCCACTCCCCCGCAAGAAACTCCGCTGGGTTCAAATTCCTGTCTGTTCCTACCACCACATCAGGACTTATCCAGAGAAATGTCTCATATTTCAACATCCTTCCTTCTATCATCCAAGCAGCCGCCTGCTGACTAAGCACACTTAAGATCTGATGGGGCGAATGGACAATCACGGGGCTCCCAAAAGTGAATTTTTTCCCTTCTGTCACTAGCACAGCAGCGGCAGCCAGTGCCTGCACACAAGTCGGCTATCCCCTCACCACCGGTTCTAGGGCTTTGCTCAGGAAGGCCACTGGTTGATATTTCCCAGCCCGTCTCTGAGTCAGCACTCCAATGGCGGTTCCCCCATGGGCTGTAACGTACAGGTGAAAGGGGAGGACCAGGTTCGGTAGAGCCAGAGCCGGGGCCGTCACCAGGCTCCTTCGTAATTCTCCCCACTTCTCTGTGTCCCCGTCTGTCCATTCTACCCTGTCAGATGATCCTTTCAACTTCTCATACAGAAACTGAGCCTTGCTCATGTACTCATCTATCCATAGCTGGCAATATCCTACTAGACCCAGAAACTGCCGCACCTCCGTTTTAGTATGAGGGGGCTTCAACTGCATTATCCCCTGTATCCGAGAAGGATCAATCAACTTCTCGCCCTTCCGGAGTACATGTCCTAAATACTTGACCTCCCTTTCCACAAATTGGACCTTCCCTTTTGACACCTTCAATCCTTCCTCAGCCAACCAGTTCAATAAAGCCACTGAGTCTTCTCTCACCTTTACCTCCTTCTCTCCAGACACCAACAAATCATCCACATACTGCAGCACCTGAGAACCCCCGGGGGCCCGGAACCCCTGGAGTTTCTCTTCCAATGCCTGTCCAAACAAGAGGGGGCTCTCGGTGTACCCCTGGGGCAGCACCGTCCATCTCAGTTGTTGCTTCCTCCCAGTCTCTGGATCTTCCCACTCAAAGGCGAACAGATCCCTACTTTCCTCTGCCAGAGGGCATGACCAAAAAGCATCCTTCAAGTCTATCACCGTGAACCACCGATCCCCGGGAGGGATCTTCCCCATCAAAGTGTAGGGGTCAGGCACTACCGGGGTCTGGGCCAAGACCAAATCATTGACCCTCCTCAGATCCTGCACCAGCCTGTAACTATTGTCCTTCTTCTTCACAGCTAAGATAGGGGAGTTGAAGGGAGACATAGCCGGTTCCAACAGCCCTTGCCGCCTCAGCCCATCTATGATGGGCTTCAGCCCGCGCCTCCCATCCTGGGACAGCGGGTATTGGGCTTGCCGCAAACCCGTCACCCCCGGTTTCAAGGGGATGCTAATTGGGGCGATGCGAAACCGACCCACCCCCCCTGCCCATACCTCAGGGTTCACAACCTCCACGTCCGCCTCCCGCAACAAACACATCCTTTCTGCCTGTTCCACATTCCACAACTCCACTCCTAGACTACCCATTAGATCCCTTCCCAGCAGGTTCACTCCCGCCTGTGGGATCAGTAACACATCTGCAGTTACCTCCTTCCCATTCCACTCCAGTCTCACTCCCTCCAGTACGTCTGCCTTGACCGGAGAGCCTCCCACCCCCATCACCGATACCGACGCGCCCCGGGATTTCACAATCCCTGGGATCGGTTGGCACAGCGATGTTCGAGAGGCTCCGGTGTCCACGAGGAACTGCCGTTCCTCGCCGGTGGGACCCACCGTGATGTTTACCAAGGGTTCCCCATGGGTCCTGGTTGGGGAACCATGACCCCCCTAGTCGTACAGGGGGAAACTCCTCTCACCCGTGGGGCGATCCACCTGACAGTCCCGAGCAAAGTGTCCTACCCGCCCGCAGCGGAAACAACCTTGCCTATCCCCAGTCCACCTCTCCCTTCTGGGGTCGACGCCACCTCTCCGGGGCCAAGGTCCCCGGACCAGATGGGGAGAAGGTCGCGCCTCCCTCAGTCCCTCCCCCTTCGTCTCATTCTTGGCCGCCGCCTGAACGGCTGCCATCATCATTTGAGTTTTCTGCCTGGTCTTCGCCTCCTCCCTCCCCACATAGGTCTGTTGAGCAATCCTTAGGAGTTCCCCTATCCCCTGTTCGGTCCAACCGTCCTGTTTTTGTATCTTCTTCTGAATGTCTGGCCACGCTTTGGTGACGAACTGCATTTTTAACAAGGTCTCAAAGGCTGGGGTGTCCGGAGTCACGCCCGAGAATTTGGTCAGGCCAACCCGGATCCTCTCACAAAAATCTCCGGGCGATTCATCCTTCCCCTGGGTTACCTCAAAAGCCTTGGTCAAATTCTTCCCCTGGGGCACTGCTGTTCGGATGCCCTCCAAAATCATCTCTTTCATGTCTCTCATGTTCTGCCGATGTGCGGCATTATTGGGATCCCAATTTGGGTCTGCCAGAGGGAATTTAGTATCCACGGCCGGGGTATTCGGGACGTTTGCATTCCTTCGCTCCCAAGCCCTGAGCGCGGCTCACCGAATCTGGCCCCTCTCTTCTGGCGTATAGAGGTGGGCTAAAATGTAATTCAGTTCCCCCCAGGAGTATTCCACCGGGCCGAGAAAAAGTTCCAATTGTTCGGTGGTGGTATGGGCGTTCTCTTGCATACGAGGGAGGGTCCTTTTTAATTCCCTCAACTCACTGGGTTTGATGGGAACCGTTACGTAACTGGTGACGGCCATCCCCTGTGCGTTCGTTCTGTTCGGGACCTCCCGGACGGGGAAGGCACTGGCCGACCTTAGAATAAAGGGCAAGTTCTGAATGTCTTGGTTCAGCTGGTCCAGCTCTTTCCTCAGCCCGGGATAGGGTGGGGGTGCCGGAGGGGGAGCGGTAGGAGGAGGAGGAGGAGGAGGTGGCGGCCCCCATTGGGGTCCAGTCAGCCAGAGGTCCTCCTCATCCTCCTGTTCTTTTTGGACAAAAATTTTGGCTAACTTGGGTCGAGGCCCCTCCCAATGAACATGGAACCAGACTTCCACATAGGGTTCCTGTGTTAACAATTTATGCTCCACAATGTAGTTTTTTAGTTGGGTCACCCAGTAATTACTGGGGATTCCAAGAGTATCCCAATGGTAGGGGAATTCGGGGTCCACTAGTGGATATTTTGGCCATTCTTTAGTGCACAAAGTTATCATGGTCAGTTTTTCCAGACCCCTGGTGAATGGACACAACCAGGGTGTCTCCCATTGTTGCAACAATTGTCCTAATGGAGAATCCATGGGGATTTCCCCTACTTCATTTTTCCCACTGGCCCCTGGCCTTACACTCTTACTCTGCGCCTTACCCATCCTTCCTGACTACGTTTCCCACCTTACAGAAGGTCCCGGACTCTTCTGTCCCCTTGAGGCGTCTAACACCTCGTAACCACGCTAATCTCCCTGAGATTATGGGTCGGCTGTACTCACCAGACCTCCCGGAGGTCCCCTCGTCAGCCGACTTCCTCTTTACTTCTGTTTGACTGGCGATTGGAGTCCCGTCCCGGACCTGACTCCGGGGAAAACGGGAGACACCTCAACGGGGTGTTACGGCCGATTACTCACCGGTTCCCCACAGTCCGGTCCACGTCGAGGACTCCTGGCTGGCTCGCCAATTTTGTCAGAAAACGACAGACACGGGTTCGGTTGTCCAGTAGACAGAAGTTTTTTTATTGGGCACGTTTGCAAAGGTGGGTCCCTCCCGCAGCAATGGAGGAACCCCGAAACAAGGTCTGACAGGTTTTTATACCCCCTATCTGTCCTCCCCCTCCTACGAGGGCTTGGCTCACAATCTCACCTTTTTTTACCGCCCCAGAGCGCCGCTAATTAACCGCAAAACCGCAGACATTCCACTTTCCTAATCCAATCAGCGCAATACACATTGCAATACCCACTTGACCCAACAGCCGCCCCCTGCCGTTTCTCTTCACTCTGGTGCGAACGTGCCTCCTGCCCACAGTTTTTCCTCCCTCCTGCCGTCCCCCCCAAGGCTGCCCCATGGTGCACAGCGCTCTCCCCTAGCAAACATGGTTCGTTTGAGGCCCTCACTTCTCCGTGCCTTCTCACAATAATATTTCCTCTAAGATAGTGTCACTGGTCCAAAGTCACCCAATAAGCTTCCAGGCTTGGAGATTATTTGAATTTGGATATTCCCAATTCTAAACCTGTTGGTTTACAACAACAACTATTTATTAAAATTGTATGCTGCCCGACTCTCAATGACTCTGGGAGGCTTACAACAATCAAACAAAGAGATTACAATAAAACATAAAAAATAAAGAAAAAAAGAAAAAAAGATGGCAAGCACAATGAAGTCAGGGATCTCCTTTTCCCTTGGTGAAGGCCTGGGTGAAGAGCCAGATCTTGACAGCTCTTTTAAACAACAGCAGAGTGGGGGCCATCTAGATCTTGGGGAGAACCTCATTCTAGAGGGTTGGCGCTGCTACAGAGAAAGTGCACTTCTGGGGTCCTGAGAGATGACATTTTTTAATTGAAGGAACCCAAATTGCACTAACCTGGCAGGATTGAACTGGCCAGGCAGAGGCATTCCTTCAAGTAACCAGGCCCTATGCCAGATTGAGTTTTACAGGTAACAACCAGCACCTTGAATCACATTCAGAAGCAAACTGGCAACCAGTACAATTTGCGAAGCAGTGGTGTTATATGGGCATGCCGAGGACCATAATATATCAGTATAATGTGCCATAGATGTATCGGTCCTCTGGTAACCGATAAGGTCAACCCAGAGTTTTGGCTGAAAAAGAAATAGCCCAATCTGAAGCAACTAGAAGCTCCCTGAGATTTCTTTTCACTGCTCAGGTTGTATCTACTGTTGTTCCCACCCCTTTGGAGAACAACTCCAAAGTCACAGAGTACTTTCTAGTTGTCTCTAAAATGCTGTAACTGTTCTGTTTAGATACTGATGGGTTTTTCTTTTGCCACCCATCTTGCCACCCATTTGCTATCTTACCTGGAATCTCTATGCACTGCTTTAGCACAAGAAATTGGTCCAGGATTCACTTTGTTTCCTAGTTCCTTTTTTGTAACATTTATCTACCAACATCTTTGCTCTGCTCTCATGCAACCCACAATTTAGGGCCAAAGCATTTCTCAACACATTTGTTGCCTCAGTAATCTAGGGAGACCCATTTGCTTTAAGAATGCTTGGTAAAGTACTCTATCATAAAAGCATAAAGTCAATGAAATTGGGCAATAAAAAGTGTGGGTTGTGAACTGCTATAGCAGATATTGTTTGTACCCTCCTTTAAAAGAAGATTATGCATCCATTATTAATGCAGTGATGGGGGTGATGATGATGAAAATAATGAGGATGATGTATATTTTGTTGTTGTATTCTGGTGACAAATGCAAGTTTGTTTTTTTTAATGACACATGCAAACATTTTAATTGTACATAATTGAAAGCAAATCAAAGTCTTGACAACACAGGCCTCTGGAGTTTGGGATTTAGCAACAAAGTGAAACGTGACAGCCAGTAATCTAGAGATCGGCAGATAGTTTCATAGAAGGCAATCAAGGCAGGAATGAACACAAAGAAGTGGGTCATTTTATTCATGTGAAATAAGTTGCTGACACAAACAGCTAAAATAAGAAGCATCATAAAGCCAGAAGGGATCCTCTTGGTGCCTTGTGTCCCTGCTGGGCTGGAAGATAAGACGGTCATTCTCTGACCATCTGCAGCTGCGGCACTGTAGCATGGCAGATCAGCAGCTTCTGTTGCTAGAAAGCTGTCAAAAGACAGAGGAAATAGACCGAGCCTGTACATGTGATGAAACAATTATTCTCAGATGAATCAGATCCAGAACTGGAAGAGGCTGTTTAGGAAATTTGGCTGAGAATTGGGCTGCTAAACAGAAAACTTCTCGCTCTAACCAGAAGGCAGTGAAAATTCCTTTCTAAAGAGAAGATTACAGAAACAGGAATAGTAGAAAGAGCTTACGAAAGACAAAAAACCCCCCAAAAACGAAAAACACAGATCACGAATCCGTAAAAATGGAGAAACCCAATCCTTCTATCTTATCTTCTTTTACCTTACTTTACCTATTTTTCTATCCTTCTAATTTCCTTTTGCTGGTTCCAGCCGTCAGCATTCCAAATTCATGTTACCTTATAACCATGGTTTGTGCTATTTGTGTTTCTTTGAAATTTTGAATTAACTGACTTGGCAACTGATTTGTGATTTGTCTCAGACTTATCTCATTTTTCACTCCGGAATGATTCTTGAAATGAAAACTTTGATCTTATTTTATCTCTTGAAGGAACTCTGCTAGAGATCTGCAGCTTTGGGCAGACAATCCTATGATGTCGTTTCAATGTTCTTGCAACCACATGGGAACAGCTTATGGATTTGCAGCCCAATGTGGCTGGGAGTATGTCCAAGGAACTTCTCTCTTAGAATAAAGAGAGGGTTGTTGCAATTACAGGTGAACTACCCGAACTTTCTCCGTGCATAAAACAAATACATAGAAAACGAGGATATAAAACAGCATAGGTGGCTCCTCTCTCTTATAATCTATTCTTTGTCTCGTCTCTCTTTGCCTCTTTTCTGCACATTGATCCTATGTGCTGATATCATCCGAACAGGACAGTTTTGTAAACTTCTGTATCTCATTATCTTTGGAATAACAACATTCAGGGCTATATCTGTTCATATCATACATTTTTCTTGTGATCTTATACACAATTATTTTTGCAGAGAGAAAAATGCATACGCATGTGAATGAAAGAGAAAAAACTTATCAAGAATTTGATAAAAATAGCAAATAACGGTTTTTGATAACAGGAATGCATTTTGATTGATTGATTTGCTCTTCCAGAGTCACGTGCAATTTGGGAGCTTGCCTCCTGGTTATTCTCTGTTACAGTCTGAAAGTGCCACTCTAGCTCCTTCTACTTGTTTGTTTGCCTGATGATACTGTAGATGTAAACCTCATCCTCTTGTCTGTCCCAACATTTCCTCCTTGACTCTTTTCCCTTTTCTGTTCATTTTCTCATGCTGAGATCCCTTTTCACCAAGTAGCCTCAGTAATGATAATTTCAGTCATTTCATCTTCTTTCGCAGTTCCAAATCTCATCAAGCATATAAAGTTCCCTGAGCTACATTAAGACTGTCAAGACAAATTCTTTGCTCGGCTTCTGATGTTACCATTTTTGCTCATGGGAATAAGCTTATAAATGATTCCCATGGAGAAAAATTTATATTGAACAGACTCATTCTCTCACAGCTACTGCCAAGTCAGAAAACATGACAATTGAGCCATGTCCTGTTCTTGTGTTGTGTGTGTTGAATGTACATTTTTACACACAGGATTAAGTATTTTTTATATTCTCACATGTGCTGTTTGTGTGCAAATGTTTATAAGGTAAGATAGAAAATGAAAAAGTGTTATTTATAATTTGAAGTACATAATGCTATTTATTTTTCCACTCAATTATAGGTGGAAACAAGGTTTATGTATATAGGTTTCATACATGAAAATAGCCTATTATTATTTAGTCATTCTACACATGACACTGTAGATTTTCATATGTAAAAATTACTTTAAAACAATTGTCAGGTCTCTCTTCCTTGAACCAAAATGAGTAGATTATAAATTAAATTTATACCCTTCCATCTTCAGTATCTTTCTTAGAACAACAATAAAATGCTGTTGAGGGCCTCCTGTGTTTCTGGTCTCAGTATACCATAAATTAATAAATATTTACCAATGCCCCATAACATTCAAATACTGAACTTGTATAAATGGAGACATCCCTCTTTGGCTAAGAACAATGGCAGATACAAATTGGCTCATTTCATTAAACAATTAGGCAGAATATTGTCTGCATATTTTATCTCATGTCTCTGATTCCATAGGATCAGGTCATTCATTTTGCCTTAGCTAATATAGTTACATAACCTTGTACTTACTTTTTTTTAGTGATAATGTACTACCAGGGAAAATTCCTTCCAACTATTGTTGTGAAGGTGATGTTGCTTTATGGTGTGGTGGTCTCTAAAAACGTAGCTGCCATGTCATGGTCCCTTGAGAGTATACTAGATACCTTTCTGAATGTTCAGCTCTTATTTTAAAGTCAGTAGTTTTTATACATGTGATGATATAACAAAAAAACATGTAGGTGGGTATGTAAGTAAGTCTGAGGTATTAAATCAGTATATGTCCATGCTTTTCTTTATATCACTACAAGTTATATGATTTAATACCCCTTTAAAAAGTCAGCTTCTCCATTTATATTTCGGTTGTTTTGCAATAAAGCTTCATCCCCTTAGGCCTCACCTCCACAACATTTATGGTTATGGGCCTTATGGCTTTTGGAAATATATCCCTTCAAAGTCCAGCAGAAAATAATACGTCGCTTTAGATGAAGGAGAAGATGTTACCCCTTTACCACCATAAGCTGACTGAATCTCAGTACTGGTGATGGTAATCTCTGCCACCTGACTGAGATGCTAATCACTTTTAGGGGCTCCAGGATAGCTTATGTAACATACATACTTTTTTCTCTCAATAGAGGCAAATATTGGAAAATGCGAGAAACAGCTTTTGCTGTTTTTTCTATTCTGTCCAGTGATTGGGCCTGATCTTCCTTCTTTACCACAGCCCTGAGGGTAATTTAAAATACCAAATTTTAACAGGAATTAACTTTTCTCATAATTTTTCAAAATGTTACTGTGTTTCTAATCTGGATTATTTAAATAGCATTGCTAAATTTGTAACCTAATACAATCATACTATGAAAAGCCAACTGTATATTTATGTTTTCTTCCTCTCACTGAAATCAAACCAGGTTCTGGAAGTTTCGTAAGGCAGTAGGGATTAGTTCTTTATTTAAATGTCATTGTTGATTAATTACTATGATATATGAATCATGTCCCCTTTGACATATTTGATATTTACTCTTTTACAGTCTGATTCAGTCAGTACCAGAAATCTAAAGCCAACTTATCTTTAGTTCCCTGGTTGAAGCACACATGACATGGACTTGTGGCAGTTCTGTGGTTCTGAAGCTCCATTTCTTCTCTGAGGTTCTCCATTTCCCACTTCTCCATTGACAGCCCCTCTCCCAAATCTTATGCAGTTGCTTATGTGGTTTTGCAGATAAACTGCTAATCACAGCATGAGAATGAATTTTCTTATTGCAAAAGTGAACAAAGATTTACATTAATATGCACAAACCGCATTTATGCAAATTTAGAAATGATTTCTAAAACGTAAATAGAAATGTAGCATAGAAAATCCCATTTTCACCCAAATGGGAAAGACTTTTGACCAGGTGGTTTGTTTTCTTTCTCAGTCTGCTGTCTCAAGCTTTCCCTTCTTCTATTTATGGGTCAGGATTGATTAAGATGATTCCAGATATTGCTTTCAGCTCTGCAACTCTGCTTAGTTCTTGACACTAAGCTTCCTGTGAGTGGAGCTATCAGTGTGGGTGCCCTGAGGCAACATCTCTGAAGACCCGATAACAGCTAGTTGATAACTGATTCCATTCTGATGTATGTTTCAGTGGGAGCTCAAATGGCTCAAGATGTTATGGGCACTTTTATAAAATGGCTGCCATGGTTTGATTAATTACAAAAAGCATTTGTTTGCCAGAAGGCAAACTGGTAAAGTTATTCCCCACCATCCTCTGCAGCCTTCCAGGATGCTGCCTGTCACCTGAGTTTGTTTGTTTGTTTGTTTCTGGCCAGGCAGGCATACTTTCAGCGAAAGGTCTGGACTGCAGCGCCCGCTATTTTTATTTTCTATGAATACTTCTGCAGTCTCTATGGAGTTTAGAGACATCTTTGGACATAAATATTATACTGGAGACTAGTACTTTACTTTGTAACATGTTAGGGTTCTTTTTTCCCCTCCTCTGTCTCAGGTAGAATTGGGTGTCTTATGAGCACTGAGAAAGATGTTGCTGGGTGCAGAGACCATGTTCGTGACCAAGATTTTATCCTTTAGACTATGGATTTCTCCAGAAATCTGATGGGCGACAAGACTCATTGGCATGTTAATGTTGTGAACCTTCATCCTACACTAAGTGTATGGTACTTATATCACAGAAACATCCCCAGCCTTCTGTAACCCATCTTCCATGGACACCGAAAACTCAGACCTCTGAAACGTATTACTTGGAAATGGAATGCAAATGAATAATAATTATTTTTATGTGAAGCAGATTGGGCAGACCTTCCAATAACAAATGCCATTCAGGTGAGGACTCTGATAGCCTTTCAGACAGAGGAGTGTATTCTGTAGAGTAGGACCTATGGTGAAACATAATTTTCTACACAGAACACATGAAGATAATATGTAATAAATAAATAGAATGGGGCACTGATTTAAAACAGGGCATTAATTTGCATCAGAAGCTGGTCCAGAAGCATTAACCCTTTGCCTCTTTGCCTGTTTTTACCAACTGACCACTAGAGGCATTAGAGTAGAGATAGCAAGCAAGGGACATCCTCTTGTTCCTCTCTGTCTCTTCTCTGCTTTTCCCTGATTGGAAGGCTCTTAGGTTCTTCCCCTTTAGCCTGATTGCTATAAAAAGAATACTTCACTCTTTCTTCTTCTCCTACCATGAGGACTGAAAGTAGAGAGATATAGGCTGTGTCTTGTATCATGTAACTTCTTCAGTAAACAATATTGTCTTTTTGAACCTAAGCATATGTCTCTAGATACTCTTCATGGACTTGGTTCTACTCTCACACAGTATGTTTTGCTAAATATTAATCTCACAGGATATATTGGAGGCTTCCACCTGAATTATCTTAATCTTTCCCCTGCAGAATATTGGGATGATATTACACAGTAGGCTGGTTAAAGAACTGTAGTAGTTAGAAGGTTGACCCAAAATAGGTGGGACTATATCACAAGTAGGATTTTCCATATTGTTCTGGGTATTGCGGAAATTTGTATTTTTCTTTCTTTTTTAAACCTAAGCTTATTTTAGGACTTACACATCCATTTTCTTTTCCTTCTCAAAATGATGGGAAGCTATGCTATCAACTTTCAGTAATGATATTGTTGAAATTTGGAGACATGGTCAGAGAGGGTTCCTGTGGCTATAAAAATGGTGTTTGGGGAGCCATGAATGGTCCTGGCCAAATGATGTTATTATCCTGATTACACATGTACAGCACATGACAGACAAAGCAATTGATTAAATCTACTGGCTTTGCTGTCCTCCCTGAGCATGTCGCTAGCCAGTAAGAAGAAGATCTGTCAATCACAGTACTGCAGTAAAAATGGAATAGGTGAGACACCAGGACTCTGCCAGTTTTCTGTAGACTGCTTTAGCTGTTCTTCCTGCTAAACCCCATTCTGTCAGAACTCAAATCTAATAAAGTGAAATGTGAAGTAAAATAAAGTGGAAAAATGAATTATGAATAGAACTGAGATGAGTATATTAAGGGGCAGGAGTGTATTTAGGATTCCTCTCCCACTCTTTTTTTTTTTTTTCCTGTATAGTCATCAATTGTAGACCTGCAGATTCTTCTGTATTATGTTCTGGAGATTAAAGGGGAAGTTGGTGATGTCATTTCACTTTTACACTGTGACTGTGACGCTATTTCAGCCTTGCACAAACTCAATAAAGCTAGCAGTAGCAATTGGACTGGTCCATCACTCATGTGCAAATCTAGTGGACCACCAACACAAAAGCAGCTAGATTGGTGCAGTTCTTTAAAGAGACAAGGGCAGATGCTTCTCTCTCATGCTGCTCCCAGCTTCAGAAATTTCACTTTGGATTGCAATAGGTTGGCAATGTGGCTGGGCTGGTGTCAGTCCTACGAGGTAAATCAAATCAGGAAACTGACTCCAGAGGAAGACTAGAACTATACTTTATTAAGATAGGCTATGCTAACAGAATCTTGCAAGTCTCAATGTCTTCTCCAAGGTCATCTTCATGGGTCCCTATATCTGGTCCTTGCTCTGCACTATGACTACCACAAGTTCTGATTGGTCATTCTGTCGGGCAGAGTGATAATCACAAACACTCCTGTTTGTGCAGAGCGCAGCAAAAACTCCAGGAAGATATTAGCCATGACAGCAAACACAATGCAATGTCCATTTCTTGTTTCCCAAAGAAATCCAGTCAGAAAATATATACTAACTGGTGTTTATTGATAAAAATGCAAAATTCCATAAAATGCAAATATCATACAAAATATAAAGAAAAACACATCTTCTCATTTAATGTAGCATCCAAGACTTATTAGCAACACAAGCTTAACAAAATCTCTAGCTACAAACTCTTAGAGAAGAGGTACACTACTTGGTACTTTGTTACAACTACGTAGCCCATAAAACCTACATAGTGGCTAACACTAAAACAACTAACAACTACTCAGAGAGGCTGCACATTTTCCTCCCTTTGTATTATAGCTCTATGCCACCCCCACTGGGTAACTAGCATACACACGCCAATAGGTGGCAGTAAATAGCACAATACACAACACACAATAACAGGTGTTTTTCACATGATCTCTGTAGTCAAAATATTATTTGTTATTGTTGTAGAGATAACGGGATGAATCCTTTCCCATGAGAAAGACAATCCTGACACATTCTTCTGCTTTTTGCCCTTCCCATCCATGCAGAAAAGGCCAGCCTGGCTGGCTGTCTCCTGTGTGGAAAACACCAATACAGGTGCCTATGCAATTGACTGGGAAGGGGAAGAAGATGTCCTTATCTGTTCCTGCACTCGTAATGCTGGGTGGTCCTACTGGTAATGGGCCAAGGAGAAAGTGCAGCTCTGCCCAATAGCAAAAGAGCAGTAAACAAGACTGACTGGCACCTGATGGGAGGAAGCTTGCCTGCATCAGCCTAGAACAGTCAATAGGTGCCACTGTTTACACCCACTGTCGGCCACCTAGCTTTGCCTTCAGTGTAATGGGTTCCAGAGCATGAGAGATTTTGCACACCTTGAGAAATAATGGCATACAAATGAGGAAATACTAGTTTAATATGGGTACAGCTAAGGACAACTTAAGCCTGAGGTGAAGACAATGCCATGTGGAAAAGAGGGCAGTTGCTCTTGTCAAGGAATGGCTGGGCTGTGGTCAAATGCAAATGGGGACTCAGGCTAAGTTACCTGTGATAAAAAGGGCAGAGATTCAGTTGCAAGCATAAATAATAGCCTAGCAAGATGGAGTGAGAGTAGCAGTCCTCTTGCTTCAAGAATGCAATTCTTGCCTGTCTCATTAGGTCTAGATAAGTCAAATGGCTCACCTGTTTTCTATAAAATGCAACTTATGTTCGTTATCTTAATAAGAAGATTGTCTTTGTGGCATTTTCTTTGAGATATTTTCTTCCTTGAGAAGTTTCTTGTGGCATCCATGAAAGGACAGCCCGCTGATAGGAATAAATTATGCTAAGCATCAGGATACAATCTTGAAGAAGGCTAAATAAATAAACAACAACATCTTTACATTAAATGAATAATGTCAATGTATTTAATTTTTTAACTTGCACCAAATCTTTTGTGCAAAAAGATAGTTCCTGATTAAATATTGTTACAGTGTGCTGTTAATACAATTTTGGCTATTTGGATAATGAGAGTCAAAGCGAAAGGGAATTCACATTTTTACTATGTTCCTCCAATTAAAAATTAGCCTGACAGTCTATGGTTTCTTTGAAGGAACAACTCCACAAAGGTTTTGCAGCACTTCTGAAGCAGCTCCAGACCTTTCCAATCTCAGAACATTGCTTGGCTTGTGAAACTGAGTCTATTTAATTCAGTACTGTTTTATACATAATCAGAACAAAGATTTTTTTTAAATTGTTTTCCTTTGTAACGTTGCAGTTCTGCAGAGCTTGTGGTAGACCATTTTTCCAGTGAAGGATTACTTGCTTCACTCCATTGTCTGCTTCTTGGATTCAAGGCAACCATCTCTCTCTCCCCCCCTTATCCAGAGCTTTAGTGTCCTGTCCATGAATGTATTTCCCTCTCTCCTATCTAGTCATTGGAGCAACATACAAACTTGATTACAGATACTGGGAACAGCATCTGGACACAAAGGATGCATAGCATGCAGGGACATGCAGGGCCTTTTAAGTGCAATAGAGGAAAGGTGCCTTTGCAGCCAGGAAGCTTTCTTTCTAAGCAGCTATTCAGATGTGTGTGTCTTGTTGGAAAACAACCAAACAGATTCACACAATATATATTGAAAATGTGTAAGAGAAGCAAGGAAGAGGTGCTAGCAGGGAAATGAGGGGTGAGTAGCTCATTTTGAGGAATCCTGGTTGAAGGTTAACTCAGACTATGTTCTGAAGGATTGGGAAGTGAAAATGGTGTGGTGTGGTATGGAAATTGCCCTGAGCATTGAACCATAAATAATAGTTGTTATGGGTGCCTGAACACCCATCACTGAAAATGATATCACATAGTCAACATGTCCATAACAAAGATCTCTGTAAATAATGTTGCTAGATTTGTCTGTATCCCATATGCTGGCTGTTTCATTTGGAGTCAAGTGTTGAGGAAACAGACACTTCATTTCAAATGAATCTGTCCACAGTCAGGCTGTTCTTAAATGCTGTCAGGTTTGCTGGAGTAATGAAGTAATGAAGGTGGAATCTGTCTGTACTGTAGCTTAATGTTAAAGTTTCACCAGGATAACTGAATATGTGAACAGGTTTCCATATACTGGCAATGCTGGCTGAAAATTTTTGAAATTGAAATTCCAGAGTATTTGGAGGGCATCAAGATAGGAAGGGCTGCAATACATCTTTTCAGAATAGTTGTGTTTTTCATTCTGGGTTACCAGTAGCCTGCCAACATGATTGAAACAGCCATGTTCCTTTTTATGCCTTCATCACTTGCTTTGGTACTGCATTAGTTTGGGAAATTTGCCTTTTGTACAAAATAGAGATGGACTCCACTGAGCTTTTTATTATATTGCTTTGATTGCATTCTGTCAAATGTGCACCAACCCAGGCATAACTCTAATGCAACATAATTGTGGCTATACCTAGAATGGATTCTCATTAGTCATCTAGAATGGATTTTCATTAGTCACATCCATTGAAAAAAGCAAATGAAAGCCGTAATCTATCAGTCTGAGTGGAACTGCAGGACCTACAGATCAAAGCCCTATGTGATACTTCCTCCCTCCAAAAAAGATTTCATGAGTTACTGTTGAAAAAAATTGGTTCCCAGAATTTATCTTTTAAAAATGCTAATATCATATATTCACTCAAAGAGGAATAAAGGAAGGATTTATCTGAATGTACCAGTAGCTGTCTGAGCAACTAGTATTGTATGGCAAGGATTTCTGACCAACAGCAGCAATCAGATGACTGTCTTCCATTGTATTAAAATACAGTATTCCACTAAAATAAAGAAACCATGGGTAATCAGGTGTGGATTTTTGTATTGAAAAAATATGAGCTGTTTTATGTATGTATGTATGTATGTATGTATGTATGTATGTATGTATTTATTTATTTATTTATTTATTTATTTATTTATACAATTTGTCACTGCCCATCTTGTTAAAAAGCAACTCTGGGCAGTCTTAAATAAATAATAAATAAATTCCAAGAATGATGGAATTGGCGAATAGCTCAGGGAGTATCATCAGGGCGCCAGCCACCCTCAGGATTGATTAACATTCTTATCACCCCATGCAAGCTGGAGAGCCAGGCCTTTAACCCTTTCTGGAAGGCCAGGAGGGTAGGGCCCTGCCGCACCTCTGGGGGGAGGATATTCCAAAGGGTGGGGGCAATGGCAGAGGAGGCTCTCCTCCTGGGCCCCACCAGCCAACATGCTCTCGCTGACGGGGTCTGCAACATGCCCTCTCTGCCTGACCAGGTAGGATGGGTTGATGTAATGGGGATGAGACAGTCCCTCAAGTTTTCAATTCTGCTAGTCAAAATATATTCTTGGGATCAGAATTCTTTCATTCTGAGTAGATTTTTTGTTTTTTGCATTACACTGATTGAAGGATCTCAAGATTCAGACAGCAAATATAACAGATGCTACATATCCAGAAAGAATCTCTGGGCCTTCCCCAAACCCCCCTCCCCAAGAGTGCTTCCTTCTTATCTTCCACAGCCAATGGCTGTGCCAGATAAATCATGATTGCTGTAATCCAGCATGTTCAGAGAGTGCAGCTTGGGAAGTCCTCTAAAGAGCTTCAAGGGAGTTGTGGTCCAATATATTTGGAAGGCATCCACTTGACAGTTTCAGAAACTATAGTTGTTTTTAAGTTTAATTACTATTAAGCTGCAGCCCAGGCCATCTTGACTTTCCTTACTGCAGTGCCTGTCCAAACATTCCAAAACATTAATCCAGATGCTTCATTTCTGAGAAAGCTGAAACTAAATGAAAGCCAAGAGCCAATTTTTATGGGGCAACCAACTTTCATACCAACAAATGGTAGCAAACAGAATTTATCCTTGTAAATGCCAAGTATCAGATGCACCAGAAAATACTTTTTTTTTTTTGCATGGAGTCTAATAATTGCTCCCTCTTTCTCCCCCCACCCCTCAACCAAAATCATTTCAGATCAAGCAGAAAAGCTTTTCAAGAGGCAGGCAGAATTTTGGAGAAAAACAAGGATGCAGTAAGTCAGAAGAAATACACTGGGCATGGGGGCAGAACAGAATAAATATATAAATATTCAGCTTTATTTTTCATGTCGGAAAGGCCTGGTTGTAAATTCTGTTTTTGATATTCATCCCAGAGCCACTTTAAAGCAACCGATGGCCTCATCAGGGAGACAGTAAACACTAAGTCATAATTACTTCGTAAAAACAAGCAGCCTGTGCTCCTTCCACATGCTCAAATGTTGGTTTTGTTTCACTAAAATAATGTTTTTAAAAAGGATCATAAATCTATTATGCTCTATCTTTGGCTTCTTTCAATCCAATTAGTGCTTATATTAAAGGAAATTAAGACGAGAGTCTGAGTATCCAAGCTTCCCTTTTCTAGTGTGAAAAGTCTGAAAGGCTGGTTCTCTGCTCTCATTAAAACAGCCATTTATTCCAGGAGAGGATGTTGCGTGGCTGTGAAGGCTTACATTCACACTGAACTATGGAAAAATGTCTCCCCTTTGGCAGCCTGAGGTAACATTTCTCCAGCAAAGGGACTTCTCTTTAACACAATGGCACTGCTTTATGAATTACCATGCAATAAAAGAAAATATTTTTGACACAATCTCATCTCAGTTTTAATATCCTACCAGGTGACATCTGACACTGTGCTGGGGAGAATAACGCCTCTCTAGGTAGTCTTTCCAGCACAGCCAGAAAATGAACAGTCTATGCCATAAATATGGCCAACATAATTAGCAGAAACAGTGCAAGCCATGTTTAAAAATAAAGATGTTGTTAACATTTCCTACACTTTTCCAGTATCCAGTGTTTCATCTCTCCAATTTTGCAGCTTGTCTTATTTCTGGGCCTGCCTTGAAACTAAATGTGAGGTGGTCACTGAGAGTGCAAAGGCATGATCCAAAGTATTCATTCCATCAAAAATCTGGCAAAGAATCTTTTTTAGGACAACAGTCCCTGATTTTGAAATCAAGTTTCTAGCTTTCATAAACATGGAGCCAAGCTCTGCAAAAAGATCTGATGCTCAAAAAGCTGAGCTTCAGTTCCTTGTCTCTGGTTCATATTCATACTGTAGTGTACATTCTTCTATTACCATGTTGATCCGTGCCAAGTATTTGTCATTTATACACTTTTAAGAGAAAACTTGGTCCAGAGGGAATGGTTATAATTTTTCAACCTGCCTCGTCTAGAAGAGCAACCAAGCATTTATGTGTGAATACTGTATAGCATGATTTCACTGTGCTATAGTCTTACCATACAATGAATATAACAGATCATAAGTGTTTCACTTTTTTCTCTCCTTTGGCTAATATCAGCAAGCCACCTTTTATTACCCATTTCCTGATAGGTGTTGCTCCATTCTCCCACCACTTATCTTGCTTGTAATTAAAGTGGTGTTTTTAACCATCAGAAGAGAAGAAGTCGCCTTCTTTTGTCCTCCACATAGCATTTTAAATGATTCAGCTAGTCCTCATTTGGTGACTACCTCGTTTAGTGACTGTTCATGGTTACAGTGGTGAGGAAAAAATAACTTTACAACCAATCATCACATTTACAACATTCCCAGGTCTGTAAAGCAAAGGAAAGCTGAAGTAAGATCATAAGCACATTTGTGGTTTTACTTAGCGAGCACTTCGCTTAATGACCAAGTTGCTGGTCCCAAATGTGATTGCTAAATGAAGACTACCTGTATGTATGTATGTCTTTTCTCCCTCTTCCCCTTGCTATTTCCTGTTTTAAAGTTTTATTGGCCATTTGCATTTTCAGCTGAGTACAAAACATATTTCCTACACTGTGTTGGTTTTTCAAAAAAGAAAAACAAAGCTCTGTGGGGCTAACATTGTACTTTCTGGGAGTCTAAGTGGGGAATTACAACAGCAGAGGGACAGGTAAGAGGGAATTAAATCAGGAATACCTGCTCATGGAGAACTCAGATGAAAAGTAGGGAAAGCTGTCCTGAACAGAATAAACACTGGCTGCACAGGGTGGAGAAAACTAACTTTTCAGTTCCTGCTTTCCCTGAACCTACTTAAGTATTAGCTGCCTTAATTGGCTCAAAATGATAACACTGATACCTTGATTTCCCCACTTCTGTTTATTAGTTCACTTATCCCAGCACATGCTTTCATGCAAGGCATCAAATCTCATTCATTCATTCATTCATTCATTCATTCATTCATTCATTCATTCATTCATTCATTCATTCATTTCTGCTTTATCTCTGAGAGTTCAGTGTCCGTGAGATATCTTTCCTTTTTATCCCCATAACCAAAATCCTAAGAGGTAGGGCAGATGAGAGTGATGTACCCAAAGTCACCCATCCACTCTGTGGTTGGAGGAGCTGTTCTGATTCAAGTCTAATATACAGTGGTACCTCGGGTTACGAACGCCTCTGCTTACGAACTTTTTGGGTTATGACCAGCTCCGGCCGCAAAAATTTACCTCGGTTTGCGAACTCCGCCTCGGGGTACAAACCAGATCCGCAGCCATTTTCCGCCGTGCCACATGGTCCATGGCCATTTCCTCCCCGTGCCACGTGGTCCGCAGCCATTTGCCACCCGTGCCACATGGTCCGCGGCCGTTTTTCCACCCTGGCGTGCGGTCCGTGGCGGTTTTTCTGCCCGTGCCGCGCGGTCCACGGCGGTTTTTCCGCCCTGCCGCGCGGTCCGCGGCCGTTTTTCCGCCCTGCCTCGTGGTCCGCGGCCGTTTTTCCGCCCTTGACGCGTGGTCCGCGGACGCTGGAACAGATTAACGGTAATTACATTGAACCTTATGGGAAAATTTGCTTCGGGTTGCGAACAAATCGGGTTGCGACCGGAGTCACGGAACGGATTAAATTTGTAACCCGATGTACCACTGTATTGACAACTACACAGAAACAAAATGTCCAGAAACAACTGTAACTACATTCAGTTGTGAAACATCATTGCTTGCACCCAAACTACTGCATACCAGAAAGTTGAAAGAAGAGTGAAGCAGTGAGGTACAAGAAGAGCTACAACAATGCTCAGTACTTTCTGTTTTTCAAAGCCTGATTGTCTAGACTCATTAAAAAAGAAGAAGCAGAGGGAAAACACAGGACAGCAACAAGTTGGTTGTGAGATTGTATGGTGATTTTGTAAAAAATTTTTTTAAAAATGAAACAATTCCATGTTAAATATCTTATGTGGAATTGGCCAAATTATTTATTTATGTTTTATTTATTCTCTCCTACTTTCCTCTGGGAGCTCAAGCCAACACATGTGGCAAGGCTTCTCATTTGATTCTCTGGTTGGGCTGAAAGATACAGACTGATCCCAAACCAGACTGTGAGCTCCACAGTTGAGTGGGGACTTGACACTATATCCTAGTGAATCTCACAAACGTTTTACAAATAGTAGTTCATTTTTTTCACAATGGCCATTTCAGATTGGCCACCATTCTTTCAGTTTGCTAGATAGGGATGTCAAGCTAAGAAACAATGTTATGTAGAAGGCAAGTAATGGCTTTGAAGCTATGGACATCAGTCACAGACTGGACTAAGCCTATTGGCAATTTCCATTCCTTTGCTATGCAGGTGTGTCTGCCAGGGAGGGTCAGAAAAAGAGCAGGGCTTTTTAAAAACACAACACAAAAAAGGGGCAGGGCTTCAATGTCATGGTCACAGCCACCATCCTGACTTTTTGGAACCTTCCTCCCCATGCCTAAACCCATGTCCCTATGTCCTTTCCATTGGGTTGAATCTCTTGCTTAGGTGCAAAAGACAGATGTGTATTTATTTATTTATTTATTGGGAACTTCCATTTTCAGCAATGAGAAATGCTGCAGAAGTGATTGTGTTTTGCCCTACAAGTTTACAAAGGGTATTCGTGCAGTCATCAGAAGGAATACCTAACGTATCCGCCTCCAATTCCTGATCTTCTGGCATCATGGGAGGATAGCAGGCCTGAGTAATGGGAACCACATATATATGTCATATCAGGATGTATGTCACCAGGATAAGCAGATAACACAAATCCTATTTACTCTCTGTTTTTCAGTGTGAAACTGAGGGGGCAGGATGCTTAGTAGCTGAGCCCTGATTGGCTGAGAGATGTCTGCTGGCCTATAGTCCAGGAAAGGCATGTTCTGATTGGCTGTCAGTTCCCAGGGAGGGATGCAGCCTGGCAGGACAGGAGGTTCTCTAAGATGGTGAAAATTGATCATTCAAGCCCTGCTTCATCTCTACACAGAAATCCAAAAATATGGGCTCAGGAATGATGGTTGCCCAAAAGTGTTCTGTATCCCAGCACCAACCAGACTGAAATTTAATAATCCTGTTGTTCCTTTGCAGGAAAAATCAAGTCATATGGCATGACAGTGTGAAGCCTAATAGCAAATGAAGAAATGAATGCATTTCTCTCCTCAACCCCACCCTCCGTTTTCTTTTCTTTCTTTTCTCCTTCTCTTTCAGGCCAATGGAATCACTTATGAAAGCAGCTCTAGGAGTTCCTGTCATTGTATATTCCATCTCAAGGAAGCTCAGTCTGAAAATTGACAGTGAATGTACAATGGAACAACCCCAAAACTGACTAAGTGGAGAGCCCACTTAAAAGAAATGATTCCAGATTAATTGGCCGGTATGTTAGAGCAAGAGCCTTGGCTGCACATAAATACCTATGGAATCAGAAAACAAGAGCCATGAATTAAGATGAGAAAGGTGACATGATGGCACTCTTTGGAGAATGTCTGTGGACACATCTTGGCATATAATGGAGCTTATTTGGCAGCCTCACAGTGAATTCATTATGGATTTTACTGACAATTCTTGCATGAGAACTGTGCTTTTCTGGCTTATTGCAAAGGGTACTGTTAAAGTCACAAGCAGGGCTGCAAAAATTCTCCAGGATGTGGTCAACATCAGAACTCATTATATGTGTTAAAGGAATCATTTTCTCATAAAAGACCTGCTGATACTCACACTGATTCACTCTATCACATACAAAGTAAAGCTTGAGTGCGATATTCATCATTTTTATGTATGTGATTTAACAAGATTTTCTTAATTATTTCTCTATAGGAGTTTAGATTTGGGGAGAATTCTTTTCTTTTACGTTGTTTTTTATTTAAACATACAATGATAAAAAGTGCAATTGTTAAAAAATTACCTTAAAAATAGAAAATTAAAATTAAAATCAGAAAACAGAAATCACACCAAAGCAAAAAAAACAAAGAAGCAAAACAACAACAAAACAACCCCACACACAATTTGTGTGTGTGTGTGTGTATGTATGTATGTATGTATTACATACATTTGTAATCTTACGGAGAGATACAGAATTGTAAACATTTTCAAAATTGCTACCAAAAAAGATATATTAAAGGAAGCAAGCTATTATGAATTATTTTATTTCTGTAACCAAAAATGGAATTGGGGCTATTTCTGTCATAAGATTTGACACTAATTCAAAAGTTAACCATATAAGCATTTCCATGTAGAAACTCTAGAGACTGGATAGCCAAACCCCCCAGATATAGCTATGAACTGGCTTCTAGATTTATATCAGATCTTCCACATCAATAAATGTGCATAGTTGATTAATAGTCACATAAAGTTTCCATGAGGGAACACTGGTCATGAGGAGTGGCATAGCTGCTTTTATAAGCCTGGCTCTTATCTGCAAATATTATGCTAGAAATAGCCTTTTTGAACAAAAATGAGTGAAACTGGCCCTCCAGATACCATTGAACTACAACTTTCCAAAGTTTCAAGGCCAGTGATGAGGAATGCTGAGAGTTATACTTCAGCCACATCTGGAAGGTCACAGATTTCCCACCCTTGTTTTTAAATGTGGGCAGGCAGTTTCTGGAGACTGTTGTTCACATTTTAACATTCTTGGCCCCTGAGGATTAGTGGCAGATGAAATGGGAGCAGATGTAAGACAGGAGGATTGACATTTTCATCTGGTTTGTAAAATTTGTTGGGAGTAGGGTAGGATGGGGGGGTTCCAGAGTTTCACTCCTTATTTTTCCAAATACATTGCAAAAAATGATGTTGGAACCCATGTAGTCCACAGCCTGCAGGTTGCCCATCCCTGCTCTAAAAGATCTGAAAAATTCATTTATTTACTCCAAGTTTATTTAATCTACCTTCATCCTAAACTATGAAGACAGCCTTCAAGAAGCATAAAACCAAACATGTCACAAAATAATACAATAACACACTGTCACAATAAATATAAAGGATACGAACAGGAGTGAAAAGAAAACCAGCATAATACCCCAAAATACCTGCTCAAATAAGTAAGTTTTAATCTGACATTGAAATAATGGCAGTGGTGTGCTATTAAACATCAGTGGGAAAGTGTTCTAAAAATAAGATGTCAACAGAGAGAAAAATCTTCTGTGGCCTATTTCTACTATACTGAATTTTTCCTGGCAAAAGGGAAAAAATGTGTGGAGGATAGCTTCCTCTAAAAATGCTTGACAAAGGCAGTCTGGAACAGAATAGATTCTTTTTCAGCTATTTGTCTCCTAAATGGTTTAAGGCTTTAAATATAAGAACTGCTACCTTGAATTAGGCTCAGAATTAAAAAGACATTCAGGGGGCTTCACAAGGTGGAGTGACAATACATGCATCATATCATCAATGTGCAAATGATGTAAATTCCATACTGATGTCATTTTACATCATGTAAATGTATACAATGTCATTTTGAGGTCATTGTGACTGCTACTGGATGCCTGTGTATATTATGGTCCCATCTAATTGTGCCAACTAAAATTCTGCCTTTAACTTCATTTATCTTCAAGGGCAGCCCTATATAGTGAAAGGTTACCAAAGCATGGCTTGCTGTGGTTAGGTTTGCACTCAGTTTGTACTCAGGCAGCGATAAACAGATGCAAAGCACTTTTTTTTTCACTGATTATTCTCAATTTTCTGTGCTAAGAAGATGTGGTATCATGTTCCTGTTCTCTCTTTCACTCTTTGAAAAGTTCTATTTAATACAAAACTCCAATTGTTCCAAAAGCCAGAAGAATAGGCTGCTATGAATTTGTAGTAGATTAATCCCAACATAGCCTGTTGCTTTCCAAACCCAGAATTCACTTAACTTATAGTTGAAAGCTGGCTTGTTAGAATTAATCATATTTAACATTTGTTGTATTTCAAATAGCACAGCAGGCTATGGTTAATCAAAAACAGAAGTTCTACATGAGAAGAGCATAGCATACTGTATATGCGTGCCTTTTCTTGCACACACACATATTATGCACCATCCAGTTAGATCTCCAAGAACTGCCTCATCTGATTTTGCAGTTTTAGGGTACAAGAAAGGGTAATCTCACTTTTGCTATGGAGCTACATGCAACCTTTCACAAGTGTACTTTCTTTTGCATAACATAATTTTCCCCTCCCTTCCTCTCTTCTGAAATCTGTATGTTCTCAAAAACTGCTCCAAACTTCTAGAATATATATGAGGGTTTGGGGGTGGTCCTGAAGGGAATCGACAGAAGCAGTTGTGTTGGGCAAGAGGCATCTATTGGATTTTAACTTTGTTAAAAGAATTCATAGTGACTCACAAGCATGTGTTAAAGGTTGGGGAAACCACCTTTGGAAGGAAGTTATAGAGTATTCTGCAATAAACAGCTGGAGAATTTAACCTTTGTATGAGTGTATCCGGACTGCCAGTATATAAGTATTTGGAGTAGTGTGCCTAATGTGAAGTAGTCCACATATGGGGTGGGTAGAGGGAGGGAATGTGTGATCTCTCATGAAATAAAGAGAATGTGTGGTCCCTGCTGAATTGTTGAAATGAACTCTAGATGAACAAGATTTTTTGTTTTTCAGTGAAGAAGTAACAAGGGAAAAATAACTCTGGAGCTGAAAAGAGAAATAATATACTACCTTTAGAAAGCAACATCTACTGTTCTTGGCTTGGACAATGTACTAAAGCTAAAGTGCAGGTAAGCCAATAGAAGTGATGTCTCCACGGCAGGTACTTCTGAGACTCACTTGTGTGGGTTGAAAGAGTCTGCTCCAATCCGTGGGTGGGGAGCAAGTTTTTGTCATGACACTGCAACATACATTTTGCCTCTTACAAGTTATACGTTTTACTTCTAGGCAGCACTGCAATGCACATACAAAAGGATGGAGCTTGAATTGTGATCTCAAAATGCAAGTGTTGTCATTCTGGCATCATCGGGGTTAGGAACAGATGCCTGTGGCCTACATTTACCTCATTCTCTAGTGCTAATGTAGCTGGGTACTGTGAATCCTAAACTCACCCATTTAATTTTCTATTTAAATAGGAAGGTTTATTCCATACAAGTAATGATAAGGTCAAGGCTGAAGCTTTTCTAACTTATTTATTTGGACTCAGCACCACCATGGATCAAAAGCTTAGAAATAAGTTCCAAGCATCCAGGTGAGATGACACCAGAGGATTCCAGCCTGGCAGATTTATGGAAACTTTAGTTCAACCTGGATCAGTTCAGCTGTCTCCAGGGCTCCTGCAGTGGCAGTCGATGAAAAAAACATCCATATTGGTGGAAGTCTGCTTGCTTAGAAAATGTTTTTACAATGAGACTAAGAAAATATATGAAGTGGACTCCAGTGACTTTCTTGCTTCTTGTCACTACAAGATTCAGAGGCACCACCCCACCAGTGGAAAAAAATCAAAAGAATACTCTGATTTACTGTGTTATGGAAACCATCACAATCTCTGCATAAAAGGGAAGGGAAATGAAAAGGAAACACATCTGGTAGGAGAGAGAGGGTAGGCGGGGGAAGCATCATTAAATCTATAATTCTTTAGTGAAACTTGTCTCTCATGGAATGTTAGTGAAACTTGTCTCTCATGGAATGTTACAGGGGAGAAGAAGTAGGAAGACTCTTGTGTCATCCTGTCCTAAATGTACGCAACAGCTCGCAACAATATTTCAGTAGCAAACATCCGGTAGAAGTGAGAGCCACTGTTGGCCCTTTGATGGTCACTTGTTTTCTAGAATTCACAGATCCATTATATAGCTAAGTGTGATTGTTGCATGAGCTTTCTAAATCAAAAATGGGGGGAAAGGAAAGTTTTTGAAATACAATTAGGCTAACCAGACAATAGCATCCCCACAGCAGTTCTTCTGCTCTTTCTTGATCATGCTGTGGCTTTCCTCCATTTCTCCTCTCATTAATTTGTAACAAAGCTCCCTGCCAGTCTCTCAAGCTCAGCAATCTCCAGCAATTTAGGAGCTCAAGCACAACCCCTTTCTTAGCCCCACAATTTAAAATTCTGCTTCTAAGATAAGATCCTCTCCAAGGCACATTTTCTAGGGATGGGGGAGAAATTAATTCAGTATCTGATTCTTCCCCCAAACTCATCAGTTATGTGAGGCTTTGATTTTCTTCAGTCAGGTGCTTTGTGTCCTATGATTCTTGTTGAACATGCCTCTTCTCAAGGCAGTGCTTCATGTCCTCTTGAGGCCACATCTGGCAGTCCCAGGAACTGACTGGAAGAGTCAGAAGAAGCTTCTCTGTCTCCATAGCAATTAGAACTGCTGGGTGAGAGCTCTAGGGTGACAGTAAGACCACTTTTAGGGGCAAGATGGGTGCATGGGTTCAGAAACCAGTTTCCAAGGGCTATTTTGCATGGTACTTCACAGAAGAAAAATTTTCCTTCAAAGCTTTGCATAACCTTATGATAAGTCAATATAATAGCCAAACATCTTTCAAAAAATTGTTCTGTACTCTGCAACTTAAAATAGGTAGGCAAAAATGCATATATTAGAAAAAAGAACAGGTAAATATTTGTACACTAAAGGAGCAAAAAAGCACAGCCTAGGGACTGCATGCAGCCTACCAGCATCCGTTTTGTAACCCTTGGAGCTCTCCAAATTAGAGGGGTTCAGGGGCAGGAGGGTGCTTTAAGCCTTGTAAATTTTTATAGTCATAATCTGTTTGGGCAACATGATTTTTTATTTTAAAATGGGAATGGGAATGCTCCCATTTCTATCCTTAAAACCATCCAAAAGTACTCCAAATGATGAAAAACATCAAAATGTTTCCACTTTATCCCTTCCAGTGACATCTCAAAGTTACCATGTGCAGCTTGAGGGCATTCAGGAGCAGAGGCATTGGGGGAAGGGGGAATGTCAACATGATGGCTGAAACCACTTGATTGAAGCCCCACCCTTTTTATTTGCACAATAAACAAAACAATAACAAAACCTGGCTTGGCACTTGTGAACCCCTCAACACGTAAGTCAATAACAACATCACTGTCCAATTCAAAGAAGGCTTTTAAAAATCAATTCTTACTTGTTTTATACTGAAATCTTTGAAGTTAATTTTTTAAAGAATGGGCACTAAAATGGTAAACATTTTCTGTATGAAGTATAGTTGCATTGTCAGCAGAACCAAGAGTGTGAAGAATGCTATATATGGGAACCCACTATCACATGGTCAGCCCAGTTGATGAGAACATAGCTTTAAGTCATGTTCTACTAGATCATGACATATTAATCAGTTTGTAGGGTGGGGTGGGTGGAGAGATTAATACTTTGAACAGTTGAAACAGACTACCGAGATCTTTTATATTTTGGTGATGCATTTCCTAGATGTGCATGGTGCAATCCCATAAGATAAACCAATTGCATCAGGGGTTTTCCCCCCATTATATCATCAGCAAGCTAACCTGGAAGATGCTGACTGAATGGGAAAGGCTCATGTGATTGGCTCCAACCACACAATGGATTCATTGCTGCCCAGTGAAATAAAACATGGACAGCAGCTCCTAATCAGTTGTGGCTACATGTGAAGAAGGCCTGATGTATCCTAGCTTTCCCAGTTGCCAATACAGAGTGTCAAATAGAGTTTGCCTAGAATTAGTCCCCCAAATTCCTAAGGATTATGATCAGTGTTCTGAACTCTCATCTCATACTGTATCATGGCGCTGCAGGCCTTCATGATCAGTCTGTTTAAATTAGCAGTGTAAGTGATACATCAGACATATCACAGAAGTTGTCAAATGAATTTTTAGCAGGAAGTGCTATTACCATGGCAGTTTTCTGTGAATGGCCTCTTACCTGTTTTGTTATAATTCATCCTGGATTGTTATGGGCATCCCAATTTTCTGAACACAGCCATGCACAAATAAAGCTGATGAGAAGTGAGAGGTTGATGGCCATTACAGTTCAAAAAGGAGAAAATTCTTCACTCTGTTCCCTGCAGGCACAAGGGTACAGAGAAAGCAAATGTGGTTCATCCAAATATCACTAACTTGTAATATTGTGGGCATTTAGAAACAGATAAGCTGAGAGACATTCAGGCAGATAGATGAGTGCATGAAACAGGAAGTGAATGAACAACATAAAAGCCCATTTGTATTTCTGACAATCCTCACCATTCTGAATATGTTTATGTTTGCATGATAGCTTTGCCTCCATCTAAATCAAATATTTGCAAATGGGTAAGGGCCTTTAGGGCTCCAAGATAACCCATGTGTAACAAAAATGTATGAGTTGACATGCAAATGTCCGATAAGTAGCATGTGTTTTACATAATAGTGAAAGCGTGTATTGCCGAACTTAAACCTATCTATTTTTATACGTTGCTCTTTGAATTGCTGACAGTCTGCTGCTGCATATTTTTTAGAGGCTTGTAAGTTCTGTCATTTGGGCCTGTTGTGCTCTCTAGGTAGATGTTCTCCAAATATCTTTAAAAAACAAACAAACCCAAACCTTGCATTTGCTTCCAAATCACTGATGCTGTAAATGAAACGCTACTACTTCAGTTCTGAACTGCTGCCTGAAACTTTGATCTGAAACATATCCATCCCCTGATCCAGAGGAGCAGGGACAGAGGAGGAGGAGCTCCATGAACTAATCCCCCGTCCCCCCCTTTTTTTAAAAAAAATGCAAAAATGCAAAAAGCTGTTAAGCAGGGAAGGACAACTGGAGGATATAGGTAGAGATCTCCTTTTGCTTTTCCTGCCAACTGGTCAATGGATGAGATTTTTGTTTTTACTGTATAACAAAGCTTCATATGCATAATCCCGTCTAATGGATTGGAGAGAGGAACCATGCATGCAGTACTTATCTGGGCAAGTGGATTACCTCCAAGTAAGTACTTGCTTAAAAGCCTGCTGCTTCTGAATACTTGCCTATGTTTGTGGTCGTATTTTAGAAGCAATATTTGAACAATTATTCTGCATCTGTTGATTTCATTGTTCTGTTAGGGAATTGTAGTGCCCTGTACAGAGCAAAGACATTTCCCCCCTTTCTTCCTGCTACCTAAGTACTTAAATGTTCTACGTTATAGTCAGCAACACAGCACTGGATTGTATCACACTTATTTTTTTTATTAAAACTTTTATTAAGATATATAAAAAGTACAAATCAAATACAAATCAAAAAGAAGAGAAGAGAAAAAAGATAGAACTAAAAGAAAAAGGCAGAAACTAAGATAGTGAGAATAGTTAGAAAGATGAAACAGAAAATGACTTCCGACTATCTCCAATACAGATATGAATACAAATTTGGAAAAAGGTTATTTCTTACCACTAATTAATCCAAATTCACATTATTTCTATCAACACAAAGCACGTGTCACACTTAGATGTCATCAGTAGATCCCCACATTTAAACAAAAATATTTATTTATATAATTTATTTAATTTATAGGCCACCCAACTCACAAACAACTCTGGGCTGCTTACAACTAAAAAAACAACATATGAAAAGAATGCAACAGATCAGAAGAGCAAAATACAAGAACAAAACTAATTAAAAAAAAAAACAGGTGAAACCAAACCAAACAGAAAGGGCTTGACAGTCACCCTGTCCCCAAGGCCTGGAAGAACAACCAGGTCTTCAATACTTTCCTGAAAAAATGAGGGTGAGAGTCACCCACATCTCTGGAGGACAGGAGATCATTCCAGAGGGCAGGAATTTCCACAAAATAGGTGTGCTTCCTGGGTCCTGCAAGATAACATTCTTTAATTAATGGGACCCAGAGCACTCCCATCCTACTGGACTAAACAAGACAGGCAGAGACAACTGGAGATAAGCACTTCCTGAAATAGCCAGTCCCTATGCCATGAAGGGCTTTAAAGATGATCACCAGCATCTTGAATTGCACCTGGAAGCCAACATGTGCATAGCATGGTGCCCTCATCACTGCCTATGCCAACATGTTCTGGACCAGCTGTAGCTCCAGATGATCTTCAAGGGCTGGCCCATGTAGAGTGTGTTACAGTAGTCTAATCGTGAGGCAACTATGGCATGAGTGTCTGAAGGTCTTCCCAGATCAAAAAAGGATGCAACTGGAGCACTTCAAGGTGGTCCAGACAAGAAGTACCAACCATGAGTACTAACACTACCTTTATTGTGAGGTTACAGTAACAAAATCTTACAAGTCTGAAAGTACCTCTCCCCTCCCTTACTTTTACTCTCCCAAAAACTAGGGAGGGTCCCTTCTGCGATACTTTTGCCACCCCCACCCCTCCTTCGGACTCAGATTTTATTTATCAGACTGTTTTGCAAGCTGCAGCTCTTCTTCTTGTCTCCTGAGGTCATTCCCACGTACCAATACATACCTGTGCATGAGTATCCTCTTGGGCACAGCTTCTACCTGCTCTGTGATCCAAAATGTTTAAAAAAATAGTCAAGGCCATACTCTTTAAAAAATTAAATCATCTGAGATCTCACAAAATTTGGCCATTTTTTGAGATTTCAGGTGATTTGATATTTAAACAGATCTTCTAGAGGCTTGCACCTGATATGGAGGTAGCGCAAGGCAAAGATCCAGATTTTCTGCTCCTGCTGTAGGGCATAGCTGGCAGTTGGCAGTACTTGAATCAGTAGAAAAGTATGCTGGCATAAACTGTGCTGTCCCCACTGCCAAGGGCATTCTGCCTCAGGAAACAGGCCGTGGGGTGGTGCTGTCCTTACTCTTTTAGTGCAAGCCAAACTGAGGAAAATGCTTGGTGTACATACAGCTTTCCACATTACAAGAAGGTAGCTATTATTTTTCTGTTGAGAGAACTGAAACCCTTGCAGGGTTTTGTAGCATCTGAGATGCATGTGAATGAATGAATGCAGATGTGCCTTTTGCATTTCTTTTCAAGGCTGAAGTTTATTCTTTTTCCTAACAGGATAATTTTAGTCTTGGCCTGGTCTTGGGAGAAGTTCTGCCTTTTATGAGTAGAGGACTTCTATTTATAACCAGCTTTTTTCTTATCCTAGATAGCATGTTAAGCTCACACGAACTCTTTTCTGGTAGTCAAAAAAGCCAGTATGATACAGTTACCATTTCTTTTCTGTTTCCTTTCCTGGTCGTGACTTGGATCTTTCCTCTTAAGTACATGGAACTAGGTAAGCAGGGAGTTTCTCTTTCTGCTTTTATTTATTATACAATGCAGGTTCAGTGGGCCATAAAGTCTCCACTATTCAGGCTTTAATAAAGGATGATCCTCTACTCTTCCCTCCCCCCACCCAACCCCCAGCTTTGCATGTATAACCAAGCTGTGGTCAAAAAATGCAGCTGGTCCTTTGTTTGGCACATTTGGTGAAGAATGACCTTAGGGAAGGGGTGGAACATGGTGGAAAGCTTTGTTATTTTCCTCCACATTTCAAATATTCAAGGATTAGAACTGCCAGCTGAACTGACTTTGACAAGACACTCCTACCCCCAAAGAGACTCCATTATGTCCTGAATTAAAAATACCCCTTTCAGAATAGGTATGAGTTGGGGGCTTTATAAGTTGTATATCAAACTATGATTGAATACTGACTGAAAACTGAACTCCATAAAAAAACCAAGATGCTCCTGTTTGCTCCCCGCTCACAACTGATGAAGATTCCCCAATAGTTGAATATGTTTTACGCTAAAAAGCACAGATTCAGTCTCTGGTATCCTCAGTAAAAACCAGGAAAAGCTTCTGTCCAAGATTTTGGAAGTCCAGTATCAGTTGGAACGGGTAACACTAAGATACAGGGATAGATAGTTTAACTTGGTAGAAGGCAACTTTTCATATTCCAAGACCTTTACCAGCAGCCATTTTGAATTTCTGCAGCAGGCAGTTTGACATGGGAGTGGCAACAGAAGAGCAGCAGTTGAAGAAAACTTTGACTTATGCACTGAGTGACCATAAAATAACAACACACAAAAAACCCTTCCAAAATTAGACCTTGACATTTGAGGTAGTTTAAATTATTCCTAATTTAACTAAGGATGGTTGTGGTGAAAGGTGGATATGAAATACCCTGGTAGTTTTCTTTTGGATCCAAACTATCCAGGAATTAGTCACTGAAAGTGTGACTTTCATTCAACCTTCTAGTAAGTTATGAAGTGGGATGGAGATAATTCAAAACCTCATTGGTAGACCCTACTAATTCCCTTGCTTGCATGACCCCTTATGAATGATGATGATGGTTGCTGAAAAAATTAAATTTTCTCCAGTTTTGCATTGGGCAATTTTGTGGGCAAGTGATCAGGTGTACACATGAAAAGGTGGAGCTCTGTCACAACTTGCCCCACACCTTGCCTGGGTAATCACTGAAGTTGGAAGAGACTTCAGAAATCATCTGGTCCAACTCCCTGGTGGTGCAGGATCTGTTAAAGTATTCCGGTCAGACGCTATCAAGCCTGTTTGAACATACCGCTTAATGTGGTAACCTCACTGGGGTTCCTAGCATTATCTTACTTAAAGACCAAGTTCAATAACAAGTAGCAACTTATCTCCCAGGGCTATCCCATATAGAGGCAGAGACTACAAGGATCTTGAGAATATGGAGCCTTTAGGTCTTATGTTGTCATGGGAACTCAATGGCGTGTAGAGGCTTTTTGGAACTTTTTGACTCCATGTTCGGTCTGTATGAAAGTCATAATATCCTCAGAAAGCTTTAAAAAGCAGTTATTGTATATCCAGATCCGTCCCACTGTTCTTCCAAAAGTTAGCCAGATTTCATTCATCCTATCTAGATTATGTTTATCTCGTAAACATAGGAAAGCTATTCAGTTAAGTTTTCCCCATTTAAAACTAAAATTGCATAAAATTTTTAAACATTTCTCCTTTTTGGAAAGGAAAACTTGTGCTGTTACCCACTTCCATTAATGCTGGGAAACCTGCCTATTTCCTTCCTTTGGTTCTTAATTCAGTGCAACCTAGTAAAGAGAACAGATAAAAGGTAGCTTAAAAAAAAAAAAGTAAATATGCCGCCAGTGTGTGTGTCTATCTATCTCTATATAATATATAGCTATATCTATATGTCTTTTCCTTTATGAAGAAAAAGCCATGAGATTTTGGCATCTGAAAAGAAGGTGTTTATTTGACTTCAGTTCCATGACTGGTATCAAACTGTCCAGCCTGCAGTGCAAAGAAACATGAAAAGGCAGGCAAGCGCTTGTTCCAAATTTAGTTGCTCCCAGTAGGTCGGTGTTAGAATTTGGAAGCTATTGCTCACAACAATTATTTCTTAAGTCTGCAAATGGCATGCCTGGAAAGGCAAACAAGCTATGAATTATGCAAGGAGGGGGAAGCTTGAGGAGGAGGAGGAGGAAGAAGAAGGGAGCTAAAGATATTGTGGGGAATATGGAGCCTTGGATGGCTATCTTTCAGGCCTGCTGAAGGAAACTTCCTTGTGATACACATTCAGTAACAGAAAAATTAAAGCAAATAATGTGAGTTATGGCATTTCGAAGATTTGCAAGGCAAAGCATCTTCAAGTCTAAAACACATTTCTGTGCTTTTTAATTTACAGACCTATTACTACTGTAAGTTCTTCTCCATGAGGAGGCTCATGGCCTGGTGGCAGACTGCATGCATTGTCTTCAGAGAATACTAGGTTCAGTCATTAGTATCTGTGGTTTAATTAGCTCAGGGAGCAGTCTGGGAAAGACTTTTTCCTCAAAACCCAGGAAGTCCATCATGTCAGCACAAATAATGGTGAGCTTGCTGGACAAAAGATATGTTTATAATTTCAAAAGCAGTAATGATGGACAAGCTTCTCTCAATCTTCTCTGCACTGTGCAGAGATTGGCAGTGAGGCCCCAAAAGCTTCATCAGTACCGCAGTTGAGCAATAGCCACCATGAGTCCTGTAGGAGCCTGTGGCATACAATTGAAATGAATGAACAAATGAATGTGCAATTCTGTGGCAAGTCTCCAGTATAGTTTAGTAGAGAGGTCAATATAGGAAGAGTTCTCTGGAATGTATTGCCTGAATTTAGAAGCACGGCTATTTTGTTAGTTACTTCCACCATTTTCATCATTACATAGACCATTGATTAAATGAGGATTAATCCCAAAATGCAGAATAAAAGCAAACAAATGCACTTTTTATCACTTTCTGTTATACCAATGACTTCCTTGGACTTTCATGATTGTATCACCAACCATCACCATTCTGATACTCAGTGTTATTTGTCTGCAACTGGAGTAGACAAGGTCAACTGAGAACTTCAACTATAAGAAAGAAATAGATTACAGCTGTTGCTAATTTCTTTCCTTCTTATAATTAAAGGCCCAAACTATTGCACATGACGTAAGTAAATTCTTTAAACAGAGCTGATTAATCTGTCAAATTTTATTTTTGTAAAAAAAGCAGCCATGGACTCCTGATGCAGAATAGTGTCCCAATCTGGATTAGCATCTGGCAGGAACGTTCTTATGAAAGTCATCTCCTCCCTCACTGCTATTTGTTCCAAAGTTGCTCATTGCACTCAGAATAACTTACTTTTTCAAAAGAATAAAAGAAAAAAAAGTATGAAAGAGCAATTTTCAGCAGAAAAGCTGCATGGGATCCTAGAGTAAACATAGCTTTGAGAACATAACTGAAAGCCATTGCTGTTTTCCCAGAAATCAAAAAATGTCTCTTTAATTAACCATTCCTGTTAAAACAAGTGAGAAACATCACATGTGTATTTAAACATTCCATGCATTCAGACTGAATGATCCTCCCCATGCCAGGTTGCATAGCACATTTAATTGCAGTGTAGCTACACTTCAATTGTGCCCAAACTCATTCCTGCTCTCCTTACTTGAATCACATATGGAAATAGAATTCTTTTTCCATGATCCCCTCCTTAGTTCCTTCCCCTGACATTCCTCTCAAAGCACATTTGTTAACTTGAGTGGCATTTGTAAAATTGCAATCCCGTTAACACAGCAAGTAATCTAACACATGAGCGGTTCATCAATCATTTAATTGGGACATCTTGCTCCCCTCCCAGATGTTCCCTTTCAACAGATATTATTGTGTTCTCAAAAAATTTGGATAATTACTGGCCCTATAAATATAGTGCACAAGATTAGTTGGCTTCAGCCACCTCTTCCTTTCTTCTATAATGGCTTCATTGTATCATAAATCACTGGCCCCAAGTCAAACAATAAACTTCTAGAGTTACTTCCTGCTATTGGTCTAAGAATGGAAGCCAACAGCCTATCAACATTACATATTTTACCTTTTTATTCCAATATACATATACTGAACTATATGTTCCTGTGCAAATATACACCTTAAATAGTAAATTGTCTTTGAAATATCTTGTTGGAATAGAGCAATCTTTTGTAAGATAGTGCACTGCAAACATAGCCCAACACAACTTCTGAATTCTCCATTGACCATACTGGCCAGGAAACCAAAGAGCTATAGGTAACACTTATATAGCCATCAGGCTGGAAATACTAGAATAGAGAGTTTATAACTTTATTCTTTTCTCCAGGAGCTCAAACTGTTGTAACAAAATCCTTTCTAGGAGGGAAAAAAATGTCTCCCTAGTCTCCATAGTCAAATTCTGGGCCAACCATTTCTACTCCCAAAGGTAGACAGAACTAACAATAGATGTTAGGGTACCGTAGAAGATGAAGCTGGTTTGCAGCACATTGCAGTCAGAGAGCTAGTAGACCCTCTTTCAAGCCTTATTTGCTGCTGCTCTAGCATAACAGTAGAGTTCAAACATGATGTAGCATTTTGGCCCTTCATTGTTGTGACCTCTTCTTTTTGTGTTTGTGAAGTCTTTATAGTAACTACATTATGTGTAGTGCATTTTTAAAGTGCCAACCTGAAACATAAAATTGATCAATGCAATAGGAAGGTGCATCAGAGGGAGATAAACATGGAGGAACCACAAATAATATAGCAACCTTTTTAAAGCTGGGGGTGCAGACTCCCCATTATTTTTTATCCCAGCTAATTTCAGGTAGCACTTCAAATTGTAATGTTTTCAGTCACTTGAGTCGTGGGGCCAACAGAAAGGGTTAATTCCTTTTGAGAAGCCGGGGCCAGAAGAACTTCCTTCCTGTTCCCTGGGAGGAAACCTTCAGGCTTTGGCTCTGCCTTCTTGAGAAGAGTAATTGTTTCCAGTTGGCTTCAGCCTTCCGAACTGGAAACCTAAAGGGAGCAAGATACAGAGGGAGAAGAAGAGAGAGAAGACGAGTCCTCAGAAATCCTAAGGAAGACTATGCTGCAACCCCCTTACAATGGATTCTTTCATCTGGCCGGTCACTGAGGCCTTGCTGTTAGTGGAAGAACCCTAAAGGTAGTTGGCAGGACTAATGGCAGCATTTCTCCAGCAAGCTAATCCAGAGACAGTAGCAAACACAAAATGCTTCTTGGCTGAGGAGCAGAACAAGGGGCTGAAAAAGCCTCAGAAATGGCCCCTGGTGGTGTCAAGTCCCATACCACTGGGCATGATCAAGGAAGCAAGAATCACACAGACTTGAATAAGGTGTTTTAATGCAAGAATTAGGGGTACAGGATACAAGGATACAGAATTCTGAAAGCTGCTATCTGAGATCTTCTTCATGAAGAAAGTGGATTTATCACTGGTCTCTTCCTCACTTACCCCAAGCAAGGTACAAACATGTCCTTAGACCTCTTTTTTTTCTGCCATGTTCTTATGACATTGACTTCTCATCTCCTGCCCATATGAGAGTCAGCTTAAAGTTATTCTGTTCCAGTGTTACATCAGTATTTACCATCTTCAGTTATTTCTCCCTTGATCGGAGAGTGCATTTTATCGACTCCATTTTGGCTTTGGTGGCATTAGGTGCCATGGTAATGACTGTGGTTTTACATAGGCCAATCATGATGGCATGTTCTCCATGGTTGTCCACCAGCTATTTCTGGGCACTGGGTCAGAATTCCTTGGACACTCTCTTGACAGCACTGCCATTTCCTTGCAGCACTAGCTGAAGACGGAGCTTACTCACTGGTGATTTCCCTTCTATTTTATCTCATGCCCTCTTTTATATCTTTTAATTATCAGCTATTTTTTCACATAAGCTTAGCATTCATTTGGAGGAGTGCTATGCCCATGTTCAGAAATAACCCAAGTGATAGGTAACAGGAGCAGAGGATGGGCTGGGAGGAACATCAAGAGGACTCCCTTCCACTCCACTCCACACACCTCCTTAGCACTTGCCACCTGTTAGGCAACTTGATAGAATTTACTTTAGGGAAAGTGATTGGTATTTGTTTCCCCCTAGCAGGTGACACTTCCCTGAGATGTTGTGGCAAAACAATGACAACAACAACAACAACAACCAGGCTTCCTCTATCTCTATGTCGTATTCTCTGTGTTGAATGCTGTGTATGTAAATTTGTAAAAGCATCTTTCCTGGGTCAACGAAACAAAAGTGGCCCAGCACATGCAGCAATCTGTCTACTTTGGGGTCACAACCAGTTTGCCACTGATGTATAATTGAAATATCGTTGGGGCTGACTGGAATGCTTTCACTCAAGCTTTGCTTGAATTGTGGTTTTGCCTGTTTCCTTCAGGTGACATTTAGGTGGTTTGTACCTTCAAAGAACCACATGCCTCCACAGTCCGGAAACTGTTCAGCTAATCTCCCATGAAAGTATAAGCTTTAGGCTGGGACTGGTTAGTCCCCATGATCTCAAGACCAAAGACGCAGGTGGTTTTACAAATACCTTGACTGCTGTTTTACTTTAGGTGTGTATGCTTGATGAGAGATACTATCAAGGAAAATGTGCAGTCAAATTATTTTTAGCTGTTGTGGTTTTTGTAATTGTACATGGTAGCTGAATTAAGTGAAACCTAGCTAACATAAATATTCTCAACTGAAGAATATGTGACAGATATTTAGTTATTTTCTGGGAAGGGGTCAAGAGAAGAGCCCTAATTTTCATATACCTTGTCTTCTTGCTGTGGGAAGTGACAAAGACTGGGTTGAGGGGAGAAGCAAGAAAATTGACAGCGGAACATTGATGGAAGGGAAGTTCACCAACAGCATTTTGCCCAAAATGTGTTCTCTAGCATACCTGAAAGGATACCAGAGGAGGTATGAATCTAAACTGGAACTGAACATCCAAAGTACCTATTCATCTATTTAACTATGGCATTTTTAGAAAGTTTTTAAAGCATCACATCTTTTGCTTGTATTATACGTCTAGCTTGTACGTGACATTAAATATTCCAATGAAATGCTCAGAACTCAAATAGAAGATTTGTTGAGTGAAGTAACTTTGCCTCATTGGAAGCAATACGTGTATAAATGCATTAAGAGTGCAGTATTATGCTGTTATTCATACTGATCTACACATAAAGATTCATACAAACTAATGGACTGAAGTATAACTTATTTACAAGTTAAACCAAGTTGGTGTTTTTGCATTCAAGCATTTACATTGGTTTAGATTGATTTAAATAGAGTGCCTTCAGTTTGCCTGTGATATGATAGCATTTTACAACATAATAAATCAAGTAATGATAAGAAAAGTAAACACATTTATTGCAGTTTTCTAGCATAGTTCATATATATTAAATCTGTAGGTTATTAAAGATGATTTAGTATTAAGGTGAAGAGCATAAGCTGTAAACTAGGTATATATCTTAAATTCAGATATGAACACATTAATAGAAAATTATTTGACTTCTGTTAAAGGAGTGCTGTATTTGAATAATTTTCTACTTCAAACCTGTTTTAAAGATAAAAACTTTTAAGAAGAGGAGCAAGGGACTTGAAGGTGTCCATTAAAGTTTAATGCCTGGGCCCCAGACTAAGCAGCACATTATTATAAATGAATGAATGAATGAATGAATGAATGAATGAATGAATGAATGAATGAATGAATGAAATGTAGGAACCAAATAGGCAAAATCCCCCAAATTGATATTATTTCTATGACAGTAATCACGTTTTTTGAGAAGATAGAATCATCAGTATGAAAGTTTCACAGCACAGAGCATCAATGTAGGGAAAAAAACGATACAGTTCTGATCTGAGAGGTAAAAAGTGCTCATGGAAGTGTATAAAGTGATTTCTGCATTGAAAGTTCTTAACCAAAGCTGATCACTTTGTAGGAAAGGAACTGATTCCAGCTTTACATGTCCTTTTTTTGCCTTCGAGTCAGTTTTTGACTCCTGGCAACTGCCAGACAAGTCCCTGCAGTTTTTCTTGGCAAGGTTTTTCAGAAGTGGTTTGCCATGGCCTCCTTCCTAGGGCTGAGAGAGAGTGACTGGTCCAAAGTCACCCAGCCGGCTTTGTGCCTAAGGTAGGACTAGAACTCATTGTCTCCCGGTTTCTAGCCTGGGGCCTTAACCACTACACCAAGCTGGCTCTATATGTCCTTCCCTCTCCCCAAATCCATATGACTACAGCCTCAACTTCCAGATTATGTGTGGCCAGTTTGGAACCCACCAGCCATATGCAGTCCATGGTGGCAAAGCTTGCAACTTCTAGAGCTGTGAAGGGTCCTCCCCACTTTTACTGCTGGACGGCTGATCAGGCAGTCCAGTTGGCCTCTGGGAAACAAGAAGCTGTTCTTCCCCTATTTTGGGCCCCACTAACTAGTTGATTAGTTGATCTTTTGGAGAAGTGCCTTCTTGCACTGAGAGCCAGTGATCTGCAGAGGAAAAGGAAAAAGGAAAGCTCCAGAATAAATGTTCAGGCCTAGGAAGAAGTTTTTTTCTTTTTCTAATCTGATCTCCACTAAACTCACATGAAGAAGAAATCCAAAATCTAGGGGAGGTAATAGCAAAATATGAGATTAAAAAAAAGAGGGCTTTAAAGTCAGCCTACATTTCACATTGGGTAGGATGGTTGCTCCGTAAAACAATAATGGGATACTTTGAATGATTGTTAAATAGGGCTGCAGAAAACATTTGAAAGAAGCTCTTTATTAAGTCTTCCAGAAGGCTTTGCACAGCTGCCTCTGAAGGTTCTCTGGCTCTCTCCACATGTGGATGCATGCACAGCTGCATTATAGTTACAGCTGTGGTCCCAGTGGAAACATTGCCAAGGCATACACTAACATGTACAGACCACCTGGGAAAGCCTTTGAAACAGCTGCACCAAGACCTCCAAAAGATGCAGCTGCTTTAAAGCTTTGACTTGAAGCACTGCTTTGCTTGTTCTTATACATATTGCCCACATTTTTTTTGGACTCACCTTGCTATTACATTTGTTCTCAAGAGACTGCTAAGGCATAGTGGGTGATAAAACCCAGAATTCCTTGCAATTTTTTCTTACATACTGAAAATGATTGTAAACAGGTATTACTATCAAATATAAGCATATTTGATTTCAGAGGAAACACTAAGCATTGGCTTAAAGAGCTGCTGTTGAAAGCAGTGGGGTTTAAAAGTGGTTAATCTGGCTAAATTGTGTCAGTTAACTATGAAATTTGTATTTGATGAGATCTTATAAGGAATTTAGTAATTTGTATTACGGTGTATTTCTTTCCAACAATAATTGCGAGGGAAACTGTCTCAGTTGAATGAATGCTGAATATTTTTCCAGATCTTACATACTTCATTAGCCATATGGAATATTTCCTACCTATTGAAAGCGATAAGGCATATAATTGAACAAATCTTCTGTAATACCCAGTTTATGTGAATTGAGTTTTTTTTTCCTGGTTAGTTATTCTTTCTGAGGAGAGCTTAGGGGTTATGAGCATAAAAGCACTTCTCACACATTAAATGACCTTCCATTCACTCCCAGCTGTCAGTGGTCACTCAGAATTGCAAAAGAAAAGGAAAAGAAGGAACATTTCTGGCATGTTGTATCTGTTGGCTTGATTCAATTGGCTTTCAAATTTGTTTTAGAAGGATCTCAAAGTGGGGGGGAAGGAAACCTCGCGTGAATAATCTCGCGTGAGAAATCCCCACATGAGGAAGCACTTTCTACCATCACTGTCTGGGGAATTCCTGGTTCACATATTATTTCTTTATAAGAGGACACAAACATGCAAACTGCCTGGCATTTCCACTTTGCCCAGGGCTCGCTCATTTTCAGCAGCCTCGACAGCTAAAGAGCAGGGATATTTCCCAAGAGAAGCCACTTTGTGCCATCCGTTTAAATACACCGTGCAAGAATTCAGTCTTTTCCTCAACCAATTGCCTATGGAAAGAAAAAAAATGTGAAAGAAGTAGTGAGAAAATATAAGTAGAATGTTCTGATGTCTGAACCCATAGTATTATATTATTTGAAAGGCAGGATGATTGCCCAATTAAAATCTTGTTTGGAAGGATTTATTTCTTAGATTTATATCCTGCCTTTTGTAAAGGAGTCAAGGTCGTATACATAGTGCTCCAGTCTCCTATGTTTTCTCACAACAAACCTGTGAGGTAGGTTGGGCTGAGAGAGCATGTTTGGCCCAAAGTCACCTGTGAGCTTCTGTGGCTGTGAGTGGACTAGCAACAGGGTCAACACCTGAACCACTACTCTACATTACATTACACTGGAAATACTACAAATCTATCCCCTATCTCTGTATCCTAGACAAGGAGAAAGCCATTCCTATCCTCAAGCACACCAAGCTGAATTAGATATCTGTATATTTAACAAAGATTCACTGCCCATTTAGCTACTTTTAAAAGAGTATGTGGGAGAAGAGAATTAAACGTAATCTCCCTCATCTCTCTGCTGCTTTCTATTGTATGCTTTTCCAGCCTGCCCTATTTCTGGTACTGAACTGGGCTGGAGGAAAATCTCTGAAACTGTTGTGTGAAACAAAGCCCAATGAAAGTGGAGTTGGTGAGGTTGGAAAAACCGGATACTTTTTTTTTTTTCCCTACCAAAAGAGGAAGGAAACAGCCTGCATCTCCCCTTGCCCTCTTTTCTTACAATTATAGCACAGTGCTTCTGTGGCATGTGTTCTTGCTGTAAAGACTGTGATAAAGAACACATCACTTTCCACATTTGTCCCCATCAAGTTCCTGAGAGGTGTCATGCAGAAGAAGGCCAGGACCTGTTCTCCAGCACCCCAGAGTACATGAAGTTACAGGAAAGCAAATTCCAGCCTGGTGTTCAGAAAAACTTCCCCATAAGAGCAGGTGGCCAATCACCAAGGAACCTATGTTTAAATGGAACTTGGACAGTCTTCTAATGGAGATGCTTTAATCTGGATTCTTGAGTGGGGGTTGGATTCAATGGCTTGACAGGCTCCTTGCAACTGGGAATTAGTAAAATCTCCAGCAGTGATCAGCACTGCTGCCTTCCCTACCGGAAAAAAGCCACCCGCCCCCTGATTGACAGGCTGACAGGGAATGCTGTGGTGCTTCCATCGTAGAGCAACCCACCGATCAGCAGAGAGGCAGGATACCAAGGGCCGCTAGTCCTCTGCACAACTGTGCTCTTTAGCTAGAGTGGCAGGAAAGCAGCAGTGTTCAGCCCTGTCCTTGTATGCCAGGCACCTCATCACCTTCTGCAGAATGCCGGGAGAGAAGGCGAGGTGTGCGTGGGAGGGTGCATTTAGGCCTTTAGAGTTACTGTATGGAAGTAGATTGTATTAGCCGATGCAGGATCCAAAACACCTTTCCAGCTTTAGATCCAAATCCTGCACACTTCCCTTTCTACCAGAAATATTGAAAAAGCACTGAGACATAAAGACTACTTTTGTTTGGATAACCAGTCTGAAGGTATAGTTGAAGTACATTAAGAGCTATATCGGATTCAAAGATTTCTACAGAAAAAGGACCTAAGCTGATAAACATCGGTGACAAACTTTCCTGAAACTGCATCATAAAAATACCAAAGTTCCCTTTTATTGCCGACTTACCAATCAGGCCACATTTGTTAATGTTCCAGGACTGCCTTTCTAAACATTGTCTCCTCCTCCTTATTTCTCTCCCCCCAACAAGATATGACAAATTACAGAGTCACTCCTTAATCGGTACAGAAGGAAAGCATTCATCATAACCCAAGAAGTTCAGTTCTATTGCCTGCCCCCATATGAGTCAAGATGACATGCTTCGCATTTATCTGCTGATGTACTATTACTATCAACCCAAGCCAGCAGTAAACTCTTTTACCAGTTCCTGTCACAACTGGATGTAGCAACTGGATGCAATTAAACTAGCAAGAGTTTTGCTGACTTAGGTCTCCCAAAGAGAAGTCCACTTCTACAATGGACTGGGAGAATCAGGGAGAGTTTGTTAATCCCGTGAGGGTGCCGTAGTCAGGTTAAGAGGTAGGAGGGGAAGAGGAGGCCAAATCTTCTGTTTATCTTGGAGTGACTCCCTTTACCCCTTCATCCCTGCCCTGTGCTATCTCCACCGAGGCAAGATTTGAAAACACCGTGCTCAACGACGGATGAGTTTTCCTTCCACCTCTAGAAAATGCTGGTTTTGGAGGCTTGGTTTATTTAGCCTAGAGAGGGTGTTTTTTTGTTTGCTTGTTTTAAGTAAAATAAAATATGGAGGAAAAAAACCCCAGAAGTTAGCAGCGCATTAATCAACTTGGGCTTATTTGCAAAGCATGTGTAAGATGAGATAAAGGCAAAATCCCTTGACAAACTGCTGGTAGAAATGGAAAGGCAGAAGATGGGAAGGAAAAGTATGAAAAACCTGGGAGGGAGTGAAGACACACACGTGGGCACCTTTGTGCACGCACACAGATACTGTTAGTGGCTTTCCTCAGATGATGTCATAGGTTATGCTGAGAAGAAGAGCCCCAAGAAATATCCCTAAACTTTGCAGAGTCTGATTACTGATACACATACCAAGTGCCTAATGCAGTGTATGTAATACATGTCCTACTCACAAAAGAGAATTGCGTCAGTTTGGGAGCGCAGCCAGAAAATCTCTCTAGCAGCCAGCAGATGAACTCAGACTCTAAAATATTTACATGATAGATGGCCAAGCCCAGGAGGAAGGCCCCCTTATTACAGAATTTATAGTCTTCCCACAGCGAGCTGCATTTTCTGCTCCTCAGTCCCCATGTGGCCATCTTTGTGTATATAGATGATGATACTACTTTGCAGATCTAAAATAATTGACGCCACCAACTGTTTATTCGTAGACAGAACTCAGGGTAGAATATTCAGGCTGGGTAGGGATGAACTTTGTTTCAGTTTATAAAATCAGCATAACTTTTAAAAATTTTAGTGGAATTAGGACTGACGCACAGCGTATACACACCTGGCAAAGTGGCTGATTTTAATGAAAGTTTTGTGGAGCCAGCTCTTGTGCTTGTTTACACGCCTAGAATCTAAAGGAAGATATTATTCCATAAACAATACCGTAAGTTCATTCAATTATACAAATTGGCAGATAGGATTAGGATGAATAAAAGCCAAACTCCATTAGTGCTTTTTAGTCTCAGGTACCATTTTATAGTCGATGTATGAGCCATAGAGAATCAGCATTTCCTTTCGTCCCATCTTCTGACAGCCTGATTCGCTGGCCAGTATGTCTTATAAAGATCTGTCAGTGGCGTACCAATTTCAGAACGAGAAACGAACCAACTTCTTCCATCCTCATCTTGTCAAATACATGTTGAGTGCTTTAAGAACAAAAGTGATAGATGAGTCTGATTTATGTTGGAACGTGTATTGCTGTTACTACTATTTGCCTTGGAAATGGAGAACGAATTGAACAGAGTGCTAGAAAGAAAAGAAGGAGATAAATGATAGCATAAAGGGCTGTGTCTTAGCTAATTGTTTCCTTGTTGCTTATTTATAAAAGTACATTTCTGCCTTTTAAAAAGATCTGATGGATCCCAGACTTTGAATTTAGAACCATCTCTGTTTGAATCCAGCGTGAAAAGAAAGCTTCTAACTACTGATTTTAAGTTAATAAAATTTTACTGGCGACTATGACCACTAGGCAAGTTTCTGTAGAACAAACCATTGCTATACAAAAACAGTAAGAAACTAGGATGGGTTTTTTTCTAGACAGATTAAAAAAACAAATGGTTCTGAGCTATGTTATAAGAGGCCTGTTGTCCAAAAGGTGATCTAGAAGTATCTGAAATAAGTCCATTTCCACTGGAAGCATCTGGGAGTTTTTACCCCCCAATCTAGCCTGGAGGCTGTCATCCCAGTAGTCACCAGGTACAGCTTTGCGCCCTGAAGCATTGTCACCTGCTGAGTCACAGTGTTGACACAGAAATTAGCTGGAATTTCTATAAAGAGATGAATTTGGATTACATTTTCTCCGAAGTGAAGGTACTATTGCATTTCTTCAGGAAGGTCAGGAGACAATGCTTTTGCATAATGGGTCCGGTTGGCTGGAAGGCCCTCTCATGGGAAGTTCAAATGGCTCCAATATTATCTACCTTCTGGAAACAGCTGAAAACACTTTTTCTGGAGGGCGTTTGGGGGTTGATGCCAGGTACTGTTTTGGGGTCTGTTTGTATTGCATTTTTAAATTATTTATGATTATGTTATTGTTCTTAATTGTGAGCCACCAAGAGTCTGTTTTTGATTGCAGTGGGATAAATAAATCTCTTTACTCAGAAAAATCTTTGGTTGAGGTAAATGGGATTTACATTCCAGTCAGTTTGCAGCTTTGCAGTCTTAGAAAGAAGTTCCTGAAAGAACAGGATCATAGCTTTGCAGTCACAGCGGAAGTAACTTGATCCCAGACATAATATTCCTTTGAAAACAATGGGTTCTAAAAATGCTTAACACAGGGCTTGCCTTGTATGCCAGCCCCTCCCACTAGACTTCCAGTACACATTCCCATGAGGAAGACATGCTCTTTGTCACATACACAGAAAGTCATATACTACTAGCCCTTCCTTCTCTTGTAGACAGAAAAAAGTTAAAAAAAAAAAAAAAACTAGGGAAAATTTACTAAATTGAGGCTGGAAAGAGTGGGGTTTACTCCCCCACCAACAGTCTCTGATAAGAAAGTGGAGGATCTTTGCTTCAAGAGGATGCTGTTTCTCTAAGAATAAACAAACTGCCTAGCCAGGAATTTGCATTAGCATTTTAGCTTCTGTTTTCTGTGTTGGATAAATCTGTCTTTTATTTCTCTGTATAAATTATCAAATTGGGTGTTTAAAACTCGGCTCGCATGTATCCTTCAGGCTGTGTTCATGAAGTGGTAATAGCTGTATAGATTATTGTAATCTGTAATATTAGCTTGGAACTCACTATTACCAAACTTTATGTAAAGAGCTCTTTTTAAATTATTTGTAGCAGACCAACATCATCCTGTGGTCTGCTCAGAGCATTATCTTTTATTCTGGATATTTTTTTACTCAACAGCTACTGTTTTCCAATAACATAAACAGCTCTGTAATTTATCTTCTTCAACACTGTTTGCATTTTAACGTTTAAAGTTAAAAAGAGGCCTTGCATTTTATCTTTTCGTCTTTATTTAAGCAAAGTTTGATTTATTGGTTTATCTCCCAAGGAGGGAAGGAAGCACTAAAATTTCTGTGTACAGGCCTCTATGCTATGCAGCCAGGAAATAGCATTACATTTCAACGTTCCACTTTCATACTTTGATTTTTTTATCTCCAGAAAGAACTGTGTAGCACAGATTGTGAGAGTCCCTCTCTCGCATCCCCTGGAAGATAGGTGGTAGCAAGGAACTACCAAGCCACTACTCGAAGCGAGAGGTGGGGCTGTTCTGTGTGGGTCCAGAAGGCTCTTGAAGGAGAAGTTTGAGACTTCCAATCTTCTACCCTATGGGTTCAACAGACTGCTATAGGGCCATTCTCCACTGCTGAGTTAAAGTGATATCTACCCAATTCTTGAACCTGCGGAAAACTATACTGGCATGAAGTTTGCTGCCCCTTTGCCAAGCTCTGTCTTGTTGTGTCTGTTCTGAACTATTTCCAAATGGTGTTATCCTGATTATCTGAAACTTATATTAGGCAGGACAATAAAGCTGAGTCTCCTGGCTTCCCTTTCTAGCATATCATCAGCTGGTGGGACAAAACATCCATTAGTCATGGTACTGCAACAGGAACAGGATAAATCTGACACCAGAATTCTTTCAGGTATCCCTAGACTGCTTTGTATGCCTCTGTCTCCATACCCCACTCTGTCATAACCCAAGTTTAATACAGTGTTTTATAGTTCCAGATAGGAATCACTAAATTAACTGATTCATTTGCAATTTCCTGGAACAGCTCTTGGCCTCCTCATTTCACTTTCATGCTGTTGCAGCCTTTTGCAAAAACTGGCAAGGATAATAGAGCAAGCACTCACAATACCAGTGGAGTAGTCTACCACTATAGCACCAGTTTGGTGGCAAGAAACACATATCTATGTAAGGTTTTGTTTGTTTGTTGCATCAGTGGAACTGAAATAAAGCAATGGTTAAAACAATGCTACCAAGCTTTAGGGAGTAAACAGTAGAAAGGTGGTGGAAGAGGCTGCCCAGGGACAAGAGGGTAGGGAGTGTGGCTTCATTAACCTGAAGTACTCAATAGGTGTCTCTGCTTACTGTCCCTAATGGTCACCTGACTTTGCCCCCGACATCAGAAGGGTCAAAGCATTAAAGATTTTATGCACCTTGAGGCTGCTGCTGGACAGCATTGGAATAAGGGGGAAAACTCTGCTTTAATATTGGGACAACTGAAGATGACTTTACCATGTCTCATTCTTTGGCTGGGGATAAGGCGTGAAAGAAGAAATTGGCTGCCAGGGCATGTTGGTGCTTGGGTTAGGTGCAAGTGTGAACACGTTCATAGAATGAATTGTATCCTTCCATCACATTTTCCTTTCCTGCTCCTTTAGCACATTTAATTGATTGATTGATTGACTGATTATGTGCCATCTAGTCATTTTTGACTCCTAGTGACCATATAGATAGATTTTCTCCATGATGATCTATCCCTAACCTTTTCTTTCACAGCTCCCAATGGTGCACTCGTCACCACTGTAACTGAGTCCGTCCACCTTGCAGCTAGTCTTCCTCTTCTTCTCTTTCCCTCTACCTTTCCCAACATTAAAAGCATATTCAAAGATTCCATAAATTCTGTTTGTTCTAAGTCTCTGTTTTGACCAGCAATTATTTTGTATTTCATACTTATGATTACATGTATTTTAATTTGGATTCATTTAGAAATCCATCAAGGTATGTACATTTCTTGTTTTCTCTCTTAGTTTGTGTTAGGCCATCCAGCCTATACCATAGACTGAAAAAATGAGATTAATTTAAATGTTGATTTCTTATAAGTAGCTACAGTAAAAATATCATGCCACCTATTAAAAACTGGGAGGGGGATAATTTTAAACTTGCTGGCAGATATCTTTCCCCAAAGGTTCCCCAATAAAAGATAATTGTGTTAGGCAGCTGCCTTCCAGTCAAGGTGAAGCTTTTGACACACTTTAGTCAGTCTCTCTGTGGATTTCTCAGCCCATCTTTAGGAACACAGAAATGAAGGTGCTTTGAATCTTCCTGTTAAAGGTCCTGACATAGAACTAACAGATTATTCCAATTTTAAAAAACAAGGACCATGCAGTCTTGCACGTGGGAAAGTTTTATTAAACCAGTGATGCCAAATATCTAGATATAAAAAGAAGTTTATTGAGAAAGAAAGATATGGGGGGGGAGAGGTAACAAAATTACATACATTTTCAAATAAAACCAACACTAATTGTTTATTTTTCTTTGAATAATAAGCTGTTAGATTTCAACCCACGTTCAGAGTACATTGCAGAGAGGATGGTTAGAGAGAGATCATCAGCATTCCTGATGAAGGTCTTAGGAAGGACCTTCTTGTTCCATTTTTCCCCTTTTTCTTTTTTCCTCTTGAGCACTATTTGTAGAGACTACAGAGGATGGCCTTGAGGGAGAGAGGAAAGATCCATTACCAAGGCAATGAAGAGATAAACATGGCTTAAGCCCATACAAAAATAGAGATTTATGAAAATGCCCAAGACAGGCATCCCCCACACGAAGATAAAAGAGAGGAGGGATGCACATTCAGACTTGCAAGATTCTGTTACTGTAGCTGTTCCAATAAGAGTAGTTTAAGGTTTATATGGTTCCTTCAGGTCTATTTCCTGATCTGGTCTACTTTATAGGACTGACACTATTTTTAGTTTTATAGAGCTTTCCTCTTGTCAGCCCTATGAGGTAGACTAGACTAATGCCATATAGGTCTAAAACTACTTTTATTGGAATGGTTAAGAATATTGCAAGTCTGAATGTGCTTCCCCCCCCGCCCAACTTTATCTTCATATGAATTAGGGAGGGGCATGTCTGAGACATTTACTCAAGTTACTTTCTTGGGATGGACTCAAGCTGTGCTTATCTGATCATTGCCTTGGCAGCAGCTCTTCCTCCTGTCCTTCAAGGCCATTCTCTATTTCCTCTACACCTCTGTGGCTCAGTTAAAGTCTAATCCCCAGTTGATGGAAAACTATACCAGCAGAAAAAACACTTTCTTCATTACTGAATGTTCTTCCTTGCTGATTAGTGTTTGATTTCCTGTGTGCTGCACTGGAATCCTGTTGGTGGATTCCTTTATATTTGCTGTCCTCTTGTCTACCAGAGACCACCTGTTGGTTAGGAAGAATTCACAATCTTGAATGTGTTGCAGAGATGGGATGGGGTTTGGGATCTTAGGGCTGATATCTGTCATTTTCCCTATACCAGGGCAGAAGATAGTGTTTCAGGGCTTTACAGCAGGGCTACCAAATTCAGGTGGCTACCAGATGCCAGAAAAGAGATACAGAAAACTCCAAGTTCGTCAGATGTTTGCAGCTCAGATCTGGTAGCTCCAATTTACAACAGTGCAGAAGAAGTACTTATAGCTCATCCTGCACTCACAGAATTCTTCCTCATCAGGCTTAATGGTTCAGCCATAACAGATGAGCCCTATATGATGAGGAGGCGGCAGCGAGGGACTAATATTATCAGCTACCTTGCCAAGGGGAGTTGTTCTGAGAGACTTGTGTTTTCCTGTTCTGCCACATGCTCTCAGAAGATATCACGAAGAGAGAAAAATAAGGAATAGAGCAATGAAAATGGACCTATTCAGAGGGGAGGGGAAGGGGTCTCCTTGTATCAGTCTGAAGTGGTCAATTGGCACTGAGTTTACCTCACTCCCTATTCTCTCCAGACTACTCCCCTGCTAGTAAGGTCAGGGAAGTGCAATCTGAAATCTCTTTTGGGTTGTTGCTGGTGTAAGGGGAAACATGCTAACAATGACTTAAGGCTGCATCTCTCATGGGCTTCTGTTGAGATGGAGGCAATGTCATGGGGACATGATAGAATGATGCCGCCACAGAATGTTCATATTATGGTAAGATGTGGGTGGAGAAAGGCCCATAGAACATAAACATGAGACCAGCCTCTTTAGGGAGACTAACTATTGCTTTGCCCAATCAAGGAAAATATTCTCTTTGACTTCCTGGGTCTAATCAGTGTATCCAAGATCATCTAGGGCCTAAAACCACCATCCTAATGGCCCTTGGTAAAATGATAAAGGCCCAATCTAGTTTTCACCAGTTGTGCCATTGTATAGAAAGGATTATACGGGAGAGGCTTTTGGAGAAACAAAAGCTGAATTGTACCTATTCAGGACTCTCACCATGGGGTCAATTTATCAGGTGCTTTAGGGGGTGTCATAGCAAAATATGTCACAACCAGCAATTATTACTCATGCGTATCTGTCTTAATGTTGGTTCATTTAGAAAGCTATCAAAGTATGTACATTTCTTGTTTGCTTTGTTGGGTTGGGATAGGCAATCCAGACACCTTAGAATAAACTGAGCTTAATTTAGATGTTGATTTCTTCTGAGTAGCTATAGTCAAAATAACATACTGTACTGCTTCAGTTCTGACAACCTATTTGCTTTAAAGTACTTTCAAAGTCTCCTGACTGACTTCAGATATAACTCTTAATTTTGCTTGGAACAGAAAATATATTACTTGCAAGTCACCTAGTCTATTTATTTTCTCTGCTTGTTGAACCCAAAGTTTAGGTGATATCTGGTTTAACACACTTCCTTATCAGCACACATTCACTTATACAGTGATTATCTTAATTGTTTCTGCCGCCATACCGTTATTTTTTTTAATCACTTAAAGGACAGGTGTACCTTTGTTTTTTAAAGTCTTTTCAAGTCTTCTTTCTCCTTGTATAATTAAATATTTCTTTGAGGCATCTAGTTTAATACACTTATTTAAAAAAATAAAAATAAAAACTTCCCAAAAGAAGTCTGGGAGGTAACTTCATGACTGTCATAGGACCAGCCTATAATTGCTATAAACAGTTCCCTTCACCTGTCAAAATGAGGAATATGTTTAGTCTGCAGAGAAGACTGCATTTGTCCTTCATGTGGAAATGTACTCCCACTATGAACTTAACTAGGTCAAGTCAAGGAGGTATGCAAGAAAAGATTGGACAACCATTTGTCCAAGATGGTATGAGGACTCCTGCCTTGGGCAGGGGGTTGGACTAGAAGACCTCCAAGGTCCCTTCCAATCCTATGATTCTATGATTCTAAGTCAAATCTTTTTTAATGGACAATTTACCATATCAGCATAACTCAAACTTAGATTTTTATTTATTAATTTATAGCTTGCTTGGCCTCTTCACATGTGTGACTGTTTACATAAGTGGCCTTGCTTGAGGAATATGTGAAATAAACAATGGTACCATGGTCCCAGCTCCAGGACTGGAGATGGGTGTGAAGGATAGGTGTGGAACAGGCAGCCAGTAGGCCTTAGTCTTCAATTCATTAGGAGAACCATATACCAGAAGTTGCAGTCTGACATGTTGCTAAGTTTTCACTTCCTGATTAGGGTATGTTAGTTTAGCTACTTGGAAATAGCTAAGGGGAGTGGTTGGGTAGTGGAGACTAATATGCTGCTTGTGCCAATAATCTAGACTTCTCTGCCATTCTGACTTGTAGGTTGCAGACATCACCAGTGCAAATGGCTCTAACGGAATTAGAAATGGGGAAGATGGAGTTTAACTCCAGGTGGGATTGATGTGCAGGTCACATTTGGGTTTTATTATTTATTTATTCCAATTTATTTCAATTTAGGCACCACCCAACTCCAAAGAGACCCTGGGTGGTTCATAATACAATAAGCAATACAAATGCAAAACAAAGCAAAACAAGATGAGGATCCAGCCACTCAATACAAAAACATAGCTAAAACTTCATCCCAACAAGGAACTCCATTCACCCTAACCCAAGACCTGGGAAAACCACCAGATCTCCAAGGCCTTACAGAATGCCAGCAGGGCAGGAGTCACATGGATTTTAGATGGGATCTCGATCCAGAGGGCAGGTACTGCGACAGAGAAAGTGTGCTTTGTTGAAAAGTGGTGCCTTCAACTCAGTCTCGACTCCTAGCAACTACACGGACAAGTGTATGCAGTTTTCTTGGCAACATTTCCTGAAGAATTTCCCCTTGCTTTCTTCCTGGGGCTCTGAGAGAGAGAGAGTGGCTGGCTTAAAGTCACCCAGCTGGGTTCCATGACTAAGACTAGGTTTCACCACTCCTGGGCCAGCACCATAACCAGTAGACCAGTGTTGATTTACTCTATGATGTGTGGAAAGAGGCATATGTGTGAGGTTTGATAATGTGTCTCCGTTCAATCCCTCCGCCACCCCCCCACCCCTTGTTATTTGCAAACTCTCCCTAGATCAATTTCAACCTTTTCCTGCTAGAGTGTGAGTGTTTCAGACACTTTACCAACTAAATGTGTTTGGGGTCCACATTTTTTTCATTAATGTTTGTACCTATGGAGTCATTTAGACTACTTAATATCATTTACGCCTGAATATTGTTTCAGTATGTTGCATATCCTTTTAATTTATAAGACAATGGTCCCATAATCCATATAATTTCTCTCTCATATTTATCATTTCAGAATACAAAAGGAAAAAATTGCCTCCAAATATTTTGATCAGTTTTCTTTTTTCTTCTTTAAGAGGAAAATGAAAACTGACAGTTTAGATTATTAGGGTAGATTTTCTTTTTCTTTTTTCTAAAAAAACCCCCCTCTCATTACATCTGGGAATAGAAAATGGGCAAAGCAAGAGAATTCAATGAAAGTTGATAAAAGTGTATTAAAACATAACTAGCATTTAAAACGTATTCAAGAGCAGAAAACCTATCCTCCCCATTGGCCCTTGTAATAAAATTGTTTTGCTGCTGATGGAAAACAAGCACAATAGCTCTCGCACTCTTGCTTTTGTGCCGTTTCTCTCTGACACACAACACTAATAAGAGATTTTACAACTGCCAAATCAAAAATGACGCTGAAATTCCTGCCAGAGAAGCTAACAGTGGGATTAAGCGGATTAGTCTACTGTACAGGAATCTGAGGAATGTACCCGCATGTGCCTTTGTGGTGGAATATTGAGAAGCAATGTTATGGTTTTACATCTCCCAGAAACATATGGATGAGAGAGGGTTGGTTTTCTTTTCTTTTGTTTGTTTTTTGGTAAGTAAGAGCAGGTCCCCATCTTACTATACCACCATTTGGAGGCTGCTGATTTCAGCGGATACAAAGCTTTGTTGAAAGCGAACATCTCAGTATTCTAACGCATCAGCCATCGGCCAACTGCACCAGTTATTCTGCTGCACAGAAGTAAACATAAACTAAATACTGCCAGTTTCTGAAAACAATTAAACAACACTGCATCTTAAGGAAAGCATTATCTCCCCAACATCACTGCCACTATCCCACCACAAGCAGTCTAATATCGAATTGTTTTACATGAACTTTGCTTAATATCTTTCTTCTTTTAGAACTGCTCTTACGGTGACTTTAAATATTAGCCTTACATAGCACACTGTAAATTATATATAAATTAAAAATGATGAATGCCAAATGCCAAATTGTCAGTGAGAATCAGGGTGGAAAATGCTGACTAGGTGATATTTTGAGCCGGATACTATCTCCTTACATAACTTATATCCTAGGGTTGCTGTGTGAAGTTAGGATGAGAAGAAGCTCTAGAATGAAAGGCAAGGTAAAATAAATTAAGAGTTACTCTTTTGCCCCAAATGTTTTGGGAACTATGGAAAGGGAACCATAATTCAGAGGTAAAGTGCTTGACTGGCAACCATTAGGTCTTAAACTAAATTTCAAATGAAAGCCATTCAGACAGGGAAAAATCTGAGATGCAGTTGAAGCAGGCAATCTGGTGACCACAGGACATGTTACACTACAGCTCCCATCATTCCTATCAGTGGACATACTGGCTGAGAACTATGGGGACAGTAGTTCATCACATCTGGAACAGACCAAGTTGGAGAAGGCTGGATGAGATGGACCTATGGCATAAAGTGATATAAAAACACAAGCATGTATTTTAGTACTCCATAGATATATGTCAGTCCACATTCAGAAAGTTTCTTGATGTTTACCTTTCATTTCTATAAAGTTTAGAAACAAAATCCATGATGAGCAACTTTGGAGTTTTTCTATCCCCATACTGAGTTTCAGCTGTAAATGATATTATAATTCACTGCGGAGTAGAAGATATACAGTGATGCTTCCAAAATTGCCCCTGAATTAGCCTGTTTGCTAATCTCAAGCTTCTATGGGGCTTGTATGGTATCTAAGTTTTTCGTGAATTTTTTTTTTAATATCTCAATGTTTACATCAAAATGGAACAGACACATGCATTTTCAATATTTCACTGGGACATCAATTTTTTAAAAAATGCTGCTTTTACCTAATTGACATATTAAATGTGCTTACCATTAATATGAGAAGGAGAGTACAAGGCAAGAAAAAAGCAGTGCATCATGGAATCCCCTGTTTCACTTCAGAATTAACAGTTTGTATTAGCATCCAATCATAAATTAATACAGCCCTAGGAAATGTAACGCCACTGACATGGCATCTCTCATTTGGTTCTAAATGGAAGTTGAGATAACCTACTTTGAGCAGTAATGTGTTCTCAGCATGTGGGAATTAACTGCTCGGTATAATAAGTACTATTGAATTTTCCATCTCAGTACAGATAAAGAGCAACTGTCACTAATAAAAAAACAGAAAAGAAAAAAAAGAAAGAAAAAGAAAAAGAAAAAACACCCACAACTTTTTTTTTTTTTTAAAGGCAAAACAAACAGCTTTTCCTTATGCCCTTTAAATAGTATAGGTTAAAATCATCTTATAGGTCTTAAAAACAGCAATTAAATCTTTCCATTCCTGCTTTCCAAGACTGCTGGTAAGAAAACGAAAGTAAGCCTAAGTGCTACACCTAAGTGCCTTACTAATAACTCTCTGTGAAAAATCTCATTAATTCAGCCTGGCTCCTCAGATCAGTCACTAAAGCCTTGTATTGTCAGTCTTCTTCTGGCCTTTTCAGCATTTCCATAGCCTAACGAGCAATGTCTCCATGGAAACCAAGCAGTGATGTTTTGCACATCGGTGGAACTTTTTGTTCTTGACAAAGCTTGAAAAATCACATGCAGCAAGGAGAGTTTAACATGGTGAACTGAATCCTGACCCGCACTTATAAAATGATGAACCCTGGCACACCGACTTTATTAGAAATGATTTCCTTACAAGATACCTGGTTAAGCTGGCAAACACTGTAACAAGTTAACATAGTGAAAACACAGGTTTCGCCTAGAGAGAAAAACGGAGATGGAAGTGAGTAAACAAATAAAGGAAGCAAAGATACTAGGCTCCTTCCTAGTGGCCAGCTAGTACTGGCTTTGAAGATAACATGGAAGTGCCCAGAAGATCAAGTGGAAAAAGTGTACTGTCATATTTTCCTGAAAATGTCTTCTCTTGTGAAACCATCAAACATCTAAACAGTACTTGATGCCATTTTGTGTACCTGGAATACAAACTGCCATCTCTTTATCATGGTTGGCCAGCCATAAAAGCCAACAGAAGGGCCAGTAACTGATTCTTGCCATGTGGAATCCATGACCAAAACCCAGTAGAACGGCAACTTGCTCCATGGAGATCATCAATGGCTTCCATATTTTTTCTTTCCCGTAAAGTGAGTGAGCATCTTTGGAAAAAAACAGAATGCCTAAAGGGAAGAAAATTACAAAATAAGGGAGGAAAACCCCAGTCAGGACTCAGCATCTGCCTTCATGAAAGCTAGCTAATCTGTGACCTTCAACTTAATTTCAAAAAGTCTTGGCAGAACTGCTTTCTTATAAAGAGCAATCTTTTCCTCCTCTGGTAGCCTACTACATGCAGAGAAATGAAGTTGTCAGGAAAAAGGTCAGAAAAGAAGTTTCAGTGGGTGTGGAGATGTCCCATCCACTTTTTAGTCTACCCACAACCACCATTGGAGTACAATTCCCAGAAGATTTCTTCTATGAGAAAGTTGTTATTGATAAAAAAGACATTTCCTGTCCTTGAATAATACAATAGAGGATACTGGAACACAGAAAGCTGATGTGTGTTTGTGTGTGTTTACTTAGGTTAGCCTCTTTGTCCATCAACCCCACTATTGCTTACCCTGATATAGAACACCTTTCCAGGATCTCAGACAAGTCTTTCTTGTCATCCAAGACTTAAACCCTTTAACTGAAGATAAATTACATTTGGGAAAGAGTTAACATGGAAAGCAGGTACTCTACCTCTGAGCTATGGGCTTTCACAAGGATGAGAGAGCCCACAGATCAGACTTTGAATTTCATGTTTTTTCCTCTCAATAAATTAATTGGTTGTTCTTCCTCATAGATTTTGAAAGATAGGAAATATCCTGCAGTCATTGTTTAGAGGCAGGATTAAACTATGCTATAAAAGAATGCCTCCAAGAGTAATTTCAACCAAACATTTCCACCGCCAGTATATTTTGCTAATGCCCTATCTCATCTAGAAGAGACAAAACCTTCAAATCAAACTCACCCAGTATTCTCTAATTTTACTAGTGAGCCAACGGATATTGCTATCTTCACCCTAAAGCTTTTTGTAAAAAAAATTCAAATCCCAAAGATATTTTTCTCACAGTGGTAGAATATACATTTCTGGATTACATTGTTCCAGATGGTAGGTGATAAGATTCATATAATGAAATATGCTTCCAGATGAAAAAAAGAAGAAATCTTAGATGGAGAAAATAGCATGTGTGGGTTAAGGCTAACCTAAAACTATTCTCCCCAAAATTTAATTTTCTGCGTGATAGAGATTTTATTTTTATTTTTGGAATAGAAAGCATTCAGTCAAGTGAAATTACATCTTGAATAGAACTACCTGATACACTCTATGTTTAGGCCCAATAGGCCAGAACAGAACAGAAAGAATCTGTTTTAACTATATTCCCTTTTGTACTCTGTGTGTGAAGGCTTTCCCAGATCCTGGAATGCTTTGCAATCTAGTTTCAGGACCTCATGAAGCTAATTATACACTGTTGGGGTGACCTCACATCCCCTTCAGACATACCTTCATTCAAGTAACAAATTTAAGGGCTACAGCTATTGAAACTAAAAGGGAAATCAGTACCATTTTCCTTTTCACTACCTCAGAAATTCATCCCTTCTTTTTATTGACAATTTCTATATGCCCCATCTTGCAGATTTCAAGAAATGACTGCTCCCTGCCAATCAACTACCAACCTATCAGTACCTGGGGTTTTCATATAGTCCAAAATAAATTATCAATAAAAGAGTAAGCAATAGGATCATACATACTTTTAAAACTAGTGGCAAATAAGGGCATCCATTGTATCAAAATCACAATATGCAATTAGGTTTTAAAAAATATAGAATATTTAAATTCCATCATTTTTAGATGAAATATCTATCCTTTAACACATTATCTGGACATTTCTTCTTTAGGCATCACTTTCTATTGCTACAGTTCCAATGATATTCCTTAACAAACTGAAGAGTTCAAAGCCTGGGCTGAAAATAGTCTAGCTGAAACAGCTGAAGCTGGAAATAATTAATCTATGACTAACAATAAAAATATGAACCCTCTAGCAATAAACTTTGTGGACTGCCAAGTTGTGATACTGCTTTAATGTAAAAAAAAATCCTACTGCATTACAAATTGAGGGTCATCTCTGTCACAAGTTCTTCTCCTACTAGGGATATAAAACCAAAGTTCTATGCATGCAAAGTGCCTACCAAACTAAAGCCAACTTTGTAGGCAATTGCACCAAAAAGTGATAATGTTACAGTCTTTACTATTTCCTGAAATATTCATTGATTAATGTCAAGTAATGTGAATAAAAAATGAGTTGCACTTTCGATGCATATACAAAAGGTAATTTGCTGAGATTCTTGTTGATTATCATGAAACCACATGATTTACAAAACCAGTTGCTTCATAGATTGTGCAAAAAAATCTTTAGTTTTAAGTTCTTTTACTGAAACTCTCATTAGCTGTTGTGAACTACAAGATCAGACCACCTGCTTAAATAGCCTTTTGTTGGATAAGTATCTTCTGTCTTGAACTCTTTTTATTGCTACTTGCAAGACTTTAATGCAATTGTTTCTCTTCCAAATCCAAAAGTTTTCCCTTGTTCCTCTGTTAATTTGTTTAGGGAGGAGAATAACAGCTTCCAAACAGCTCTCCATGGGTGGTGAGAGGAGGGGAACTATTGTTTGTAAGGGGGCATGTGATAAGACTCATGTGGGTGGTATTGTGAATGTACAGATGCATCAATGTATGAGCAAGTTTAAAATGGAAAAAAGACACACATTAAAAAAAAAAAAGTTTAAATTACTCATTACTGTTGACCCAAATTGAGCAAGAAGGAGTTTGCCCATCATTTGCTATTACAAGTAAATCAGGACAGATGGCATGGAGCCAAGCATACAGAGAGAGTACATGACTCCATTCCCATTTGCATGCAACAAAAACACGAGCATGGCCTGGCAACGTCTTTTTTCTGCTTTGTCCCTATGACATTGTCTTCATCTCAGCTCCAGCTGATGCATGTAACCAGATTAAGCCATCCTTTGCTGTAACAACATTAAAGTAGTATTTTCCCCCCAGGGCAGCCTCAAGTTGTGCAAAGTTTGTTAGGCTTTGCCACCAAATACTTTGGAGGGAAGTTAGGTGAAGGGTGGTGCTTGAAATAGAGGCAGTAGAGGCAGACCAGGGATCAGCGAATGAGGACAGCAAATTTCCTTCCAATATAGCTTTCTGCTGACTCAAGGATGGATGGAGAGCACAATCAGTTGATAGTGGGGGACGGCCCTCTAAACAGTTCACAATGAGTGTTCAGACTGGAGGAAGCTTCCCTACAGTAGGAAGGTAGATAATCAGTGGCCCCAGGACCTCATGTCTTAAGTAGGGCCCCTACAATTGTTCTAAATGTTCTGCCCAAATTTTAATGTTTAATATGCCAGAAAGGAAAAAACTATGAAGTGCAGGGGGAGTAGTCCTACTAACTACCTTAAAATTAATGGTAATTATATTTTAGTGTATATCAAATTTGGTTTCTCTTGGTTCCATTCATTGTTTTGTTCTGGCCCCATGTATTTCTTAAGTGCAACCTATGGCATGCCATGCACAGTCAAGTGTAATTGGTAGCCTGAAAACAAAGTTGACATTAAGAGCTGATGGATTCTATTGCTTTCTTCTCTTACCTGTTCCCTGATGGGTGGGGAGCTGCAATATCAAACCTCAGACACCTGCAAGTATAATGCTGTTGATAATCATGATGAATCCAGCAGTTCTCTCTCTAGTTAGCTGTCACAGTCATACAAAGAGCACGATATCCAACACTAGACTTTCCCAGTCTGATGCCCTCCAAGTATGTTGGACTTTACCTTTTATAACCCTTAGCTACTGTAGCATGGAAGGCAGCAGGTTGCTGAAAGATGGCTAGCACAGTATTCAGAGAAGGCAATGTTGTTTAAATATTATGACTCAGGATCTCCAGCTTACATATGAATGAAAGAATTGCTAATAATTGTGGTGACAACAGCAGTGAATTTGGGGAAAGGCAGAACTCATTACTTGAGATTGAGCTGAAGTATAGCTTTTAAAACTATGCATTCTATTTGCATCGCACATATAACACTTTTTTTTTTTTTTAGTAATTTCACCACAAGATTCTTTCCAAGATATTGAATACATGCTTATGCCTGCAAACCAAGACACAGCTGGCACATCTAATTTTAGGCCTACCAGCTTTGGCAATTTCCATTTAGCAACTGAATTATGTACAGTAGTTTTTGCTATGCTACTGGGGTATAATGGGAAACATAGCAAACCCATCTGAAGGAACCACTTTGGAGAAGGATGCCATATCATTCTCAACAGGGTAAACCCATAATATAGAATCAAAAATATCTAATGTTGCCAGATTTTGTGTGGCAGTTAAAAAGCTGCACATGAAGAAAAATTTAGTACAAAATTCCCTTTTTAGAGAATACCATCAGATACTCAGATATAAAATGAAGTTAATTCAGGGGAAGGGAAAATAGGACAAACAAGGGTAGGAAGCAAAATGCACACAAAATTCTAAATAAGATCAATGAAGTCAGATTTCCTCTTAAGTAGGATCTCAGGGTAAGTAGGATCTCAGAATTCATTGTAAGTGAGAAAGAGAGAGAGAGACAGCAATAAATGCAACATCTGACTCTGAATAGATCTGTTCTTGACACTTTATTCACAAGATATTACAAAACCTGCCTGAGATGTCTTTGAGAAAATGTCCATGGAAAAGCTTGCAGACTTTTCTCCTTAAATATTCATGTATTTTCACTTGGATTATACAAACTGAGTTCCAGAATATAGCTGTGAGTTATCTTCCAGAACATCTTCTCCTTTTGCTTCTCAGCTCCAAGCTCAGATTCATAAGAGGGGCGGGGTGAAGTGCTAACAAATGTTTCATGCTCCAGTCAATGCTTTCTTTCAGGATACTCTATACCATTCCCCCATTTTTAGTTTAAAATGTCTGCATCTAACACTCAAACATTATTTACGACCACTGAATAGTTTAAATGTTGGTTTGTGTTTGTTTCTTAGGTCTTCCCCCCTGCAGATCTTTTGTGTCTCTACAAATCTTATGGTTTCTCCAAGCATGCTGATACTTCTTGCTCTAAACACTACATGCTGTCTTTTTGTCTACTTTAGGAACAACATTCTGAAAATGTGTTCATAAAGGCGGTAGAGGGGCACCAATTTATTTTTATATCGAGTACTATACCTGTATAGATAAAGGGCAGACACTGGGCAACTTGCTTGCAGGTGAGAATGCACATTTTGGGGTGCAGCTAATGACTGCAATGGGTATTGCAGTCACATGGTGATCTGATCTCCCTGAACTTTGGGATTTCCATGATGGTTACCTGTTCCTGTGATTCAGTATTTGGGAGGGCCATTTAATAGATGAAGTCTAACCGAAGCCTTATACCCTGTTATTTGTATTTGCCAAAATGTTTGAATGTTTTCTTTGCAGTGTGATTTCTGGGGAACTTAAGAAATCCACCTGGTTTCAAGGTGGGTACAAAGTGACTTACATTCCATTTTGCCAGCTAAACCTGTCTCAGGCTTGTTATAAATGAATGTAAGACATGCTTTTCTTACCAGTTCTCAGAATGCCAGGCTATAACTCTCTTGCCTTGGATCACACACATGCAAAGCAATCTGCGTAATAAAAATAGTCTACAGCACTGAAATAAAAGATGGCTACATGCAGCAATAATAATGAAAGAAATCCATTATCTGTCAGTACCCTGACATTCTTAATTTTTTTTTTAAAGCAAGAACTTCTCAAAACATAAAGACATTAATTTTGCATGATAAAAGCAAATAAAGAAGGATCTTATGTTGCCAGATTTATCCATATATTCCTGGAACATTTCAAGGTCAAGCAAATATTTCCCAATTCACTTCTTCTGCCCCATATAAGTCAGCAAGTCAGCAGGCAAAACAATACTTAATAATTTGCCAAGGTTTGTTGCATTTCAGCTGTTTTCAGCATACATAAATAAAAAATGTCTGAAAGTGATTTAATACTGCATTTCAGCAGCTGTGGTTGTAAAACTTAAAAACCTGCCAGCCAACATCTAGAAATGAAAAAGTATTTCTTTGGAGTTTCCCCCATTTCTCCTGAGGGGCTCTCTCCCAAACTTGATACAACTTGTACAGTGGTAGTTTGAAAAGATGGCTAGGGGAGGTTGGTGACGTACATTCTTGAAATGAATAAATATGCCAATGATGGTTTGATTAACTGTTTGTTAACCTACACTCACTACATGTAGGATTTGATGAGGACTGCAGATAACAAGTTACAAAATATTTTCACAGGAACAGCTGGTGTTGTGCTGATGTGCTTTAATTAGGAAGGAGCTATAAACTAGGCGATACCAGCAAATATATGTTCATACCATTTTCTGAATTAAATCTGAATTGCCTGAACAAAATTATCTTAGGGCTCCTATGCATGGCAGCTTTAAGCTGTTTGTCTCCTGTGTTGAAACCAATTTAACCAATTGCTGTCCAGATTTCAGTCTGTTCTTCAGCTTTGGCAATGCTGTTGTCCAGTTTTGTCTGGATGGTGGCCACCAGGATTCCCCAACTTCTTTACCTCTTCCACCAGCCCTGGGAAAGCTAGTGCCAATTGCTTTCCTTTCTGCGGTTCCAATGATAGACTTCTTGTATGAGCCCCCATCCAATTGACCCCCTCCCCCCTTTCATACTTGATACTATCCCATCTGGTGCATCCATTAATGAACTAGTGAAAATGAAACTCAACACCACAAATTGATTTACCATTCTTCCTGTTGTTTGGGTTAGAAGGGGAAACTAGCAGAACTCTTGTCAGTTTCAGTAAGAAAGGAAAAGTTCATCTTTCATTGTTCCGCTGATGAGCCTGTTGAAATAGAAGTTGGTAGAAAGTAAAGAAGATGACCTTGATGGAGGTAAGTCTGATCCATTCCCAGAGCAATGAAGCAAAAAGTGTGACTTGCAAGATTCTGTTATAATAGTCCATCTTAATAAAAGTAGTTTTAGACTTCCCTGGAGTCTGTTTCTTGGTCTGGTCTACGTTGTAGGGCTGATATCAATCTTGCAAGTCTGATTGTACTTTACTTCCCCACACCCACTTATACTCTTGTAAAACTAAGGAGGTGTCTGTCTGAGTGGTTTCCTCCTCCCCTCAGATTGTTTTGGGCTTGAGTCGTGCTTTTCACCTTGTCATTCTGGGAACGGATCTGGCTTATGTCCGTCAAGGTCATCATCTTTACTTTCTACAAAGTCCAACATTTCACTGGTCCCTTGGAGGAAGGAAAACAAAGTCCCTCTCTGTCCCTCTCTGACCAGTTTTCATTTTGTCCTAACTGTTGGTACGCAGTTGCATGTGTAGTTAGGAACTGATGAAAAGCCATAAAATGCATGAGACCAGCCTCACAAAACACAACAGCATTAAAGCTACTTAGGTCCGTTTTTCCCCTCAGATATAGATATCCTGAAAACGGTCATGGAGGACAAAGACCAATGACTGGTATCTATGTGTGTATTCCAGTAGCTGCATACAGACATTGCTTTTATTGAATTAAAATGCAGCAGAGCAACTAAGCAACCGAGCTTCTGGTGACCCGAGTCAGAAGACACCTTATTTGAAGTAGAGAAGGAAAGCATGCATGCAGGCTGCCTCCATGACAAGAAAGGGGTGAGCTGAGGCCAACGTTGTCCATTCAAGTCCTTTCAGTGTGACTATTGAAGTGCTACCCACCCATGGTTAACAGTTTGTACAGAAGAGCCCTTACTGGCTTACTGATTTTGGGCCAGAGATACCTCTCAGTCTGATCTACCTTATGGGATAACTGTCAGCTTTCCCAGGTAAACCAGACAGGAAACACAACCAGATGAGCTAATTCTACTTTATTGTAAGGCTTCATTAACAGAATCTTGCAAGTTTGAAAGTACAATTCTCCCGCCGTCACCTTTACAGACTGATAATTTAGGGACGGTCTCTTCTGAGCCTCTTGCTTCACCCACTATGCAGCTGTGGGCTATGCTCCCTCTTATCTGATTGTTCGCTAGGCAGCATCTCTTTGCCTGGTCTCCTAAGGTCATTCCCACATACCATTACAATAACGTACTATAAGGATCAAAATGGAAGGGGAGCAGGAAAGGTTCATAGACATCATTTGAGTTCCTTGGAGGAAAGATGGACTATCAGTTTAAAAAATTCAATCAATCTTTTGCCATGAATAAATCTGGTGGCCCTAATAAACTGCCATTCTTTCGACTGTATCTTTCTGCTGGAGAAAATATAGGCCTACTTTTCAGGGCTGCTGTTACAAATAGTGTGCTATTGTCTATCAAGTGTTAGGAATTCCTGAAATTCATTCCATAAATTGTGAGGTATATACTACAATATGTAGATTTGGTGCATATTCACAAAATTAAATCCAGTGGAACTGCAAACATGCATAGGGTTGTTCTACAAGTTTTATTATCAGTTTTAGCCCTTGTTTTTTCAACATTGCCTTTTATTACACTGCATTACTATTCAATCTTCATTTCTTTTTTGTTCTGCCTATAATTCTGCCTACACCTTTGACTCCCCTTCTCTTTACCGTTGTGCACTCTCTCTCCCTCTCCCCTCTCAAAAAGGATTTGTAAAAAAGCAAAAACCACTCACTTTGATGACAGTTCCAGCAGTACAAGTCTCAAGTGAAGAAATATTTCCAGTGTCAAAAATAAACACCTTGTGGGGGGGTGCATCAGTTACATTGCTCTGTACTGGTCACAACTTTATATTAATAGAAGGCTATGCTGCTAAAATTACATCCTTCCTTACTATTCCACACTACTCTTAAGGGGGTGGGGGAAAGTTAAACAAAACTCTGAAAACTCAGTAATCTGGAGTTATCCATCTCATCATCTTCACCCCATGCAACCAGCCTATCTAATTCCCAAACAAGCAGAAAATGTAACATGAAGGATCCCCATAGCCAGGAGAAGATAATTCCCTACAGTAAATCTTCCCCCCATGCTAACAGTTCTTTCTGTTCCAAGGTTAACAAGGTGGGATTCTGAACACATGCTTACAAGAGGTCTGCTGGAGTTGGCAGTCTTCACGAGAGTCTCATTATAATCCAGCACTGTCTCAAATGGTTCTCAAATGCGCTGGCAAAGGGGAAAGCATTGTTTATGTTTTCGGGCACTGTGTATCAGTGAGCACACCAATGCATGCAAACACAAGTGTGTGTTTAATTAAATGGTACAACTGTCAAGAATCTGACTTCAAAGGTGATAGGCAGCTGTTTCTTCTAAGGCATTTGTTAAGGCTTTGAATCTTTTGATAAGTATGCTGTTAAGTGCTTTCTGGGTTAGGGCAATGAGAGAGAATAGCTGGCAATGATGCCACTGGATGATAAAGCCAGAATGCAAACTAAATCCTCTGATTCATCAGAATGCACATGGCTTAACAGTAAACCGCCTAGTGCCTGTTCCAGTGTGACTTCTCTCTAAGTTGCATGCAATAACATCAGGCTTTTGAACTGCAGGATATTTCCCTACATCCTAATGCTGAGTGCAAAGAAAGTCTGCACGGGTAGTCTGCTTCTTAAATCAATGTTTAAATTTTATAAGTTAAGAAACTCAAACTCTCCAGCCATAGCAAAGCAGCATGTTTTTCCTCTAGATTTCTAGCCATCTTAAGCCTGCCTGAAGTCTCAGGCATAACAAAAGCATTTAGATATGGCCAAAATTGAAAGTAGTGCAAGTAAGGGGCAAAAATAGGGGAAGCGAATATTTCCAGAGCTTTATAAAGTTTCTTCACCCCTGATAAGGAAATGATCTACAGTTTGTTTGGTTTTAAAACTGTTTGTTATATCAGTAGTAGAAAATGTAGTTATAAGATGAAGCAAGCAAACTTTCAGCTGCAGGTTATATTCCTTCCCACATCTGCATTTGCTGTATTGAATCATATGCAATTATTCAGAGGCTGCCTTAGTGGGGTAGATATATGCTGTCCATAACTAAGCAGAAGTTTGGACTCAGAACTTGCCCTCTAGTATTTATTATTTGATTTACACCCTGCCTTTTATTCATGAACTCAAGGTGGTATACATATTGCTTCCTCGATCCTACATTCCCCCTGCCAACAGTTACCCAGTTGAGTAAGTTGGTCTGAGAGATAATGAGTAGCCCCAAATCGCCAAGTGAGCTTCTGTGGATGGAACCTGGATTCCTTGTGAACTGCTCCCTAGCCCAACCCTTGAACCACTACATCACACTGGCTCTAGTATCTGTGTTGCCCTGAACCCTTTTCCAAAAAGAGGTTAAAAAGTTTAGACCTCTCCGTTCCACTTATATCACTGCACAAACCTCTATAGTCCTAAGAACACTGACAAAATTAAACTCCCTCACTCCTGATGGGTAACCAGTCTTGTGAGTGGCAACCAGTCTTGTGAATGGTTTGATATTTGTCTGCATATACCCTGCAGCATTTTTCTGATTTAAATAACTTCATTTGAAGCTCCTCTGTGTTTCCCCTCAAAGGACAAAAGCTGCTTCAGAGGAGACCTCACTGCAATTTACATTTATTTTTCAGTTTTTTTCAAATCATACCCACAGTTTTGTACTCATTTTTAGTCCAAAATAACTCATATTCTATGCAACAACAAGTAAACAACAGTATTACTGTTTGTATCTGCCTTTCTGCCCAGAAGGCACTCAAGGGGATAACAGGAAGAAATAAACAGTTCAAATGTGATAAAAACAGCTGAAATCATGGTTAACTAGTTCAGGCTGGAAATCCCTGGCTAAAAAAAGCAAATCTTGACTCTTTTCCTAAAAGCAACCATAGTAGCATTTGAGAGCAGCTCTTAAAGAAGTGCATTCTAGAGCTTGGGAACTATAATGGAGAAGTCTTTTTCCTGCATGCCTGAAAAACCGATCTTGGAAAGTGAAAGCATTTTCATACCTTCCAGTAGTCTCTGTTTGACCAAAGCAGTCAGGGCTTTTGGCCGGTTAGTCATCTGAAAAGGGCATCTTTGTACAATCCCAGATGGCTTCTGTGATCCCAGCTGGTTGCTATAGGGGCCGTAGTGCTGAGGAACATTTCAGCAGTAGGAACGAGGGGAAGGGCTGGCGATGGCAATTCCTCACCCCAGTTGCAGTTTTCTTAAAGAAAGACACAACAATGATGCTTTGCCTTTCCTTTCTTTGATGGGCACTGTTGCTGCTTGTCCTTCAGAGATAGGAGCCAATGCAAATTGGAGAGAATGAGAAATGGGCACTGCCACAGGAGATAGATTGATACAGATACATTACAGGCAGTGGCCATGGGACACCAGAAAGTACAGAATGCTCTGGAGTTTGGGTGATGGTTGGTTATATAGTTGTGAATTCAAGGCCCTTTTCAAATACTGTATACTGCCAGGACTTTTCTAATATAGAACAGAGCTCTTAATTAAAAAAAAAAACATATTATTGCACTAGTAATCAAAACATAAACATTGTGACATTGCGTTCAGATTCTTATATTCTTTAGAGGGCAGGAAATTAATGAAGTATCTGCCGGTCCCACCAGATCAAATATGGTAGGCATGCTCCAGCTGTCTTCCCTGAAATCTGGCCATCTAGTCGGACCTTGGAAGCATGCCTTTTCTGTGGCTGCCCCTCCCTTATGGAACACCCTTCCCCTGGTGATTCAGCAGGCTTCTACCTTTTTAGCCTTGGGAAGGCCATCAAGACCTGGGTTTTTACCAAGGTGCTGGGGTAGGGTGAGGATGTCTGGAGTTGGTTGTGGGGCATCCCAAGGGGATGACTGAGGCACCAGCTTTTGTTTGGGTTTTATGGTTTATGGTTTTTATAGTTCTGGGTTTCATTGTTGTTCTGAGCCACCCAGAGTTGTATTTTTAGATAGGCAGCCATACAAATCTTTTAAATAAATAAATAAAATAGAAGCTAACATTTATGTCTCTTGTGAAACATAGCACAGTGACTTCTCAAGATTTAATCATATTCATGATGTAAAGGGGCATGTATAAGATAAGTGTGAAAATTCAAGAGTTTAACATTCTCCCAAGCATTGATGAGCTCTTGGTCCAATCCACACATTTCAGTGATAGAGCAGTGACTGCAGAACGTTTTCCCCCAGGGCTTTATCCTGCAAAGTAATTTGCCATTTTTGGAAAAGGCAGTCTCAGTAACCTGGTAGGCAGTTAACTCTTCACTAATTATTTGGGTTGGGGGAATTTTTGGCTTAGAACAGGTGTAAGTCCTCAAATTTTGCTATTCTAAGATGTTTGGGCTAGAAATAAATCACTTAAGAATTACAGTTTAATCTTGATATAAAATATAACAAGGATAAAAATCTACCTTTATTTTAAAAAAGGGATAAGCTTCACTAACTGAACTTCTAACTATATACTATGCTAGAGACATGCCAAAGAATATTAATACATACTGCTTCACACCATGCTGGCAAAGATCTGAGAGAGACACAGATATTTTCAGAACAAACCAGTTCCAATTATCAATAGTCAGTGTCAATGAATCATCAATATCCAATAATAGTTTTCAATAGGTGCAGAAATTAAGAGGTTTGGCCATTTCAAATGTATTATCCCCCCAAACCATTAAAATTCATGACCCCCCAGGTTGCTTGTGATCCTGCTGGGTGGTCAAGACCCATCCAGAGAAACCCTGACATAGGGCACTGTACTCTTATATTGGGAAACACTACTTCAGCCCCAGTGACTAATGTCTTGTTCTGTTAAATCTATCCCTTCAGAACCTGAGAGACAGACTTTGTGCTGGAGGGTGGGTGGATGGATAAATAAATAAATACAATCTGTGCTGCACACTGTGTACAGCCCATTCATTAAATCTTTGCTGTATTTCTCATCTAGTTATGTTGAAGGTATACATCTTTAAGGGCCCTCTTCTGATGACCACAATATCTGAGTAGATGCTTATTCTGATAGCTAGGCCTCATGCTATTTATAAGTTCTAAGACAAACATCAGATTAACATTTTAAATTTTGTCCAAAAAATAAAAAATCAAAATCTTCTCCCCAAACTGCCTCATTCATGGTCATTCTAACTAATCACATAAGGTGCAGTGGTGATTCTTCATGTAACTTTAATAACTCCAATTTATATTTGCTTGTTCCGCCTACACCCTTCCTTCCCCATGTCTTTTTCTTTCAAGAAGGTCAGAATAGGGTCTTATGTTTTCTGGAGTATTTATTAACACAGAACCATCCTAACTGTGTCCATTCATCTCAGCCGATAATCATAAGCTACTGCATAATCTATTAAGAACTTGAAAAGATTCTGAGAAACAGAAGTGAGAGAGAGATTGAGGCAAAATGTACTTGACCAAGAATTCCATCATACAGAGCTGAGGGTCGATTATTGTCATCCACTTCAAACAGAAGCTTCGTAGTTTTTCCTTTTGTGGTGATGAATCTTTCCATGACAAGTGGTGATGAAACACTTGAAAAACTTGCTCACTCAGCCTGTCACAGTTTGATGTCCCTTGGAATCTCCCAATGTGAAACCAGTTTGCATACTTGCAGAACTCTGAGGGTGAACTGTGATCTCTCTCTGCCCTTGCTCCGTTCCATTAAAAATGCTAATATTGTCCCCATCCCACTTCCATAATATGGGATAATTAATATTGTGCATGTCTCTCTCTCTGCAGCTGGTCTACCCACTTTAAAAAACAACAAAAAACAACAACTCTCCAGCTGCTTTCAAGCTGTTTTCTTTTGAATTTGCCACAATACTGAGACTCCCTCTCGCATCACAGATTTATTTCTTAGGTTATATACAAAGTTGTATCAGGGAAAGCAAATGGAGTTGCTTCCCTCTGATTGCCACAGTAACACCAGCTCTGATCACATTAAGAAGATGAAAAGGTTTGGTATAGGATTTTCCCCAGCTTCTGTTTCTGTTTCAGCAGTAAGAATAAGAGTTGTTCTGTTCAGTCTGGTCCTGGCGTCCCAGATTTCTTCTTTGAGGAAAAATGAGTACCATTTAAAATGGAAGAGAGGTATTGTGGGGGAGTGCAAAATATGGATTGGTCCCTCTGTTAGACCTGTTGGATAAGTAATCACCTTTTATGTACTCAGGAAAACAATACTTACTACCACCTAATGCTAAGTATTCAAAACCATTCAAAACCGGTTCTGTGCAAAGCTGCAGGCAAGAACGTATTACATCTTGAATGGGGAACTGCCATAGCTCATTAGAGAGCAAAGATTTGGAATGCAAATAGTCCTGGGCACAATTCCTCCCACCCCCAAATGCAACTAGGAAAAGCTCCTGAAGAACTGCAGGTGGTCAGCATCAGCAGGATTGAGCATGCCAATGACATGACATGACATGACATGACATGACATGACATGACATGACATGACATGACATGACGGAAGGCAGATTCCTAGGTTCTGACCCAGTCCAGAGTTGCATTTTGTGTGTGTTGTTGTTGCTGTTGTTTGACTTCTAAAGCCTGCAAGACATGTGGCTAGTGAGGCAGTGAAGAATTAAGGGGTAATATGGACTTGCTCCTGCAGACATCAGGAATGAGGGATGTCTTGATGGACCAGTACAACACAACAACAGCAATGGGTGTGTTCATCCTTCTAAAGGCATAATGACCTACATTTGCCCTTTATTTCAAAAATGTGAAAAAGCATGTAACTTAGCAGTTTTGCTACCAAATTTCAGGAGCATACATTTGCTGCGCTCCCTTGAAGATAAACAGGTAGTCCCCGGGTTAAGAATGCCCAAGTTACAGATGACTCATAGTTAAAAACAGAGCCTATTGTAGCAAAATCTGAGTTAAATACACAATGTCCATGGACTCCCTATATTTACAGTCAGAATATTAATGAGTGTGTGATAAAGGTGCAATTTTATCAACGAAAAGGCAAGCTGAATGCTTGTCATACATACAAGCTTAGAGTAACTCATGAAAAAGAGAAGGTCAGATGAAACATCAACTTATTGGTCTGTTCTCTGCCATTTACACTAGGTGTAAAAATATTGCTACCTTAGCTTGCTATGTGTCACTTTACTACCTATCTAATAGGAAAGTCCTGAAAAGTAAATATTAACTTCTGGACATTTAAGCCTATGCTCAATGATAGCTAGACTGATAACTCAAATAATAACAGCAGTAGCAATAATTAACTAAACATGTCAATAGGTTTGCCATATAGTTCAAGTGGAGAAAGGAAAGTGAACTTTAGTTTGAATGTTTTCTCCTTCTCTTCCTCCTTCTATCATTACTGCAACGATCAGAAAAGAGGAAACACTTATTAAAAACATAAGCCTTAACAATGATAACTGTATAACGTAATCCCTTTTTCTGTTAAGCATTTATTTCAACATATTTTATTGGGTTTTTTAAAAGTACAAAAGATAACTGTTCAAAATAGAACCAACCCCATACATTTCATTCCAAAGTGCTGAAAAAAATCTATGTATTTTTTTTAAAGCTAAATAATTTTTATTTATTTATTAAACTTACATGGCTGCCCAACGCACACATGGTGACTCCAAGCAGCTTACAGAATTAAAATCCACAATACAAAAAGCCAATCAACCCCCCCCCCTCCACAGGGGCTACAAACAATCAAATCAACCACCTGATCGGCTCCATATCAAGCAAAAGGGAAAAAAGAAAGACCCTACACCAATGTTTCTCAGCCTTGGCAACTTTAAGATATGTGGACTTCAACTCCCAGAATTCCCCAGCCAGCCAAGGTTGAGAAACACTGCCTTACACCAAAAATATCCAAAAACTAAAATATATTGATTTCTCCCTACTTTTCTATAATATGAAAAATAGTAATATATTTCTACAAAACACTGCAAACCAGTTATCAGACAACAGATTCAACCTCAGCTGTATGGAACTATACTGTCCAATCTTGCCTTTCTGACAATGGATTGCTCCAATTAGAGCTGACAGATTTCTTTAAACCAATCTTTTTTAGCTTTTGAGATTGGTGCATACAGTTCAAGATTCTTCAGTTCTTCATAAACATATCCACTAATGTTCCCTTGAATTTCTTATAACTCTAACATAGGAAGGAGGATAACCAATCTTTGTTTAAACTTCTGTTGAGGAGTCGAATAGACCTGAAAGATAAATGTTTGTTGGATTAACATGGTTTTTTAATAATCAAACTGGGAATTATAAACTTTATAAACCCTGAGATTCCCTAGCTCTCCAGAGTAGCCACTTCTTGTCTATTCGTTTGGATCCAGATTTGTCACTGATGGAGGCCAACAGAAAGGAGATGGATGTTGCTCTGCTGGGTCTGGGGGAGCATCCAGAGCATAATAAGATTATTCTCCCCTCACCTCCTCATGGACCTTCACCCTTAATTAATCAGACTCTACCCTGCTTAGCTTCCAAGCCTGAGCAGAGCCAGCCAGAAATTGCCATGTGTTGACAGAGCTTGAAACACATACAGACCTACATAGGCTGTGCAATTCTTGGAAGCTGTCCTTCAGTTAGACAGAGATCTGAGCAAAGTGCATTTATAAGGTGAAGGGTGCCCTGCTTCAATTGCTTAGCCATTCCTCCCCCTAAATACATGCATGTACACACATCTTCTCTCCCTCTCCTGATACAAGCGTCTGCTCTAAGGATTGTCCAAGAAGATACACCGTGCAACCACATCATGCCTCTTATCTCAACATTCTTTTACCCATAAAATTACATTGCACCCCATATGCTCAATAGAGGCTGGATTCCGAGCTGCTCTATACGCCAGATTTCCCGCTGTGATACCAGCGCCTGTCTCCTAGCATGTGATGTCTCGAGGCTTTCACACAACAGCAATCTTGCCACTAGCATTCTCCTGCCCGTCATCTTCCGTTCTGGCCAGGGCTGTTTTTGAAGCCTCGATATAACCATTGTTAGACTTTGACTGTCTTCCCCCCCACCCTTGCTGCCAGCAGAGTCTTTTACATATTAGCAGCTATTACTCCTACTGCGTCAGGCCACTTAATTGGGCTCTGCCAGCATTGATTCCCAACCTCTGTTCTGTTCCCCCCTTCCCTTCATGACCATTGAGAGGGGTGTGCTGAATCCATTGTGTTTTCTGCATTTGAATGGAGCAGGTAAATGCCTGGGCTTCAGGTTTGGTTAATTGGAAGGGGTTCATGGTTTTGAACTAAGGGGCAAGCTTAATCAGGGATAAGGACAGGAGGGTGGGGGGAAGGCAATTCTTTTCTTTATGAAAAATGCAGGACCTCCCCACAATAATTCCTCTTCAGCTGCTGCCTCACAGATGGACCTTTTAATTGAATTTTCTTACAGGCCTGAGGGAGGAAGTTCATTTCAGGTCAGGTGAGAGAACTGAAGTGAAGCTAATGGCTGTAGTTTCTTTTCAGTGGGAGCAGAGGAAAAGTGTGTTGTTTTGTTTGTTCCCCTTGTGCTGAAAATTTTCAATTAAAAAACCCAAATAAAACAAACACACAGAAGCACAATGGTTTCTAAATGTGACGTGGTTTCCTTTCCTGTGTAAGTGGCATCAAGATCATTTACTGCAGAGACAATAGCCACTTGGTGTTCCTATGGATGTTAAGATGCTGTATTTTTAAGCTTGCAGGTATCAAATTTGATCGGCCCTCGGTGTCCCAGGCCACGCTGGCTGGCTGGGATTATAGGGATTGTACTCCTACACTGGAAGATACCCATTCAGGAAAAGACGAACCATAGAACAATATGGTTCTGTTTCATATCCCGTGGTGCAAATGCATCAGGGGAGAGGTGGACAATCTTACGATGAAAAAGCTTGCTCGGAGGCCACGGTATTTACAGCTTACAGTGAATCTCTTCTCATTCACACATACCATTGCCTAAGTCCTCTCCGCTCTCCACGTTCAGAATCCGTAAAGGGAAGTAAAGGGCTGTTCCCTACGTGCACCTAGCCATGACACAACCTCTGTCTTCTGTCATGCCCTCATGATGATGCCTTCATCTCATCCCCAACCCATACCTGAGGCAGCTTAAAATCATCCTTGATTATTCTGCTGCTGAACTGGGGCTTTCTGCTTTAAGCAGGCAAGAAACTGCAGCAGTTTTGCTCTAAATGCAGTCTGGTGCATTCACTAACAGCTCAGTCGGTGTCACAGTATGGGAACCCCTGGGGTGAAATCAGCCCAGCAACTATTGCCTACTTCAGGCTGGTTTGGTCATGCCCCCTCCCCTTCTGCCCCTGGCCATGATCTTCCATTGCGGTTCAGCTTTGGGCAGCGTGAGGATCTGATTCTATGGACACTCTCCCATATCCACCAAGTCTCCAGCTTAGATTCCTGGACCAGCCTGAAAGCAGCTGACTGTGGTGGCGGTGTGCAGGCTGTGAGGGAAAGCAGGAGAAAGCTGGCTGTCTCCTGCTTCAGGGCACAACTCCTTCACTGTGCCTATCAGCTGCTCATATTTAAATCTAGCCTATCAATGGCAGACAAAGGGGGAGGATTTCTCCCGCTTCGCTGCACAATCCCTCATCCCCAGTGCCTGTCAGCTATTTTATGGACTTGCTGAAAGGGGCTGGCATAAAAAAGCATCTCTCTCTCTCTTTGCCATGTATCCCAATCCAGATAGTCCAAGGATCAGCTGCCAGGGCTGAGAGGCAAGAGAAGTGGGGCAGTCTCCACAACCCTGAAGCTTTCCTGCTGACCCACAATTTCGCTGCTAACCTCAGTCTAATCTGTGGGATGTGAGAAGGCTGCCCACTAAGGGAGGCAGCTCCCAGGGAACCCCACCCACTTCTTAGATCAACTGCTTTAGCACCAGGTTTTGATAGATGGCTGAACCCAAGGACCTAGCCTTCTGTCAAAACCATCCTCTGATCACACTCCCTCTGAAACGGCCATGAGAAGAAAGATATATTCATACTGTTTCCAAAGGAGACAGCCATTCCCAATCACAACAAGTCCCACAGAGGGCATAAAACAAACCAGACAAGGAATCAACAGGAACATATGCAAGGAACTCAGGCACATCGGTGGCATCCTGGGCACACAGTCAGGATTGGCAGGACAGCCTCCCGTATCATGTCTATAGGTCATCCAAGCAGTTCCCTTAAACCAGTGTTGTCCAAACTTGGCCACTTTAAGATGAGTGGACTTCAACTCCCAGAATTCCCCAGCCAGCATGGCTGGCTGGGGAATTCTGGGAGTTGAAGTCCACTCATCTTAAAGTGGCCAAGTTTGGACAACACTGCCTTAAACAGAGTTGTTTACAGCAAGGTTTTTCCATTGTGTTCCACAGAATTGTAGGGTCCCACAAGAACTTGATGGCATTCTCTGAGAGATTAAGAACAAGAGGCAAAAAGCTCATTTGAATGCAGCCAATTTAGCCCTAGCTAAATTGATCTGGGAATTTAAAAAAAAAAATAACAGTAACTAACAGGTTCTGCATTCTGAAAAAGTTTGAAGACCCCTGGTTTAGAGCATCATTTCTGGTTTACCTTCAGGAGCATATGAGAATGTATGGGAATTTTTTCAGAGCTTAGGCACAATATATGTCACCAAGTTTATTTCTCAATCAGTTCCATTGTTGATGAACATACGTTCAAGAGGTGTACTTGTAAATAGCCTGATGGGGTGGCTTGGTCACCCTCTAGCCAGAGGACACTGAGAAGGTGTGTTCAACAGTGGAATTCTGAATTGGGACTGGGACTTTTTCAGCTGCTTTCTCCCCAGCTCTTTTTCTTGGAGAGCTAGGTAGGCAAAATGGGGCAACTGATTGGATTTGGGTGTTGCCATTGGGTGGAGTTAATTTAATACTAGGTGAGACTCAGTTTCTTTTGGGCTAAGTGTAACTCCTAATTCCTTCTTGATGTTCCTGAGGATCTAATGCCCACATTAACCCAGTTAAACTGTGTCATATGAGCTATCCCTCCATCTGATAGCTGACTGTGTCCTTTATGGCTCACTGACATCAGCATCATGCCTGCCAAGTGTCCTGGCCAATTAGGAACTACACACCTTCCTGCTGGTAACAGAGCCATTTGGTATTGACCATGCTACCTCTTACACTAGAAAGGATGTGGGAGCCCCCTCCCTGTCAGTCATTGCTTAATAACAGCCAAGTATTACTTTCTGCATCTCCCAATTTCAGCAACACTAAAATTATTTGCAGCATCTCTAAGAGCTTCCTTAGGTCTGACCTTCACATGATCAAGAGACATTAGCTTTTGCTTTAAAAATCCATCATCGAAGTCCAAAGTCAAACTTACAGCATCATATGTTGGTGTAGTCACATAATGCTAAACCAAGATTTTTAAACCAAGATCTATGAACAAGCTGGCTTGTACATAACAGGTATGCTCATAACTCTAAACCATAAAGGGTGGGTTCATCTATCCTGCTGATGGAAAAGGGAAGCAAACACAGAGGTGTGCAACCTTTCAGACTGAGGGCTGAATTTGCATTTGTGTAGTGTCCCATGGATCATACTTCAAAAAGTAAGCATGTTTTTCACTTTAATTTAAACATAATTATCATTATATTAATTAGAGGTAGTCCGTATGTAATCATTTTCTACCTTTTCATTACATAAAAAATAATTCAGCAACAGCTTTTTAAGGTCTTTGGGGGCTGAATTCAAGGATTTACGGAAGCATAGGCTGTGTATCCCAGTTTCACTGAAATAGGCCATATACTGTAGCAGAGTATACAGTATGTATATGTAGCAGATGTTGTAGGCTAGTCTTCCAGTCTAGACCTTATAGCAGGAAAACCAGAGTTAAAAAGACTTTCTTTAGCATCTCCTTTAAAAGTATCTGTGTGGGAGAGCCTGCAGCATTTTTAGGTAATTGGTAAATTGAATGTTCCATTGCAATTTACCCTTCCATAGCTTAAAACCATTCACTTATTAGCTTTGCAGACGATACGAAGCTGGGAGGGATGGCTAATATTTTAGAGGAGAGAGACAAGATTAAAAAAGATTTAGATAGGCTTGAGCGATGACTGACATGAACAGGATGGAATTAAACAGGAAGAAATGTAATGTTCTGCATCTATGCAGAAAAAATGAAAGGCAAAAGTATAGGATAGGGGGACTCCTGGCTTGGCAGTAATACATATGAAAGGGATCTGGGAGTCCTGGTCGCCCACAATTTCAACATGTGCGAGCAGTGCGATGCAGCTGCTAAACAGCCAAATGCTATTGTGGATTGCATTAACAGAAACACAGAGTCCAAATCACTGGAAGGAACTCCACTCTGCCCAGGCCAGATTCCACTTGGAATACTGTGTCCAATTCTGGGCATCACAGATCAAAAAGGACCGGGAAAAATTGCAGTGAGTTTAGAAGAGGGGTACCAAGACAGTGAAGGTTTAGAAACCAAGTCCTATGAGGAACAGAGCAGTTAAAGGATCTGGGTATGTTTAGCCTACAAAAGAGATAACTGAAGATTTGCCACATAGAAGAGGAAGTAGACTTATTCTTGATAGTCCATAAAGCAGAACCAGAACCAGTGGATTAAAGCTACAAGGAAGTAGGTTCAGGTGATACATTAGGAGGAACTTCTTAATTTTACAGGCTGTCAATGCCACATGAAGTGGTAAGCTCTTCTTCACTGGAGGTCTTCAAAGAGAGGCTGGATGGTAATCTGTCAGAAATGTTCTAATCAGCGGGCCCTGCACTGAGCAAGGGGTTGGACTAGTTGGCCTCTAAGATCCTTTCAAATCTGTGATTCTATGATTTTGTGATTTCATTCTGGTCTTTGCCCTGTTCACACCTCTTCTGATAGGAAGGCAATCTGTTCCACTCCTGCTCTTTCAGCCAATCATATTCCGCCCCACTGACAGTCAGCTGCAGACAGAAAGCACCAGTCTCCCTGAACCTCTGTCTACAGAAGCTTATTTATGCAAAAAGTGGTGAATAATCTGCCATGGTAGTTTGACCAAAGAGAGCTCCAGTTCCTTCTAGCACTCAGCTCTATATAATGACATCTTTCCTTGTGTCTTCCAACACCTAGCAATAGTGAGTTTATTTTAAACTTTCTGGAACACAAGGAAGAATTCTAGGGAGGCTTGTGTAGACAGTTCTGTGGACAGTTTTATACCTGTGGAGACAAGCTTTTATTTGGTTTGGAGGGAAAAGACTATAGAGGGTGCTCTTTAGTGCTTTTTATTACTGTTGTCTTTGCTCACTCACTTTTGAGAGTTCCAGATAGAAACAAAGGTAACAAGCTATTGGCATCCTGCTGTGAACCAAAAGAACTGCCTTGAGGATCTGGCGTCAGATGCGCCCAGTCAACCGTGGCACTGAGACCGATGGGCAGATGCTGCCCTGTAGAAGGAGCAGGAAGGAGGCTTGACCTGAAAATTTCAGCTACTACATATGCTATATCTGGAGATAGAAGACTGCCCTTTGGAAAGGCAAGAAACACATAATACTGAATGGACTCGACTTTACTAAGACACTCATGTTATTAAACTTGCTAGGATCACTTTCAGCTTTCATGAAAACACTGCTAACTGTTCTTTTGTTTATTTAAATTAAATATGAAGCCATACCCAGGGCCCAGCTTTCTTGCCAAGAAATATATTGATTGATACTTTTACAGTATTGATATTATCTTAATTAAAAAAAGTGAATGAATAATGTGAAACCACAGTCCCCCAGAACAATCCAGTTACTATGATTACAGATTGTTATTGCTTATCTTTTGCAATTGTACATATCATTTTTAAAGAGGAGGGGGATTGCACAAAACTAACAATAGTTATTAGCTGCAGTGGCTTCTCTTATTTGTTTGTTGGTTTGTTTATTTATTTCAATATTTGACACCTGTTTTATGACAATCAGATTCATTACCATAAACAGATAGGTAGTGTACAATTAGGAAAAGCAATACAACACCAGAACAATAAAATGTTAAAAGCACGACCATATTAGAACAATAACAACCTCGAAAAAACTTGAAGATGCTTAATACAAAATATACAAAATTGTAATAAGATTTAGTGAGTAAACTTACAGTCAGTAAGACCTCAACGCTTAGGTCTTCCAAGGAAAGTTAAAGTCAAGGTCACCCTAGTCTCTTGGTGAAGGGCATTCCATAATCAAGATCTCTCGGCTGAGAAAGTTCTTCATGCTTGATCAAGTGCACCCACACAGACACACATATATGCAGGGTCCCCTTCAAATATCAATATCCTCCAACCATTGAAATCCCACTCCTTAAATTTGGACTGGAGTCCTGTTGGCTGCTAGTACAATTCTTTTAAAATGAATGAGTTATTTTCTGTAAGTGATTTTCCTAACTGCTGTAAGCAGTCCTCATTCTGGAGTAGCAGCAACTTTTGTGTTTTTCAGAGGCAGCCCCTAACTCTAACTTATTACAATAATCTAGACAAGAGGTTACTGCTGAATTCAGCTACTGTGTCTAGAGTATCCAGAATGACTGCAGCCAGCAAGTCAACATAGGGGGCAGAAAAGCACTTGCGGCAATCAAAGCTTCTTGAGCCTCCAACAACAAAGATTAATCTAGGAGGACTCTCAAGATACGTATGTGCTCCTTCAAGTAGAGTCAACCCATCAGTCTATTATATGAGGTCTCCAGGATGTATAGGAGTCCCTGGGATGTAGCAGCAGCATAGAAAAGAAAACAAGGGTCCTCATGTGGCTTTGTGGACTTTCAGAAAACTGAATGCAGGTTGAACGATGGGGTTTAGTACTTCTTATGTATTTAATACTTTAGTTTCAAATACAACTTACTGAGATGTGTGACACTACTAAACATCACTGCTTCTGAATCGTATGTCTGGATGCCTAAATATTTCCATCCTGTCTATTGGTCAAAGAAAACAAACTGCATTTTAAAACAATACAATACTTGTTTTTTTTAAAAAAAATAGAACAGCAAATAATAAAACAAATACTCATACTAGCAATCTGGCATTCGGAAGTTGTGTCAGTAAGGAAACCATCACTTACTAGCATGCCATTTACCAAGTGTCCATCATTTTCATAATAATTAGCATATATTACTTACTTGTTTCTTTATTTATAGCATTTGAATGCCACCCTCAACAACTCTGAGCACTTAAAAAGACAGCATAAAACATGCATAAAAGAACTTTAAATGCATTAAACACAAAACTATGGTAGTTACATTTATAAGCCCAGATGATACATGCATTTTGAGCACCCACCTGTATTGCTCTGCCCCATCCTAGCAGGGTTAGATCACAGATTTGTTTGGATTCAGAAGCAATGATCACACAGTCTGAAGACATAAGGCTTTATTCCAAGGTAGCAAGAAAATAACAATAATATAAGGTGAGCAGAAATCAAAGAATATTAAAAAATACAATAAGACACTAAGACAAAGAAAGACCTTATGCCCTTTCTGCCAGTTAGGAAACCCCAGTGAGATGACAGCAGGCAGACTCCTTCAAAGCCAGCAAATATGCAGTACCCTCCCAGTTAGGTCTGCATTGAAGTTCCATCCCATGGGGGTTTCTGACCTCCTTATATAGGCTCTGAACCATAATTAAGCTCTGCTGCTTTTTAATGGCCTCATCTTACTGGATTTTACCAAGTCTTATCTTATCTCGCAATGCTTTGCTTTCCTGCCAGGAAGGAGACCATCAAGGCTCAAGGTTGAAGAGTCCTGCCAAGAATGAAACCATCAACGTTAAGGAGTTCTTGTTTATATCAGGTGGCGATGAGACTATCTCAAGGTTAAAGAGTATCTGTTTTTCAAGGTTAATTGGACTGAAGATGAGAACAATCATCCTACTCTACACAGGTGTCTTACCAAGGACAAGGCAGGACAAAGTATAACCTGAGCATAATCCTTTACTGACTACAATAAGTGCCTGCTTAAATCTTCACTGCATACCTAACCATTACATGAAAATGTGAACTTATATAGAGTTCTATATATCATGCACCTAAGGCAAAGAGGTTCACAGCACTAACCAATTCCTCCCCACCAGTCTTCCAGGGGAACTATCAGCTGCACTGTGGTAAGGAATTAACTTGTTTTAATCCCAGTGGTAGTTTGTTCTGTAATATAGGCCCTGCCATATATCAACATATATCACTTATCAACAGAAAAGTCAGAGTTCAGCTTGATCTAAAAGTACAGAGCAGACTGCACAGAGAATGGCACTGAAATGAGTAGTACATTCTTCCAGGCCGTATCAAGAAGTTAGAGTTCTTTGTAGGATCATGAGGGCGGACTTTTTAAAAACAGACTGCGTAAGTGGAACATATTATCAGCATTCATTGAGATAACTGAGAATATGGCAACACATAACCATAAGACTACACAGCTCCAGGTGCTTGGATGCTATTTTTAAAACAAACAATTTAGTAAATTCTGCCATGGTACTAAGAGCTTCCTCCAAGTTAATTTCTGATCGCCCCCCAACGTTTGCATATAAAATGTATGCATATCTTTAGCAACCTACAAGATTCTCCAGTTCCTAAAAGAACCCTAACAATGCTTTTTAAGAAATTAATTGTATTCTACAAATCACAACTCGAATTATCTTCTATTGACCTTTTCCCTCATCTGACAGATTGTTTTTGTTTTTCTTTCAGCCCAAAATCAGGGTTAAATAACAATGAATTTTACACAAACCCATCATGTTGTTCCCTTTCTGGATAAACAGCATTATGCAAAGCATAGAAAAGGAGTAAAAAAAAAATAGTAAGCTAAAGAAATTAAAGGTATAAGAAAAGAAAAGATATTTGTTTCTACCGTGTCCATACACCACTTCATACATTGCCTTTTGTTCTTTAAATTTTTCTCCTCTTTCTTTTTGAAGATCTCATCAACACCATCTATGATTTGGGTCTTCCCCTTCCTCTTTGCTCATTCATTCTTCCTTCATATGTTTATTTTGTGGATGGATCTTCATTCATTCTTTCGGTGTGACCAAATGTTTTTGTATTTGGATACATACACCTTTGTATTCAATCAATATTCATTCGATACCCATTCATTCTTGACCCTATTTTTTTTTCTTGATTTACCACTCACATTTCTGAAATGTTCCATTCACACTGCATTCAACTTATATTTCTTCTGATATACCCAGCTGTCACTTCCAAAAAAAGTGGCTGGAATTTTACTTATACACAGAGGTTTCATTTTCATTCCTCACAATAGACCACATACTCCTCACTACCTTTCTATTAACAGTTGTATATTGTCATAGGATTGTTGTTGTTTTAAAAAAAAAGGAGATGGTGTCAGTCTGGGAGAGATCAGGCTTTATTACAAAAAGGCTTTACTGTGTGTGTATATATCTCTATGTCTATGTCTATGTCTATCTCTACCTCTCTCTCTCTCTCTCTATCTCCAAATTATATTGGATATTCACTTGCTAAGGACTGAGATTACTTATTTGTGTCCCTTATCCCATTACATTTCAAAAGGTTAGTTTATGTTTCTTTCTATCTTTCTTTAACTTAATTCCTATTCATTGTTTGATTCAATTTTTGTAGCTGCCCATCTCACATACGTGACTCTGAGCTGCTTACGCAGTTAAAATAACAAAGAACAAAAGAACAATAAACCCAAACAAATACAAATAAACAACCCAAACAAATAAAACCATTAACAACAAATTAAAACAATTAAAACCATGAAACACGATCCACGGGACACTGCAATCCATAGATTACAAACAACACAGCCGTCTCACAGGCTCCGTACCTTCCCTGAATCCCCAGGCCCGATGACAAAGCCACATCTTCAGGGCCTTCGGAAGGCCAGTAGGGCTGGGGCCAGTCTAACCTCGGGGGGGGGGGGATGATGTTCCAGAGGGCAGGTGCCAAGGCAGAAAAGGCTTTTTTCCTGGGTCCCATCAGATGACAGATGCATCCCTTAACATGCCTCTTCTGCTGGACCTGATGGACAGATGTAACTGTTCAAGTTTAACTGAATTAAATGTCCGTTTTTACCCTTGAAACTTTATGTGTACTAACAGTATCTTTTGCCACCGGAACACTGTTATTCACTTCACTCCTTCTTGATGATGTATCTTTGTTAACATTTTCTTGATTCTTTTATTGCTTTACAATTCAGCAATAAAATTATTACTTTTAATATTCCCCCCCCCATTCCTCTTTCCCCAGAGTAACTTGTTTTGCTTCTTCCAGCTTCTTCCTTCAAGCATCTGCATCTGAGATCTGTTCTCACAATAGAATAGCAGCTGCTCTTCTGTTGACCCAGTGCCATTCCTCTTTCTCTCTGCCTGTACTCTTCTCCCAACGACTTCTGTGGGAACTCTCTTCTGGATGAATACAAGAATTTTTCCTGGCAGCTCCCTTCTTTTTCATAGAACATACCTCATGGGAATGGGAGATTACCAATAGTTTTTTTCCGGGAAACTTTTGTTTGTGTTCCTTTATCACTAGATTCACACTTGACACTATCAGCCTAGGTTGAGAACCTCTGGTGAGACAGATTCAGAACCTCTGATCACACTTGTATCCTTCACTGATTCTCTCAATCTTTCATCATAAACAATAATATGTATGTACAAATAGATTCATGCTTAAACCATGTATTCAAAACAAATACATTCTTCCAAGTAGAGGTTCACTGAAGACTCACCAGTTTCATTCATTCTTAAGTCTCCAGATGCCCCAATCATTTTTTCTGTACTCTCTCATCTTGTTCCTATCCATTCATCCATGTCACCTAACAGAATAAATTTTTCCACTGGATGTAAACATTCATAACGTTATACAATTTTCCCTAAAACTCATCTCTGGTTCTTCCATTATCATCATTGACTCGAGTGTTACATGCAATTATTACTAACCTATAGATTCATACAGTCATACACACTCCTGTCAGCCAAAATTACCCCAATTTGTAATCTGTCTGACATATTTTAGCCCTTTTATGCAATTTATCTTTTCTTTCATTCATGATTAATTCATACTGCTTGCCACTACTCCCCTTACAGTCCAAATCACTCTTCCTTAAGCCATGGTCATCACCACATTGGCCTACAGATATTGATCTAAATAACCCATCATGGCTTTGCTCAACTATGGCTTTCACATAATGCTTTTTAATAGTATAGAGAAAATATACGTAGATTAGGTTACCAGCTTTAGTGCCACTGTGCCATATGCAGCATTTCCTTCTAGATTTACAGAGCTTAACAATACTGACAGTACTGGTCAGTTTTGACCCATTTTGGCTAGTATGCAAGTTAGGATCTTTAATATCTTGCAAGCTAACATACTGCTATCCACATCCCTCCAACTCAAATGGATAGGCAACATACTGAACGTATGTTGTTTTTCTTATTATTGAATTGTTCACTTCATGACCTAATAGTTCTCTAGGAATGTCTGTCAGTAATGGCTCCTTTGAGTTCTTCTAAAATTCTGCTTGTGCCGTCAGTTGTAGTATCCAGCTATCTTGTTTTCTGTAGGCCTCTTTTTCTATTATCTTCAATTTTTCCAGCCATCTTCTCCAATGACTCTTGCTTTCTCATCATATGTCCAAAATATATTTCACTTAATTAACATTTATTAATTATCATGTAGAAATAAACAAATAGGCAAGTGTTCTTGTTCCTCTCCTTAGATTTATAAAAGGACATTAGATCTCTTTAGAACAGATAAGGCCTAATCGCCTATATTTTAAATATTTAATCTTGCAGTCCTAATTAACAGGTTGAATCGAAACTTAGCAATGCTTGGAGTAGATCCATTGAGATCAAAAGGATTAGCAATTTCCTTCTGATCTGATGGGATTGTTACTAGGTCTGGATATGTTTAAAGGAACTTCACACTGGTTATAGTCAAGACTAGCAACAAAGCTCAAAAATGGTGAAAACTATCTAGATACTCTACCATGTAATAAAGCTAAGGTAGGGTTAGTTCATCCCAATCCCAGGTAGGGTTTGTTTTTAAGACTGTGGAGGTTTTTCAGTCCAAGGCATACCTTGCTTCATGTTTCATCGTCTTTGGAATGAATCAGACTCTGACCTCAGCTAGTATAGAAATAGGCCAGTACAACTATAACTATATATATACTATAACTAGTACACACATACACAGTCACTCACACACAAACCTACCCACCAAGGAATCCTCCAGATTTTTTGGACTTCAAACATTCATAATTCCTATCTAGCATGGCCAAGGATTAAAACAAGAAGAGTGTTGAGTCAATCTAATATATTTTATTTTTACATTTCCAGGAAAGCTTCTTTGTTATAATACGTAAGATACTATCTACAATAGATGTTATCCATTTCTCTCTCTCACACAGAGTGTTAACATTAAAAAAAACGGATATCACTTTACACATACACAACAGGAGTAATAATAGAGCAAGATTGCATGTCATCCATGAAAGTGCTATATCTATCTGTCATTGTAATCCATTCATTGGTTTATGGATCCAGAGTCCCAGAGGGAGTGTCAGAAAATACCTACAATGTCTCCAAGCACTGATGTTGCATTTGGATTGCCAGTGTAGTTGACAGATGTGCAAACTCCCATGCCTCTAGGCAGTTCCCTTGAGACCAGACAGCTGGCCTGCCAAGTAGCAACTTATGCACAATCAAGAAGCATCGAAACACCCCATTGTCACATCCCAAGTTTCCAATGGCATTCTGGTCAGTAATAGTGCTTTGGAAAATAATTGTGCTGCGTAAGCTAGTGTAATCATGATGGCAAGTCTTTCCACCAAACAGAAGCCAAGTTAGCATAGTGCCAAAGAAAGCAGCCCTGAAAAGTTTAAGGAGATAATCCAGCAGTTTCATCCGAGAATGAAACCTGTGTGTTTTGTAGGCTTGTTCAGTTCATATTTGATATTTCAGATCTTACTGAAATCAAACTTATCAGATTCAAGCTACTTGGAAATTAAAAATTCAATTTTAAAAAATCCATAGGCTGCTATAGAAACAAAGCATCAATGCTCCTGGAGCTTCTTCTTAAATAGCAGGGATTGTAGACCCTTTAGAGGACATTAACTCTTCCAAGTTCAGCTGGAATTCTTCAAGGGTCTCATCACAATTTTTCTCTGAAAGATTCCTCCTGCACCTCTTTTAAGGCAGAGATAGCTGTGATGAAGAAAGGAAGTCAGCAGACCGCTTCCCAACTGTCTAGCAATGAGTCTATATAATTGTGCTGAACCAATGCAGGAAGTGTGCTACTCCAATTTAAAAATAAAAACTTGCAAAATCCATTCAAAAAATAAGGTCTTACTTTTCTGATGTGCCAGGCCTAGAATGACAATAAAGAACACTCCCTTAGAGGCCCAGCAGTATAGCTTAGCTGTTTCTAATCACTGGGGTTTGTAGGATGTTAAGAAGGTTGTTACAGTTGATTGTCAAGTTTGGCCCCCTCCTGGGAAGGTTCCTGCCTCTCACCACTTGTTTCAGTGAGATGTCAGGCTGGACAGGAACACTTTGGTTGAGCTTGGCCTCTTCTGGGCAGGACAATGGTTATTTATTATTATGTTCATAATTGATTGAATGAATGAATGATTGATTGATCATGTGCCATCAAGTCATTTTCGATTCCTAGTGACCATATAGATAGATTTTCTCTATGATGTCGTATCCCTAACCTGATCTTTCAAGTTTTCCAAAGGTACATCCATCACCACTATAATTGAGTCCATCCACTTTGCTGCTGGTCATCCTGTTCTCTTTCCTTCCTTCCCTGCCTCATTGTGGCATGTGGGTGTATGGGTGTGGGTATTCCTGGGAGGGATGAGTGAAGAACATCAGGTGTCTATGCCAAGAGTATATATTCCCAGCAGGGTCACCAAGACATGAAGGTCATCCCATCTGCCCACCTAAAGCAAGCAGGCCCCTATACTGGACAGCAGCAAGATAGAAAGATGCTGGAGGTGGAAGATCACTTTAGTGACAATGGCAAAGGCATCAATTCATACTGTGTGGGGGAAGTCAATGGTAAACAAGGCAATATATTTTTATCTAGAAAACCACATGGATAAAAAATATATTAATAATACTTACTTATTATAATATTAAACAGACTGACCCAGATCAGATACCATGCTATAGAACTGGCATATAGAATGAAACATTCAAAGCTTGCTACATTCACCCCTATTCTTAAAAGAAGTAAATGTTTGCCAATAAGTGTTAATCTGGCATCCAGCCATTCATTTCAGAGAAACTTAACTTGCTCTAATAATGCAGAAGTTAAAAATAAAATTCAGTCCAAGACTTCATATTGAATGAGTCAGCCTTGAGTCTGTATTTGGAATTGGAGAAAGAACTTTCAATGTTAAAAAAATAAAAAATCCCCTACGTACAACTGAAGAAACTTCACAAGGAAAACTCCTGGTAGGTGAAGCTGATGGTCTTAAGAAACTGCTTGAGGACTCACGTGATCTGAGAAGTTATGCTCAGCTCCTGCCAGTTGATACCCATCTCTTCCACCTAGACCAAATGCTCTGCTCTGATTTGCAAACCTACTTCAGTAGGATGATTTGATTGGGTCATACTGTAGCGCTCTAGAAAGGATGAAAACATGTTCAAATTAACAACTAGATTTTTTTATTTCTTGAAACATTGTGCCAAGCTTCAACCTAGGTTCAGCAGTACATTGCTGATCTCCAAATACTTAATCCTTTGTCTAACCTCTCTGCTTGGCTAAGCAGAAGGCTCACATACCAGGCTTGGCTAGATAAAAATCTGTACAGCAGACAAGAATGAAACCTTACATACAACAATTGATTGTCTACCGAATTGTGAAGATACCAAAGGTATATTTTTATGTAAGCTAAGGAGTGCTGTATGTCAGTAAAACCTTTTTGGCCTACTGCAGCTCATGTAGAATTGGGTAGAATTCTATCAACACTTTTCACAGCTGATTCATAAAAGTAGTTGTGTGTGGCCTACATGTTACAGGTAATCCTCGTTTAGTGACTGCCTCATTTAGTGACTGTTTGCAGTTACAATGGTGATGAAAAAGTAACTTTGCAACCAGTACTCGCATTTACGAACTCTGTAAAGCAAAGGAAAGCTGAAGTAAGATAGTAAAATCATGATGATTCACTTAATGACCAAGTTGCTGGTCCCAATTCTGGTCACTAAAGGAGGACTACTGTATTTCTTCAGTTCTTTCCATTATAACACAGCATTTTTATTTATTTTCTAAGACTTAAATTCTAGGCTAAGACTTCTATCTCTTGCCGTTCTGATGTTCCACTCCAAATATTTATGTAATCAGCTAGTGTACCCTGGATTAGCAGTTGGATTAAGTCTTGTGATATGCATGGAGAAAGGCTGTGAGCTTCACTCATACTTTTTCAGCTGTTTTTCAGTGGAATGTTTTGATTTCCTTTGACAGTCTAGGAAGAAGCTAGATGGATTGCTGGCTATGAAAGTAATGACTGGGAGAGGTTTTCTGAAGAAAAATTGTGGGAGATACTGAAATAAACCCTATTTTAGATGTGTAAAGCTTCCCTTGGATGAAATGTTTACTCTAGAAGTAATTGTTGGGTCAGGTATTGAAAACTCACCTCAACTCAAGTTGCTGATGGGGTGACTAAGGTTGAGTGCATCTTTGCGTAGTGACATGTTTGTTTTAAACTCTAAGTTCTATTAATCATGTTCAAAAGCATTATCTGTCTGAATACCTGACGTCAGGAACAGACCACTCAACAAAGTGTGACTCAACAAAGTATGATCTTCTCATACCCTGGTTGAATGATCTCACAGACATCTGACTGTTAGTGGTCATTGAGAATGATGGGAGTTATACAGTACTGCAATATATCAGGCCGAGGCTAATTCAGAACAAGTATTTTGGATGATCAGTGGAAAAATTCCACTGGTAATGCTAATCAGTGGTACTAAAGCAACATTAATTATGTGAAAGAATTCTATCGTAGATTTCTTTCATAGCAAAATGCTGTAAATCAATAAAGCAAGCTCTTTCCTAGCCTGAATGGTAGCAGTGAATAGAGACTGCTGCCATCCATTGTGGTTGAATAGAGAAGTTTGTAAAAGCCTGTTTATATTTTCAAAAGTTGAGTAAAAATGAACATCTTTTTAAAAGTTTTTTTTGTAAAAGCCTATCAGGGTATAGCTACTAATGTTGCTTTAAAAATTATATACATTACAGAAAGATGCATCCAATGGCCATTCAACAAATATAGATTTTTAAACACCTTTAAAAAGAAAACTTGGAAATTTGATGGAGTTGAAAAATATGTGAGTATATGTGGCATGCATACCATTTAGACTTATTGAAGCATCCATTCCTGAGACAGTATGAGGTATATTTTCTCTGAGAGACTCAAAGTACTCAAATCAGGCTCAAATCAATTTTATAAACATGACAGATGATTTGAAGCTTTATTATGCATACAAAGCAGATTAGTCTTTGTTTTTGTTTTCAAATAAATGTATAGAAAATTCTCAGAGACGTCATTTGTGCCAAAGTCTGTCAAGTGGGTGGATGAAGCTGGCATGACTAACAGAGAAGAAGAGAACAAGGACTTGGAAATACAAAAGGCTGAGTCATGCATGGCTTTTAAGAAAAGCCCTGCATTGCATGCAGATGGAGGTAGAGTGTGACTGGCTCAAGGACAAGGGTGGCAGAATATCAAGCAAGGAGATGGCCACAGCCGGATTTTCACACTACAATTTGGTTTTGGTGTTTAGAAAGATGAATGCAAGAAGCTCACTAGAGAGCTTAGTGAGGGGATAACTGGTCAAGATGAGAAGATGCCAAAATATTTGATGTAGATTATATGTATAAGGAGAAGATGGAAGAGGACATCAAATAAAGCCTTGGACAAAGGCTGAAATGTGTGTATGTGTGTTTTGATGAACCTCTTTAAGCAATTTTCCCTCCAAAAATATTATAAAGGGTCCTATAGTGAAGGAGAAATTTTACTGAGAAAGGAAACAACAAAGTAATGTTATGGTTAACCAGGAAGGATGAGTGAAAGAGAAGGAGGGGGCTAGAGAGAGGGAAGAGAGGTCATTCGTTAGTGAGGTATAAGAACCCCTTCCCCAACCTGGCACTCTCCTGAGACACATCCTGGCTGGGAATGCAGAGAATTGCAGTCCCAATACCTTGGGAGGGAGGGTGCCATGTTGGGGAAGGAGGAAGTGAAGTAGAAAGTGAAAAGCTGTTCTGAAAGAAGAAGGGATGATGGTACATTTCCTTTCCCAAGATCCTCTCCAGACAGACAGAAAGGGCTTCTTAGCATCAAGGGAAAACCAAAATGCAGGATGGAAAGAAGAGACTTTCCTCAAGCACAGGAAGAATTTGTGAGGTATTATACTCTGGAAACAGGATTGCATAAAAAGAGCTAGAATAAAGAATCAGCCAGGTTGCTCTTATCATAACAAGAATTGGTCATCCATTTTGAATTCAATGGTGCATAAGTTGGCATCCAGCTGAGACTCCTCCCAAGTTAATGAGATGAAGTGCCTGCTAACAGAATTCACAAAAAATGGGGGAGGAATTGAAGATACATCCACCACCACCCTTTCCAACTGAAACTTGCTATGTTTGAGATAGCCTTTGTACTCTTGAGTTTGCTGAGTTTCCAAGTACAAAAAGACATCTGTATATTATGCAGAAGACATGGTACACTATAGAAAGCACAGAAGCTATATGCCATATGGTCTGGATGAGGATACATATCCATGGACAATAAAGAAGGATCAGCAGGAATAATTACTGCCATCCTATTAATAAGGACTTATATTTCTAGAGATGTGTTATTATACCAGCATTATTTGCTTATGTACTTAAGCACCTGACTGAAATTGTTCCCTAATCTTGCACAAATGGATTTCTCATTGTTTGCCAACCGAGCAGGTGGTTAATGCTAACAATAGTGCCTGTCTGCCCTTCTGTTTCTTTAACAGGTGATCTGTTTTTTAGTTCTTGCAGAGTTGTCTTTTGAATGATGGAGGAAGCATGCAGAGATCAAATTCGACTCCAAGAATGCTGATTTTAGGGCTTGATGAGGAATATATATCCAGCGGGTTGACTTGTAAACCAAAACCTGCTTCTTCATATAAGCTTATCCTATTGGATCAAGGTAGCTGTAAAAATAAATTCTACATTTCCCATATAATAAAAGTTCTGTGTGCAACTCAAGTACTTTTCTTTTAGGGACTATCAAGCTCATGTTGGAATGGGTACATCCAGTTGTGTTGTTTAGATGATTCTTTGCAATGAAGAATAGTTTGGAAAGCCATATCACTTAGCTGGATTGCTCAGGCCTGCCAAATTCTGCTATTAGATAGAGAGCTCATAATCCAGCAGGCTGGTGCTGCTTTTATTATTTCTTTGCTGGGGGAAAGGAATTCAATGGTGATTTTGCTAACAAAATAAACTGATTAAATCTCTGCCTACATGGATAATGGTTGATAGGAAAAAAAAACCTGTTTTCATTTGTATACTTTTTAGATAACCTCCAGCAGCATTTTCTTATTTGGCTGTTTTTGTGGAATAAAAAGGACACTATTAACAAAATCTGAAGATCAGTCTTATGTTTAAGCAGAGGTTCAGAGGCCGAAGTGACTTCAAAAGAAAAAAAAAGAATCTTGGGTCTAAATAAATGCTTTCTTTCATTTTAGGGCTCTTCATCATGGCTAGGTATACAGTTGTTGAACTGTGGAAAAGTAGGTTGGCATGTTGGGATAAAATTTGCTGCCCTGGTAGCTGATCCTGTATGGGCCCTTAGTAACAAGGTGACAAATGGTGCTGTCCTTATAGTCATAATGCACAATAAATTAAGGAAAGTAAGCAAATATAGCAAGTATGAATTCCTATAGCTTCCTTTTCTCTCTCACTAAGCATCACCTGCCAACAGGAAAAACAACCATCAATCACTCTGATATTCTACTTTGGACACATTATGTGAAGACCTAGGTCAAATGCTCTTAACACATGTTCCAAAAACAGATCTAGTGCTCCTTCAAAAGAGTGTAACATCTATGTAGCTAAGCAGCCTGCATAATGCCTGAAGCACAGTCAGATACATTTGCAGAGCCCATGTGTCTGATCTCTCCTGTACCCAAGCCGAAGTACCAGTGGAGAGCAGTGCCTGGTGACTGGAGGGGAGAAGTGGCCAATGGAAACTGGGCAGATCTATTTACTTACTTATTTACTTATTTAGAAAACAAAATAAATATGACCAACCACCAACCCTATTACAACAATATACATCCAACTACAGAACCGTAACATCCCACTAACTCTTCATTTACTTTTGCATTTGCTGGGCTCAGTTCTATCCTAGACAAATGCCTGGGGTGAAGAGCCAGGTCTTCACAGCCCTTCAGATGGCTAACAGGGTAGGGCCCTTCCAAATCTCAGGGGGGAGGCTGTTCCAAAGGGTCAGGGCAACCATGGAAAAGGCGTATTGCCAAGGTCCCACCAGAAGGCAACATTTAAAATAAAGGCCCTGGAGTGCACCTCTTTGGAGGTACTGGTAAAGCCCATCTGTCTTAGATGACTGGAAAATTGGTGAAACAGTGGAACTGCATTTACTAAAAAAAAAGCAAAGAGAGAAGGAGGAAGCTTGTAAAGAAAAGTAATTTTAAAAATATTCCTGCTGTGTTTTGAAAAAAAAAATTGTATGCATATTTTCATGCTTTACTTTGCATATATAAATCTAATTTAACTTTGTGTATGTATCTATACCTGTGTGTATGTACATGGGTGCATGTATATTGTATATAGATATAAATGTTTATATTCTCCAGGAAGACCCACCCACAAGGAGCAAAATGATTGGTAATCACTTTCCCAGGAGGGCAGAACAGCAGGATCATTGTCCAATGGGAGGATGTGGTAGCCTGCAATCTGGACTGAATACCTTATAAGCTATTGCCAAAGCCTGAACAGGATTTTCTTAAGCTGGCTTAGAGTCAAGTTGGCATGAGCACAGGACAGGAGCAGTTTAAACAGTAAGTGCAGATAAGCTGTCTGAATGCTGAACAGTCAGGAAGGCTGAATGAAGAAAAATGTATGCCTTTGAATTATGATGCCAGAGAAAATTGTTGAGCACACCTTGGACTGAAAGAAGAACAAATCATTCAATATCAGAAGAAGTAAAACCAGACTGCTCACTGGGAACACTAATAATAAAGCGAAAGCTTAAATATTTTGAATAGATAATGTGAAAGCGAGAGTCACTGGAGAAGAGTGGAAAAATCAAAGGCAATTGAAAAAGAGGCTGACAGAAGACAAGGTGGTTAGGTATTATAATTGATGACACACATAGAAGCTTACAAGAACTCAAAGAAGCAGTTGGTGACAGACAATCCTAGAAACATCATGTCTTTCAGGTCCTGAAAAGTGAGAGTGAGTGAATGACTGAACAATGTATTATTCAATATATATAGTTTTTTTTTTTAAAAAACCCTGATCTCATCTTTGTTTCTCCTACATACCTTAGGTGAGCATTCTTTTACTTGCCTAAACAATCTAAAAACTACTCAGCTCCAGGACAAAGACCATCTGTTGTATTTAGAGAAAGATGCTAGATTCTGAACTGGATGTACTGGACAGACAGCTGTTTGACCTCTAACAGAGCTGAGCCATTGGATTTAGAATAAGTTCCTTTCATATATTTGAGTGAAACCCTCCCCCTTTATCCATATTCTAGAAAGGCTTATTCCGTAAATAGGAAGAACTAGAGCAGTGTTGTCGAAACTTGGCCACTTTAAGAGGAGTGGACTTCAACTCCCAGAATTCCCCAGCCAGCTGGCTGGGGAATTCTGGGAGTTGAAGTCCACTCCTCTTAAAGTGGCCAAGTTTCGACAATACTGAACTAGAGACTCTTATCCCAAGAAAGCACAGGTATGGCTCTTATAGTAACACAGCAGTTTGGTCAATTGTTAGGGATTTCACTGGTTTGACTCTGACATTTCTTTAATTATAAGAGAATTGGGTTGAACAATGAAATGTCATGCATACAGAATGATACTTCTGAATATTATTGCCCCTTTTTCATACCCTACAAACAAGATTTAAAAGTAGAAGGATCCTCTGGAACATGAAAGTTTCTGGGTCCAAATGGATGGAGGCAACTGTAGAAAAGTCTGCGGTGTAGGAGGGGCAAAAGCCTTATAATGCAGCTCTTGATCTCTCTGAGCTCTGTGAACTATGAACCTCAACCGCCTATGCCAACATTTTACATCAGTATCAATTTTGTACTGTTTTGTTACACCAAGGCTGAATTTTATAATCTTTTCTTTAAGGAAATATAAATATTTCAAATGAGGGTTCTGAGGAAACGCCTAACCTCCCCCCCTCCCCCCAATATTGTTTCATTCATCCAAAAATCTATGCTAAATGTTTATACTAATTTTGCACCAATTTGTTCCACCGTGCCTGAGTTTTGTATCTCTCTCCAAAATAAGTAACTGACATGGCCCTGCATAGGGAGCTAAAAGCTTGAAATCGATAGAGCCAAGTTTCACTTCCAGGATTCCTAATCCATGTGGCCATGGTAAATATCTACATTTTATTATATACCATTTACAGGATTGTGGTATGTTTTATATGTCAAAGTAGCACCCCAAACCTAGTGAATGGAGCCAGCGTGTTCCAAATATAATGAATTACTTGGAAGGAAGAATTTCCCAAAGTGCTTACTATATAATATAAAGAAGAATATAGGTCTGAATTGTAAGGAAAACAGACTCAAGCACTGGACCACGACAACAACCAAAGAGTTAATATTTTGGTTAATTATGGGACTTTCAGAGAATGAAAGTGATACTATAGCTTTGTCACGGTTGTTCCTCTGTCAATTGATTGAGGTACCAATGGGACTTCACTGTGATTTTAAGTGCTAACATCTAATTATGGCTGATACAACCACTGGCCACCCAGTCATTGTTACATATAACTGAAATACAGCAATTCCTAGTGACACTTTGATTGTGCAGTGCAGTCAGCTCCGATCATCCTTTTGTGTCTCATATGTCTGACATGTGGATCAAACCCTCTCCATTGTGCTGTGTCTTTCTAAAGAGAACAAAGAGAAATTGACAATGAAGTGGCTGCCAGCCCATTGCCATAGTCCATATATCTACCCAGCTGTCATTACGTAATCCGAGTAGCTCTGCTAGCCCTGAGGAATATAAATTGTCCATCAGAGAGGTGAGGGATTTAACTCAAAAAGTTTTTGTTATTGCTGCTGCTGTGGCAGCAACAGCAGTACATATATAGAAATTCAATGGTGGGAGGCTTTGAAATGTACTTTGAAACTCAAGCATCCAAGCCTGGAGGATTTTCCCTTAATAAGAATGATCTTGAGTAGGCACTTGACCCTTCACCTGAAGGAGAGGAGAAAACATACAATCTTCTCCCAAACAAATGTAGTGATGTCAGATGTATTAAATTATGAAGATGGGTCTTTTGCTGAGGCCAATAAAAAAAGAAAGAAGAAGAACAAAACACCCTGCAATCAGGGTGTGTAGTGGGTGGAAAGTGAGAGAGATTCTTGAACATAATGTAAGTGCCAAAGCTGATAGTGTTAAAAAGAAAATATGTTAAAATTCACAATTAATTAAAAGCAAGTATTATAGTGATGTGAGTCTCTCAATGAAATTGTGGAGTGGAGCAAATCACCTTAAGGAAGTATTTTATGAAAAATACATAAGAAGAAATTTTACTCATGATTATTTACTTATTGGAAACGTACTTCCAAATAAGCAGGTATTGGTTTGTATTTTGAATACTGAAGAAATAGTTTTGGTAATATTATTAGCTATATTAGCATTATAGACTGTGTAAATCTATAAGTGTGAGAAGACCTTTGGGTAAGCGTAACACCCATTAAAGAATGCACCAGCCAGATGATTATTAACATCTTGTATTATAAGAAAAGTAATGTTACAAAGTCAGTAGTAAAAAATTGCTAGTACATATAAAGACAGATGGGTGCCAGGAGACAGATGGCAAATGGAATTAAAAAAAAAAAATCTTGAACTTCTTCAATTAACCTACAACAAGTGAAAGTACAGTTTGGTGGCATACCTATTAGCAGGCAATCAAACTTAAAACATTGAAACAACAATAGATACCACGCTGGGAGTTGTGGATATATTATTTCCTAATAAAGCTACAAAGGGATGAATGATAATTTTGCAATGCTGATATGTATTGATGCTTTGCATCAAAATCTCTTCCTAAAGCTGTTTGAAGAACAAAGCTGCCCAGCTCTTTGAAAGCCCTTCTTCAAAGAACTTTACAAATAGCTCTCACCATCGATAAGAAAGTGGAAACGAGACAAAAGAGACTGAACCACAGAAAAAAAGATATTCAGTTTCCCTACTTGATCATGTGCCATCCAGTCAGTGGCGACTCTAAGTGATCGCATAGATAGGTGGATTCCCTAGTTACCACCACGTATTTCTCAAGTGTTTATTTTTCATTATTATTTTGTTTCCAGAATGAATGCAAACTTAATTGTAATGCAGTGTGGGATTGTATACAAGTATAACCAGTGTGTCCATAATTGTCAATTTCCCCAGGGATAAATCCTTAAGGAAATACATGTTTCAATACACTGCATTATCATTTTTACAACTGATTGCTGTAGAATTTTCCAACACCCACCTTCACTGCATGCTGATTATATTAGTTTCTGAAATATTGACATGACCTCAATTGGTACTAGTTTTAAATAAAGAAAACTATTTGAGTGCTTTCATGCTATGAAAGCAAAGCAAGGAAAATCCATGCTTGTCAGAACCCATTTCCCACTTCTGACTTGGAAGCCATTTTTTTTTTTACATGTGTTGCAACATGTAACATAAGGGGTGGGGCTTCAGTCTCACAATTGTGGCTGCCATCTTGGCTTTTTTGACCCCTCTTGTGGACGCCCCTGCCAAGGCATTGCAGCTCCCCTTTCCTCTCTCTTCCATATCAAACAAACTGTAGTTATTGTTAACCCAGTGTTGCCTCTAAATTGTGGTAGGATGTGCTTTTGCATATCATGGTTTGTGGGAGTTCCTTGGTTAGCACTAACTGCCTGGTTCAGAAGTGATATCAATCTTCCTCAGGACCTTTCTTTCACATAGACTATTTAAAGTCTTGCTGACAGTAGACAGAGTAAATCTGTCACACGTCTGGCACAGTCCACCACCTCCTACCTTTTCCCCATTTAAACTCCAGCTATGATAGTCACTCTCTGGCAAGTCAGACTTTTGTTCCAGTTTGCAATGATGGGGAACTTTAGCAATGTCAACCATGCACATGCTTATTTTATGACTGGAACAGCTGCCTACAAAATTCATTTTCAGATATAGGCCTTTTCCCATCAGGGTTCAACTCAGGACTGAACTAGGGTTGAAAGTCTAGCTCTTTGAAAGCTGTTTTGCTTTGCCTTGCTTTCTTCGTCTCATTTTTTTCTCTTTCTTTTTCTCCCCCCCCCCCACCTTCTCTTTCTGCTGGGCATTTTATACTCCAATTATTTTACATTTCCCTTTGCGATGGTATTGAAAGCACTGCTAATGAATCAATGCAAATTAAAGTTCTGTTGGTATCTGAGCTGAGCACGTGTTTCAGGCTTAGAGCTGTGCCGGGCTATCAAAGGTATCTTCTTTTGTCAGGTAGGAGATGCTGTGACTCACTTGCAGCTGGGCAGAAGAGATAGAGCTGAGGTTTTGAAGAGAGACACAAGAAGAAGCAAGTTAGGGATGGGAGTGGGGAAAATGCCTGCAATGTTTTGTGAGAAGCTGTTGAAAAAGTGGGGAGGGGGAGGCAAAGGAAGAGAAATGACTTCCAGCCCAAGTTTGTTCTGGCATAGTAATGGATCAGTTGATTTCTTTAAAAAACGATGGGTTTTTTTATCTGCAATTATACACTGCAACATTAAGATGTTTTTGCTAGATTTATATCTCCCCCACTGGCATTTTCATGGGGGAGGAGTCAAAAGAAGTCAAAATGGTGGGCATGAAGGCATGATGGAAGTCCTGCCTCTTTTGTTTATGCATTGATTTCCAAAGGGGCAGGGCTTCCATCATGTAGTCACGGCCATCGGCATCTTGTCTTTTTTGACCTCCTTTCCTTGCAGAGCAGTGATCCCACCCTTTGTTCGGGAGCTCTCCTTCCAGTTTTTCCCAACAATCAGGAGTAGGGGTGGGGGTGCTGAAAGACAGCTTTTCTGGCCCAGAGTCCCCCGGGGGCTGAGGATAAACTTGAACTTGGTCTCTCTGATACCAGTCCAACACCTTAACCACAACACCATCCTGCTCTCTATTCCTCCCCTCCCCTTCCCTCCCCACCCCAACTCCAATACCATTCCCAACTACAAAATTTCCCTTGAGATATTAATTTGTCTGAAATTTCATCTTGCCACCCTCTTTTTTCCTTGTTGATGTCATATCAGAACATAACTTTAAAAAACCCCCTACACATGCACTTTCATCTCATTTTACATTTTGCAGCCTCTAGAATGTTTTTGCTTCAAAAAAGCATCTGACTCATGGGAAAAATTGTTCTAGGATATTTCTTCGTTATTTTATTCTTAAAAAGAGTTTGGGATATTATGTGATAGATTGGAAGGCTGCTTAAAAAAAACAGAGAGGGGGAGGGAGGGAGGAAGGAAGGAAAACATTAGCACATGGCAATAGGAAGTTTAGATTGGATGGTATTTTATATGCATACACACAAATGATAATATTCTCCATGCAATTTACACAGAAGTCCCACTGGCCTCCCATCAAGTCTATGCCTCCTTAGTTTTACCTCATTTGGAGACACAGAAATTCCCAGAGTTTCCTTGATCATTGACACCCCCACCCCCACAGGGCAGTTTTTATTCTTTTGAAGACGAGAACAGAATCTGTTTCCAAGTGTATACCTTGAAAACTGGTTAGAAATGTATAGCATAGTCGCCAGATCTAATAAACTCTTAACATCTGAATTGCTTTTTCACCTCTCTCCTAGCATCTCATTAAGTGGTAGTCACCAATATGTTCCTCTTCTGAGTCTCCAGATCTACACAGGTCAATTCATTTATTCAAAAGTTTCATAGAATCATAGATCTCACCTAGTCCAACTGCCACCTCTAACAGTTTACCACCCAAATTCTATTTGAAGACATCTAGTGAACTTATCACTTCATGTGGCAAAATGTTCTATTGGCTGACAGCTTGTACAGTCAGGAAGTTCCTAATGCCTAGCCTGCCTCCTTGTAGTTTTAATGCATTGGTACTACTCCTTCCCTCTTGGGTAGTAGAAAATAAATATATTTCTTTTTCGATGTTCCAGCTCTTCAAATATTAGAAGACTGTTATAATATCTCCCTGCAGTTGTCTGTTCTATAGGTTGAACATACCTAGATCCTTTAACTGCTCCTATAGGGCTTGGTTTCTAGACTCCTCACCATACTGGCTGGGGAATTCTGGGAGTTGAAGTCCATACATCTTAAAGTTGCCAAAATTGAGAAGCACTGTTCTAACTCATATTTTACCGTTTTAGTAAACAGAATGTTCTGAAAAACTCTCAAAGAGTTTGCTGAGGTCCATTTGCTAAGGACACCTTTTCTTCCACAAACTCCAGCTGGCATCCTGTCCTTCAGGAGTTCACTCTTCTAGTTTTATTCCTACAACAAAAACCTGTGAGGTAAGTCAGGCTGAGAGTTTGTGACAGGGTCCAAGCCACCCAGTGAAATTCTGTGGCTGAGGATGATCTTGAATTTGAACCTCCTCAGTTCTGGCCCAACAGCCAAACCACGGTCTCATGCAGTGGCCTTCAGTTCCAGGGAAGAACATCACAGAGGACAGCAGACTGAATGAAGAAATGGCTTCTCACTTGCTGAAGCTTCTTCTGTAATGACTAAAGCCATTATATAATTCCATGATCTATAGTGAAAGGAAGAATGGATTTTCTAGCCATCAGGGTTATAGCACAGGATTCCCCAATTCAGTGTCTTCTAGATGGGTTGGACTCTGGTAGCTAGGATTATTGTAAACCAATATATTTGGATGGCATCAGGTTGAGTAAGGTAGATATGGGATACATGGATATTTTACACAGAGCACTCAGGGAGTAATATGGACTCCCTTGTGTGTAATCACACCAAATATGTGGCTCCAGTATATATGCTTAGAGTCAGAGGAGCCCAGAACTCACCCTATTGTCCTCTTTTAATCTGAAAAATGTAGCGGAAATAGTCCATTGTCCACAGATTGTCTTTTATTGGTTCCAAAGTATGTGAACTTCTGGAGCTCCATGTTCCAGAGCTTTTTAGTGTATTGCTCAGTGAGGTGGCAGCAGCAAGAGAACCTCAGTTGATCTGGAAAAGAGTTGCATCTGGTTAGTATGGATGGGAAACCACCGGAAGTCCCAAGATTGTAAGCTAGACAATGCCAAATCATATCTATATTTCTGCCAAGAAAGCCACATGGGCATAGAGCTCAACTTGAAGGAGATGTTATTTACTTATATTGTATTATCAGGATGTTTAATGTGATACAATTTGTCCTTCTCATATAGGTATCCATAAAGATCCATCACAGAATATCCATAACAAAGTCCCTGTGAGATTTTTCTTCTTCTCAGTATTTACAAGAAAACTGCCCAAGTTGATGCATGTACTGAGATGAGAAATCTGAGCACTGCTTGAGATTCTCCTAGCTATTAACACTATAGGTATCATAATTTTTTTAAGTTGTGCTCTTGGCTATAAAGAGTAAAAAACACTAGGAATAAATCTTGCCACCAAAATGTATGTGTCAGAAAAATCTTTTGCAGCAGTAAATTATGGTGAGCAAAGAGACATGAACTAATTTTGCAAATTAAGGCATAGAAAAACTTGTCAATTTCTTAAATACCTGGTTTTTAAAACCTTGTAATGGAGGAGTATAAAACCGAAAATATGTGAGTCTGTGGCATGCATTAGCCAGAGAAATGAAAAGCAACTGTACCACTTTAAAAAATAATAAAAAGGATAAAATGTAGAGTTTGATTTCTGGTGATTTTATGGACACCAAGAAATGCCCATGTAGATTTTTCTTCCAGGATTCCTCTCTTCCTTTCTTCCTTTTCCTCTCCTTTTTTCAGTCTACCTTACAGTCTTAGTATTCCCTGAATCCCTGATGGATTTTGTTTCTTGCTTGGGGAAGATAACTTCTCACCACACCCAGTTTCTTCCAAAATTTGCAAAGTATCCCAGGCAAGGATGATACAGAGCTGAGGTTGCTTTCCACTGGAGATGCTTGCAGTCCCTAGGGCTTTAATGTGGTAGGGTCAGCATTTGCTCCAAGGTCATCCAGTGAAATTCATAGATGAACAGAGTACTGGTGCTCTTAGGTTGGTCCCTGAGACTGAAGTTTTAGAGTCCCACAGTCCAGGACCTCCCAGATCAGCACCCAGGGAGTGGCAAGTGACAAGGACAGCCTATATGCTTAGTGAGGCCTTACCAAGGACCATTGGAACTGACAACAGTCACCACAGGAATGGTCTGCTACCATTAGGAATACAGGGAAAAACTGTATTTACCTGTTTAAATGCCCAAGTTTCCTCTTCATTTATTTAACTGTAAAAATGTCACTGGCATTCCTTGGTGCTTTGTGGAATGACAGTGAGACCATGAGATTAGAGGTCTCAGTGAGCATGCTGGACATTTTTGCAGCTAAATATTAGAAGATGAAAAAACACTTGACCCAATTCTTCTTCATTCCTAAACAGATTGGTGACCTTTTCCTACAGAAGTTTTCTTTCAAAATCCCTAGAAAAAACAGTGCCAGAACAGACATTTGCCCTGGAAGTGGACAGATAAACAGAGTTAATTTAAATTGTTCTACTCATCCTTATACTGCACCATATGCTACTCTTTATTAAATCATTGCCATCATTCTCTTGGGATGACTGTATTCACATGTTATACCTTTCATCAGCAAAATTGTGCTTATTCCCAGTTTAGCACTGGAATCAAAACAGGAAACTTGCAGTCTTGATGCCACATTAAAGCACAAAATGATACAGACTCAAGAGTATCTATTTTTGTTGGTGTTGGCAAATAATACTTTGTGTGTGTGTGTGTGTGTGTGTTCCAGTACATCAGAATGTAGAAACAGCTATAAATCATAGGAGATGAGGAAGAGAAACATTAATTGTATGCTTCTTAACTGAAGAAATATACTTGTCATTATCTCTGAGATGACCCCATGAGACATTGTACAAGGCTCTCAAATTAACTTGTTACACCATTGGAGCAGAAATTTCAGTGTAGGTTCATTGTTCTGAGTTTGGCGTTCAGACCATTTCATCGCTTGTCTGATAGTAGAATAGGTTGATGTGTTCCTATAAAAAACATGGTGTTTGAGATGATGGGATGTTAAAATAATTTTCTTTTGTTTTATATCCTTGAGTCCTTCTGCTTGAAAAGTACATCTCTCTCATTGAGCTTTGGTCCTTCTCCAGAGAATAAAACAGAAGTCAGACCAAAGGGAGATTTATAGAGATAAATATATCATTTGAAATATTTCCTGACAAAGAGGAAAATGGGGACATGTCACTAACTACATTGAAAAGCCTATTTGAGCTGATATTAGAGTTGTATATTGTGATGACCATCCATACCTGGTGCAATAATATAATTATAATAATGATATTATTTTATTTAATGTTTGAGACCCAACAAAGAGGAGAGAATAATATTCTGATCATTGTGACAATCAATATAGAAAATGTGATGTTTCACTATCTTTCAATTCCAGATTGGTTCCCTCAGGACCTAGTGAAATCAGATATTGAACCTCAAGGCCATGTTGTTTAAAGCTGAGTGTGATGCCTTTTTTCCAAGCTGAATTTAACCATCCTGGAGGATCCGAGTGGCCAAAGAGCCCTCTGCAAAAATCAATTTATCTCACCATCTAAGAAAAGCCTATGGGAACCTATAAAAGCAAAACCTGACTCAGAACATAAGAGAGAATCGGTACATTCTTGGGCAATCAGAGAATACCCCTGAAATCTCTTAACTGAACTGCTTCAATGAGTCTGAGATCTTTATAGAGGTAAATCTGGAAGTCACACAACAGAAAGCCAATCACTTTATTTCTGAAGATATGAATAGCCATGAGCATATAATTCTAGTCTCTACTTTTGCAAAATATAGGATTGCATTAGTAGTCCTATAGGCCCAGTCAGTGAGTGACAGCTTTATAAACATTAAAAAGAAGGGGACCAAGTGGACAACCTTGTTTCACTCCCTTCTGAGTAGGCATTAGTGTAGAAAAACAACCTGGAGGGTATTTGGCTTGCACTGAAATAAGTCATATAATTTTCTAATCATCAATTAATGGAAGAGGCTTTGCCCAAAGCCTGTCTTTTGGAAATGAATCAAACATCACCTTTAAATCCTCTGGGATATTAACATATTTTCCCACCAAATACTGTAGGACAAAGCTGTGATTGAGACTGAGTATGGATTGAGTATGGGTAGCCCCTGGCCTTAATCCTGCTTGCTCCTCAGCCAGAAGCTTGTTCTGAATCAGCCCATCAAGGAGTTTCCAGTACAGGTGACTAGAGTACCATTATCACCTGTATTTAGGAAGGTAAGAGAATTGACTGGGTCTTAATAAGCTCCTTTTTTAAAAAAAGATGGTACGGTACTACTATTGTCTGGACTCAGTCTTCTGGAAAGTGGCAAGCGTGATGAATATGAGTCAACAGACAACTAATATGTGCCAATTATTCTGTGTTTTTCCTCTTTAAAATAGATTTATGTGATTTTTAAAAAATCAAGTACTAACTCCCACAAATAATTATCATTACTGGCTTTATAAGCCCTGTAAAACTCAACTAATTTGGCTTTGGCTGTAACACAGTTCCAATCAAACCAGGGTTTGGGATTAAACATGTGTCTAGAATTCTTCACTGGAGTGTTTGCAATATCTCCTGAGTCACAATGGTTATTTGATGAAAAATGTGTAATAGTTCTGGGGCAGCCTCAAGTCACTACTTGATCTTAACATTAACAATTATCCAGCCCCCAATCCCAAAACTACAAATGGATGGCTTGATAGGGAATTGTTCAATTCAACCTCTTGGGTCCCAGTTTGTAAATTGGGAATCATACACATGAAATGGCATCGCAGCATTTCTTGGGAGGATGAATTGCATGGATGTCCCAGGGCATATTACTTCTTTCCAAATGCTTTAGAAATAACCACAACAGACATGTTGCCATCGAACAGACATCTGCAGCATCCGTCATTTTGAAGGAGGCAGTAAATAATAAAAGCATTGCCTAAAGAAGAACGGGAAATGGGAACAAAAGCACACTGGGAAGTAAGTCTGAATTAAGAGGGTAAAAAGAGGAGGGGAGGTAGATCGAGAAGACCACTCTAGGAAGGATTAGTTGAAAAAGGGAGATTAAAGAAGAAAAAGAGAAAGGATTGACATACAAAAGGCGAGCCAGCTATTGCTGAAATAAAGCAACCTTTGTCAACCTGGTGCTTTCCAGATGTGTTGGAAGAACAGTTACCATCCTTCCTTGGTGGCATCTCCAGCCAATATCACCAGCTGTGCCTCTGCTGATGGCACTACTTGACGCCAAGCTTCTGATGATGACTGCACTGAACAGGGAAATTCATGTGAAAACAGCCCTTTTTTAAGTGTCCTTATTCCAAATGTTTTTAGGCTCTGTGCTTTTCAACACCCTTAAACTGAAACAATGCAGACCAAAGAAAATCAGAACAGCACAATTCACACTAAACTGAAGGGATCACATAGAATGCATTTCAGTAAACTAAACCGGATGTGACTAATTAAAACATTATCACTTCCAGTTTGAGAAATAGCAGTGGCTGAAAGCCACGTTTAGATAAAAACTGAACATACATCCCAAGTCACAGGTCCTGGAGGATAAGGCTGCACTGTCAATGTCAGCAAAAAGAAACAGGAGGGAGTTTTAGGGTTCTGTCTTTCTCATTGCTGTTTTAATGTGCTTTTCTCCAGTCCATGAAGCTGCATAAAAGATACTGGCATGCTGCTTTTATTGCTCATTCCCATTCTGCTTCAGCAATGAGGCCAGCGACTGGCACTGCCCTCACAGATTTAGGGTGAGAAAGCTTAAGGAAAGCAATTGGGAGACTCCCCTGGTAACACTTGCTAGTGGAAAAACAATCACAATCACTCTCCCTAAAGGAGGAGGCAGGTTTTGGCAGATAGTTGGACCATATGTCAAAACCTGGTCCTAAGCTAAGGTGGCTGTGGGGGAGAGGGTCTTTTTCACTAACAGCACCCACGTGTAGATCAGGGAGATTTTTTTCCCCCAAGACATGTGTGAATGTAACACACTTGTAGATGTCACACTTTGAAAAACAAGCAGGCCAGCACACACACACACACACACACGTTGTCTATAATCCATAATTGTTTATGGATTGAAAATGAGTTGCTTTTAAAATAAGTCCTTCTACTTATAATTTTGCTTTCCCCGTTTATATATGCATGCCTGAATCATGTACTCACACACAATCCATGCTCTGGCAAACACGCAAATATGTGGAAGTACATGCATTTACTCAAACAAAAAAATAGAAAGCAGGACTTCTCAGAGCCTGTCCATTACTGAAAATGACCTGCCTCATATGGCTACCCCAAACCTGATCTCCTGGATGGGCTTATGAAAGGACCTCCATACAAATGCCCATATAAATTCTTATGGGTGCAAGCAATTGAATAATCAGATCCTAGCCTATGTAGGACTATATAGCTCAAGACTAGCCCTTTAAACCAGATACACATAATAACTAGCATACATGGTACAAAATGAATAATCTATGTTATAATTGTCTGCCTCATCCACCAGCAACAACCAATGCTTTGTGGCTGAAATTTCTGGACTGTCTTCAAAAGATCCTAGAGTGAACTACAGTCAAGCAGTGTGATTAGAGTACAGATAACCATGACAAAGTCCACTTTTTCTAGATAGAGTCACAGCTAGCATACTAGCCAATGCAAATAAAAGGCACTCCTCAGTACTAACACCATTTGTGCCTCAACAGAACAGGTCACGTTCAGCAGAAATCCCAAGCTATAAGGTGGATCCATTAAGCGAAGTGCAGCACCATCCAGAACTGGTTATATTTCTCTCTTTTTTTTTTAATAATTTTTTTATTTTTTACAACAAACACAAACAAACAATAACATAAAAAGCATTAAAAAAACCATCTTCCATTTTAAACCGTGTGTCAGCCAGTTACCAATCATTTGTGCCATCCTTTCATAATCTTCACTCATCATTTATATAGAATCTCATGTCATCTATCCAACACATATTTATATATTTATCAATTATCAATTATTATTCATTTGTTACTAGTCTATAACACCAGCTTTCATTATAAGATTTGTATCATTTTTGTCCATTGATTTTATATATATATATATATATATATATATATATATATATATATAATCATTTATATCAGTTTGTCAAGTTTCTATTATATAATTTGCTGATCTATTACATTACTATATCTTTTCATCCAACCATTGATAAAACAAATCCCATATCATATAAATTGTTTATCTTCTTGCTCTCTAATTTCAAATGTTAATTTACCCATCTCTGCACATTCCATAATTTTCTTAATGACTTCCTCCTGCATAGGTACTTTTTCATTTTTCCAGTTTTTAGCAAATACAATTCTAGCCGCTGTCAGAACATTTACAATCAAATATTTCAGTTCTTTACTATATGTTTCAGGTATAATTCCTAATAGGAATGTCTCTGGTTTAAAGTCTATATGTTGTTTTATCATTTTTTCCAACCATGTGTGGATTTTAATCCAATATCTTTTAGCTTCTGGGCATGTCCACCACATATGGTAGTATGTACCGGGCTTCTGATGACACTTCCAACATTTATCAGACTTGTTCTTGTACATTCTCGCAATCCTTGCTGGAGGTAAATGCCACCTGTAAAACATCTTATACAAGTTTTCTTTATATGCAGTTGACATTGTCATTTTATAGTTTTGAGACCATAATTTTTGCCACTTCTCTAAATCAATTCCGTATCCAAAATTTTTCCCCCATGCGATCATTGTATCTTTAACCTGTTCTTCCTCCATCTTAAATTCTAGTAAATGTCCATAAAGTTTTTTAATCACCTTTTCATCAGTACCCATCAAAATTTTGTCTAAAACAGTCAGCTCATCATAAATACCTTCTGCTTTAAAATCTTTATCGAATCTAGATTGTATTTGCAAATATGAGAACCAATTCATTTTTATACCTTGTTCTTCCAACGCTTGCATAGTTTTAAGTTCACCCTTTTCATTCAATATCTCAGTATATCTAACTGTTTGTTCCTTTTTATATGTTATTGAATAAGAAAAGGCTTCAATAGTGGATATCCATCGTGGAACTTTTAAATAATATTGTCTTCTTGTCTTCTCCCAGTTTAAAAACAATGCCTCTCGAATATAGTGCCTTCTAGAACTGGTTATATTTCTCAAGCCAAATCATCCCAGTTTCCCAGCCACTGTATCTCCATCCTATCAAGATTAAGTTTCAACTGATTTACCCTCGTACACCCCAATATCTCTGATCACTGCTTTAAGAGTTCTACAGTGCCCTAGGACTGGTGTCAAGCAGGAAAAATAGGGCTTTTCCAGGGAGCCTTTGCTGAGGAGGGATGATATGGTTAACAGAATTAGTGAATCAGTGTGGTAATAACAAAGGATGATATTAGTTTGTGATGGGTTATATTTGTTTTGATGTTGTATACTCATTTTGTTGTAAGATTTCTAGAATCATTCAGTGGAGTGGCATACAAAACCATACACATGTGGTTGAAAAAGTTAAGGATTAGGGGTCTTGTCCACAAGGAAGACATGGTATCCCAAACTTCCAAATGTCTTAAAAGCAGAGGACAAGACGAAACCTTAAGGTCCCTCAGAACTAAGGCCTTGAAGTAGAATTCCCCAACACCACTCTCTCAAACTGATTGTACAAAAAGACCCAAAGCCCCTACAACCTGCACCTCTAAGATCCACTCCACCACGGCAGTCCGGACAAATAACAAGAATTAATGGAATTCATATCTAGTAAACCAGTGGGAGGGGTGGTCAACATTTTGGTGCTTACGGTTACACCTGATATTTTGAGCAGGGGATAGAGTCAGGAATTTCTGGGGGGGGGGGGTGTCCCTGCTTGTAGGGTGGTTGTTGTATTAAGCCCATTTTAGATTTGCCTTACAGTTTTCACACATTTCCCTCCTGAAAATGGCGAGAAATTTAAGGAGGCCCTGGAGGATGCAAAACAAACAAACAAACAAACAAAAAGTGAGAAAGGTTGCTTTCCCTGATCAATACTTCCCCTATCTAAGTATATGTCAAGCATCTGGATAACGAAGTCTATTTCTGACTCCAAACCAGTGAAGAATCTAGACTGAAAGAGATCCAAATATTTATAATTGCAGGGTTTGGTTTTTGGGTTTTTTTTTTTTTTTTGTGTGTGTGTGAGCATGGCTTTTAAAAGCACCACCAGTTTTTCTGCACTACAGAAAGGAGGAGAATACAAATGCTCTGAAGATGTCCATAAAAGTTTGGCGAGGTCAGGAAGGAACTTCCACTTCTTATATAATAAGTGCCCATTTTTAAAATGAGTTTTGCACATTAAATGTTGGCCTTCTTTTAGAAGTCACAGGGAGCCTAGTTGGACAGTGAACTGCCAATAAAAAGCCCTTGGGCTAACTTCCATGGACATCTCAGGATGAACTAAGTGCATTGTGTGCTGCACTGCTGCTAACTGCTTCCTTGGAAAAGAACATCCAGTAATCTCTGCCAGAATTTTCAGCGTAATGAGCACTGAACCCACTTCCATAATATTGACAATACACAGCTATATTTTTAGTTTCTGCCTAAGGGTATCTACAGAAAGGCTGGATAGTACAGACATCTTACATTTTCAAGTCAAAAGCCAAAAGTGGGAAGGGTACAAGACTCCAGCGTCTTTCCTTTCTGAAATTTAGTGGTAACATGAGGGAAAGATAGGGTAGATGCTAAACTACAGAACCAGGCTTATTCTGAAAGAATGGGAAATAATCAGTTTCAAGTGGGAGATTCCAGAAGGATGTGATGCTTTTACCTCTGACTCTGCCTAACATTACCGTTTCAATGTGTATGTGTAGGTGCGTGTGCCAATGTATGCATGCAGGCACGTGTGTGTGTATACATAGGAGACATGCATGTTTCTAAACAGAATGTAGGACCAAATCTCTGTGCAGTCTCCTTGTTGCATAGATACATTACAGCACTGGGATCCCCACCTTGGAACTGTGTGCATCTTTATGCCCCATCGTCAACTGCTGGACGATCAGCTGCTTAACACGGAATGGGAAAAGGATACCGTGCTATTCGTCACCTTAGGCAGCATATTTAGGGCTGGCTATGGTGGTATCTAATACTTGGAGGTCAAATGCAGATCTATTTCATTTGGTTGGGTTGGGCTAATATATGGCTCACTCTGGGGCATGGTGTGTTACATCATTGCTTTATTATAAAAAGGGAACAGTGGTCTGGATGGGATGTTGTAAGATTTGAGCATGCTCAGAAAGCAGGACAATACATCATTATCATGGAACGACAGGATTCAGCAAAAATGCTTTGAAATTAATTCATTTTCTAAGGAATTTTCATATGTTTGGTGGCCATGTTGGTTAGGAATACTAATCCTAACACATTAGGAAGTTGCCAGGTTGGGGGAAAGATGAAAGGGTCTCACAACCTTTTTCTTGCAGGCAGGAGATAGTAGCTTGCACCAAAGAAGCCCAGTAATAGCCTTTGCTTTTAATTTTTAATTAATTTAACTTTTAAAGCTCGTTAAAAATTCTCATCAGTATAGTTGAGGCTGGTATACTGATTGAGTTACTAATATTAAACTTTTTTTTGCAGAGGGGTGGGTGCTAAAATATCAGCAACAGCTAAATAGGCCAAAAATGATCTCCATCCTATTATGCAGTGTTCCCTTCCCAATTTTTTTTTTTTTAATTCCATAGCCTAATTCTTGCTTTCTGCCGTTACTCAGCTGGTGCTTTCTCTCTTCTTTTTGATCAGGGTCTTAAGGGGAGGGGATCCAATTCCACTAATCTCAAAAGAGCAATAACAGTGGGAAGCCTATAAAATCTCATTTTCTGCTTGTCCTAGGAAACAGAAAGGTGGGGAGGAAAGGAGCAAGAGATTTGAGGATGTGATAGGACAAAGGAGAAAACAAGAACAGGGAGAGAATATTGAAAAAGAAGGAATTGTCCTAGTTGGTTTAAAATTAAGGAGTTACAAGGGGTGGGATAAGGAGAGAATATGGCATTTCAGGTCAACTACACTGGGGAAAAAATAACTCTACTTTTCAATTAATATCTGCAACAGGAAACATAACTTAGCTACAGTGTCTTGACTTTTAAGGAAAATATCACAGCTATCAACTTAAATTTATGTGACTGTTATAAAAAGAAATTGTAGAGAAGGAGGAGGAAGAGGAGAAACAACTAGGAAATATAGTACTTTGACACATACAAAGTGGATACAATATGGAAGGCTGTGCAGAACATTTTTAAACGATGAGCTGCTGCATCTTTTGCAAGTCTTGTAAAAGCTGCTCCTGGCTGCTTCTGTTTTATTTATTTATTTATTTATTTATTTATTTATTTATTTATATTTATTTATTTATTTATTTATTGAGGATTTTACACAGAGTCAAAGACAAATCTAAAGAAAGAGATAGAATAGAAAGAAGAAAGAAAGAGGTGCAAGAGAAGCAAAGAAAGAAAGAGAGAGGGGGAAAAAACTAAAGTTATGAGATATAATGGCCCCTGGCTGTTTCTGTATGTGGGTACAGTACACTTTGCTTGGCTGGTAGTTTAAACAGAAACAGGGTCTGTACATCGACATGCACAGGCGCTCACAGCAAAAGAGGCAGCTTTTGAAGAGAGAGGTTCATGTAAGCATGTTCATGCGAGCACACATTGCCACAAAACACCTCTTTCAAATGCTTTGCATAGCCTGACAAAAGTTTGATTGCATGTTAGGCTAAAGACAGAACCAAACTTTAAGAAATGTGATCAGTACTGGCAGAGTTAAATGTGTGCGCGCACTTCCTTTCCACTAATCTACTGGAAGAACCACATGTTTCTCTTAATATTTAGCTTTTCATCTTTCATGTTCAGACATATTTTTTGGGTCCCATGTGTTTAAAAATGGTTTGACATTCAGGGAAGTATCTGCCCCTAAGTAAGATCCATTCAGCTATCCCAGGCTTAGAGGTAATTGATGAAGTCTTTTAAATGTTGTACGCTATGTCAAAGCTGAAAGAACACTGCAGCAATTTGGCTGGTTGACTTAGGACTTTATTTACTTAAAATATTTCTTTATCATCCATCAAGTACTCATATCCTGACAGCGTGCAAAAATAAGCAAACATCAAAATTAATATATAAAATCAAATCAAATCAAACTATATAGAGGTAGTCCTCAACTTACGACCACAATTGGGACCAGAATTTCCATTGCTAAGCCATGCGGTCTTGAAGTGAGACATCACGTGACTACATTGCTTAGTGACAGCAATTCCGGCACTCTGCGTTGCTGCATTAACCAAGAATCATGGGTTGTTAAGTGAGTACCCACCCCAATCCAAGCCATTCCAGGCTTGGTCCCTCCCAGCCCCAAGCCTCAGTAAGGTAAGGGACTGCCTCCAACTCACCCCATCTGCCTATCTCACCCCCCATCTCTGCCCTTTTGGCTGCCCTGCACGCTGCCACCAAGAATGGCTCTGGGGCTGCTTGCCATGCTGCCACAGCTGCCCAGCCCAGTCCCAGCCGCAGTTGCCCTCACCACCTGCACTCCGAGACCACTACCGCCCTGCGCTTTGCCACCCCAGCTGACCTACACGACCCTCTTGCTCCCGCTACTGACGAGGCATGCCCGGCTTGGCTGCTGGGCCCGGCTGAGGCTGGGCTTCGCACTGTGAAAAAAAGGAGTAAACAGCAGCCCCAGAGCCGCGGCATGCCAAAAAGCCCATTTGCGCTGCACTCCTGGGCCAGGCTGGGGCTGGGCTTCGTGCTGCAAAAAAGAAAAAAGTAAAAAGCACCCTCTGAGCTGCAGCATGTCAAAAAGGCATCTGGGCTGCACCTGCAGATTGCAACTGCCTGGGAATTGCAAGGAAAGGATCCGGCTGAACTGAGCCAAATTGGGATTTGGCTTTGCCACCCCACTCTTCCCTGCGCCTCCTCGACCTTCCTCCCAACCCTCATTCACCTGCTGGGTTTTTCCAGGATAAAAGCAGCATGCCCCCCACCCCCATCATTAGTCTCAGTCTGCAGGCAATGGCTGCCTCCCTTAAAAAACATCTGCTGCCAGAGGAAGACCCGAAGGAACGAGGCAAACCTGAATGAGAGTCTGAGCTCCACGCTTCCTCCCCCCCATCCAGCCCTCCAATTTGGAAGAAAGACCTCGAAGAGGGTTTGGGCTTTGGGTTCCTTGCAGCCAATGAGCACACAACTGTGGCTTGCTAGCAGAACAAACCCAGCCTCCCATGAGGGGCTCTGTTCCTGCAGGGACAGCCGCCGCCACCTTCTTTGTTTCCTCGTCCAAAGGGAGAGTGCCTGACCCTAAAAGGCCATGCTTGGGTGTGGATTCAACTCCTGCAAGGTGCTTCCCAGGGCAAACGCTCTTTGGTGCCTTTTCGCACTGCGAAAATAAAAAAAAAGGTAAAAGGCAGCCCGCAAATTTAATTGATAATGAATGGATGATAAATGTGGCTCAGGGGCTGCTTTTTGCCTTTCTGTTTTTCGCAGCGTGAAGCCCAGCCCCAGCCAGGCCCAGCAGCCAGGCCGGGCATGCCTCGTCAGCAGCGGGAGAAAGAAGACAGCAAAGGTCAGCTGGGGCAGCGGAGCGCAGGGCGGCAGGGGGCCAAAAGAGCAGACATGGGGGGAGATAGGCGGGTGTGGGAAGTTGAAGTACCCCTGCAGTCGTAAGTACGGATTGGCTGCCAGGTGCCTGAATTTTGATCATGTGACCGTGGAGGCGCTGCAGCTTTGGACATGAGTAATAAATCCCTTTGTTCGGCACCGCTGTAACTTCAAATGGTCACTGAACAAATGGTCATAAGTTGAGGACTACCTGTAATGTGTAGCATATACCACCTCAGTAGGGGCCACAATCTATTTATTTATTTATATGTTTATTTATATATCAACTTTGTCACTGCCCATCTCATTAAAATGACCCTGGGCGGTTTACAAAGTGGTTTATGCAACAGTATGTCAGATGTTCCTAGACGCTGAGGAGAATGTAACATTTTCAATGTGCTTCTGAAAGGCAACAGAGTGGGTGCTGCTTGCTTTCTTCTGGCAGCTGCCTACTCGAGCTTTTGCAAAAATTAAAAAAACAAAAACAGAAAACCCCCAAATCTAGTAAAATCCATTTCGAGGATTCTTGTGCAGTGCAAGGCAGGGCGGGGATACTCAGAATTAAGTCCTTTAAGTTCACTGAAGCTTATTTCCCAGTTCCGATGTAATCCCAAGGTAAACATTCTCTTCCACCCCACACATACACCATGGAAAAATATTGGTCATCAGTCCTGAAAATGCCTTATATTACCGTAGCAGTGCTAATTTAAGAGAAAGGTATCTGATGTTTTTATGGTATCATCTACCCCTTTATTTTACAAATAGCATTATATCAATTCTCTTCCATATTCACTTTTTCTCTCTGAACTCTTCTTCAAGGGTGGAGGTTTCCAGTGTGTCCTTTCTTGATTTTATTAGCAACATGATTTTGTGCTTTCTGCTGCAGAGGAAACATCTGGTTTGACCTGTCATGTGTGACAGTAAACACACACACACACACACACAAAACCCCAAACCAATTAAACATTAGTTACTTTAATAACGAGCTCTTCCCTTTTTTTCCTCCTGCCTGAGGCCAAGATGGATACAGCAAATTCCAAGGAGAATAAAGAGCAAGGGGATACTGTTTAAATCATTTGTCTAAATGTAACTCCCTGCGAGAGAAAAACCAGAAGCCAAAAGAGTGTACACTCTTGTCATAACTATTTGAACAAGATCAAGGTTAGATCAAGGGCCTCTTGGGTCAAATGGCCATAAAGAGAGATCGTAACCCAGTGAAACCGCCCTCGCCTGCGTTCCTCTCCTGTTCTGGTCACTATTTTGCTTTTTACTGCTACATTTCATACGGTTTTTAATCTCCACACAGAGAGCTGCCTTTTTTTTTTTTTTAATGTTCCTCCTGATACCCAATTGAAACAAATACAAATTAAACCTTCTCCCCCTCTTCTTTCTCTTTCTCTCGCTCAGTACTGGGAGGCTGAAACCGAACAGCAAACGTAAAATTGTTTTCCAAGCGATTAGGTGCTGCCTTCCAGACCAAAGAGCTCCTTGCCTTACTGGTCCTATTATTGTAAAAGAAGTCACTCAAAGCACGTGCTGCTTTACCTTTTAAAATGTCGAATGTCGGGTTTAGAAAACCACTGCGTTAAATAGGTTAGAGAATTGTGCTGAGCCAGTCCCCTTATTTATTAGGCTCTTCCTATGGGGTCAAATTCAATTTAGTTTATGTCAGCTAGTTTCTAAGAGTATGTTCTATTTTCGTGAAAGGAAATCTTTGTGGCAGCTAAACGAAAGAGCACAGGCGACCACCCATAGATATCCCTACTGTTAAAAATTAACAACAAGAAGCACGAACAAATTCTCCTGTGATGAGTTCAAGCTTGCCACCGAAGTTTTCCTAGAGGATTTCATCTAGGGAGGGGCACTTTGAACACGTTCCCTGAAACTTTTTTAAAAAAATAATTGCTTCACAAGGTCCAGCATTTTGTTTCCAAATTAACAATTTAATGAAAAGCGGACCCTGCACCTGTGGGAAAATGCTAGGAAGAAGAAGATTCTTCTAATATTACTAACAGCAGTGTCTGAAACAGAGCCACTTTTAATGGGCCGGCTGGACCCACATTACCAATGGTTCCTCATGATGAATATATTTTTTGGAACAATGGAATGGATTTCCTTTATCATTAATGGAGCCCTCATCTGGGGTCAGTACTTAACAACATGCAAATTTAATGGGGGAGATGGAGTAGGAATTTTGCAAGAAAAATGTCTGCGACTTTGCTGATTTCAAGTAACACACACATTCTTGAGTGCTAAGGATGGAAGTAAAGCATTTGTGAGAATAAATGGAATGCTTCATGAATGGTTCAACACTGAGCAGACAGTAGGGCAAAGATGTCTGAGGGCCCCTTGGTTATTTAATACAGTTCTGGCTAACTGTTTAAGGAATGCTTGCGGTAATATTAGAAGTGTGTTGGGGGGGGGCACAATGCATGTATACTTTTGTATGCAGACAGTGCTATATTGATGGCTGAAAACCAAATGATTTGCAACCTGAAGTACTTTCTCAGTTCTTGCTTCACTCTTTTGCCAATAATCTTCTGAACCTCTTACTGGCTCATGTCGTTAAGAGCCTGTTGTTGTCACTAATACCTATTAGCATTAGTGATATTAGATAAATTTCCCACATTTGGTATCTGGGACCATCAAATATTACTGTCACAGTAGAGTTCCCTTGGTGTTGCAGGTATGACACTTAAGTGGTGTTCAGTCTTATCTGTCTCAGAAGATGCTCTCACTTGCATGGAATGGCTTCACGTCTCTATTTTTTCCATTATCAGTGAGAGTTCCTCAGGGTTCAGTGTGGGTTCTTTTAGTATTCTCTCTCTATACCCTTCTACTAGGCTCACTGATTTCATGTTCCCAATTGTATTTCATGTATCACAATTGTGCTGGCAACTTTCAGGTTTATTCTTCGGCCTCTGCCCTGGATGATATGGGAATCTCTTTCCAGCTCTCTAGGCAGGGTTTCTGATTGGATGTGTTCTCATTGTTTTAAACTGAACATGGGTATTAGAGGGGCAATTGTATTTATCATATTGGCACATTGTGCCCTTAGAATGGGCATATCCAATTATTTGAAAGACCTACCAGGGGCTCAGCTGCCAGTGCTTTTGTTCCACTTATTGGGCTGGGATTTCTGGGTTCCCTTGTATACTAGAATAGCCATGGTTTTGGTTGACAGCCTTTCCTTATCTGGCTTTGGTTCTTTAGAAAAAAAATTCCGGTTAGAATTATGCTTGGAGTTGGATCATTTAAAGTTTAAAAAGCACTTCATGGGCCACTATGAAGTTGTTTAAAATAAAATCTTACCTGGCAATTTGAGTGTATAGTTGTTGATATTATATGTCATGGGTCTTTTAGTTAGAAACTCCTTATTTTATATTATGATGTAATTCTTGATGGAAGTATGTTATAGTATTAATTTTTTCTTCACCCTATGTCCGTACTGCACTTGGTTATAATTGTTGTAAAATTGTTATAAAAAGTAGTATATAAAAAAGTATAACCTGCTCCTCTTCCTCTTCCTGCTATTACTTATGTTAGATGTTATATGATGCAACAAGGACTATGGATCTGAAAATTAATGGATTGAAGATGAAGCTAATTGTATTTGGAAGAGAAGATGAAGTGAATGATTGCAAATTATACATAAATGATGAGTATCAGTAAGATATTAGTCACTTGCAATAAATTTGGAACAAAGAGTTGGAATGTTCCACTTTAAAAAAATCAATGGGTTAGTGTTTTAAAGAAATTAAATATGGGCCTTATGATATTAAGATGTGATTCATTCAATATAATATTTTCTTTACTGGACACTTCAGAGGATGTTTAGCAGTGGGAGATTATCAGTTTCAGTATGCTGGAAGTGCAGTAAGGCTTCTGGGGGAGTTCATAACATATACACTAATATTAGATTGAAATATCCATGATAAGGCTAAAAATCATAAAATCAAATGCAGTACAAAATACCAGTAAAAATAATAACTCATTGGTATCTCAGTCACCCATAAGCCCTCCAGAACAGTTAATTTTTATCAACTTCTAGAAAGCCTGTAGTACTGGGGTTAGTCAGATATGCACCAAAAGATTGTAGCACAATTGTGATCACTGAAAAACAGTGCCACACAAATCTTGGTTCTCCTTACCTCACAGTAGTGGGGAACCACAATCAGTGTCTCTTGGGATACATGGATCAGGTGAGTTGATTCTGACTGCAGAATGATTGACTGATTGATTATGTGCCATCAAGTAATTTTCAACCCTTAGCAACACTATAGATAGATTTTCTCCATGACAACCTGTCCCTAACCTGGTCTTTCAGGTTTTCCAGTGGTGCACGCATCACCACTGTAACTGAGTCCATCTACCTTACTGCTGGCCGTCCATCTTTCCCAGCATTAAAGCCTTCTCCAGAGAGCTAGGTCTGTGCATAATATGTCTGAAGTAGGATAAATGAGCCTGGTCATTTGTGCTTTGAGTGAGAACTCTGGGTTGATTTTGTTGCTAATCCATTGGTTTGTTTTCTTGGCCGTCCACGGTATTCTCAGAAGTCTTCTCCAACCCAAAAGTTCAAAAGCATCCATACTCTTCCTGATGTGTTTCTTCAAAGCCCAAATTTTGTTTCCATAGAGTGCCACAGGGAATACCATGGCTTGCATGATTCTGATATTTGTAGGTAAAGACACATCACAGCATTTGAATATCCTTTCCAAGGTCTTCACGGCTACTCTACCAAGTGCTCATCTGTGGCATACTTCTTGACTGCAGGTTTCTTTACTGTTGATGGTTGATCCTAAAGGACAGAAGATATCCATCACTTTAATATCTTCATTGTCAATTTTAAGGCTGGTTGTTATTTTGGTTTTCTTTATATTTAATGTTAGTCCCGTTTTTTCACTGTGCACTTGCTCCTAGAGCTTGAAGATTCTTTGCATTTTCAGCTATCAGGGTAGTGTCATCAGCATAGTGCAGATTATTGATGTTTCTTCCTCCAGTTTTAAAACCATGCTCATCTTCTTCCAATCCAGCTTTCCTTAATATGTATTCAGCATAAAGGTTGAGTAAATAAGGGGAGAGTATACAGCCCTGTTGCACTCTTTTACCAACCTGGAGGCCAGTCTTTCACCATGTCTTGTCTGTACTATGGCTTCCTGACCTGTATATGGGTTTCTCATGAGGACAATGATATATTCTGGGATTCTCATTTTTCTGAACACTTTCCACAGCTTGATGTGATTGACACAATCAAAGGCCTTTCTATAATGAATGAAGTATATAGTTACTTCTTTTTGGTATTCTTTGGCTTTCTCAATTATCCAGCGTGCATCAGCAATAATATCTCATGTTCCTCAGGCTTTTCTAAAGGCAGCCTGAATATCTGGCATTTCTTTTTCCATGTAGGGCTCTAAACTGTGTTAGATGATCCTAAGCATTATTTTGTTTGACACTCTGTTAAGTCTCCTTTGCACACACTTTAACTTGCATGCTCTGTTAAGTCTCCTTTTTTTGGTATAGGAATGTAGATTGACCTCTTCCAATTAATTGGTCACTGTGTCGTACTCCAGATTTGCTGGCATAGCTTAGTTAGAACCTTTACTGCTTCTTCTTCTGATACTTGCCCTATTTCTGTGGGTATTCCATCAGTTCCTGTAGCCTTCCGACTTGGTAATGACTGGAGTGCTGATCTAACTTCATCTTCTAGTGCTAGAGGTTCTTGTAAGTAGGTAATATTTTCTAAGGTATCTTGAATGTTGACATCTCTACTGTACAGTGTTTCAGTATACTCCTTCCATATTACTTTCATCTCCTTTGAATTGCTTACTATCTGTCCATTGGTGCCCTTTAGCATACCAATCTGTTTCCATCTTTAATGTCTTTACAGATGTTGTTGTAATACTGCTTCTTGTCTCTTCTAACAGCTCTCTGAAACTTCAGAGAGATTCTTGGTTTTCTCCTTGAAAATGGTGGATATGTTCAAGATCATATCGTGGAAACTGGCTGGTCATGTGTTTGATGCTATAATTGAGCTCCTCCACCCCCTTTTAATAAAAATATAGCTAATCTGATTGCAGAAGGCACTTTGAATTGCACTTAAAACCAGTTGGAAGGCAGAACAGATATAACCTGCTGATGGTGGAAAGCATCAACCAACAGCCAGATCATTGCATTCTGAGCTAGGTGACATTCCAAGTGATCTTCAAAGACAGCCATAATTAAATTGCATTGCAATAGTCCAGTTGTGTAGTAATGAAAGTGAAATTCTCCTGCTCCAGGCAGGTGGGCGAAAGCCACCCTGACTACAGCTTCCACATGCCCATACCACAGTAGCTGTGAACCCTGAAGGAACCCAAATCACAGACCTGCTTTCTCAAGGGCATTGCTAGCCCAGCTTTAGACACTACTGGAGCATCAGATGACCCTGATGTACAAATAGCAATTCCATGTTGCTGAGATTCATATTAGGGAACGGCTGAAAGATGCTGTTGATGTTGGAGGCAGAAGCACCAGTGACAATCCCTTTCTTTTCCTCTGGATGGGCAGATATGGCTAGAGGAGAAATGGGATGGAGAAAGACATGGGTAGGCATCATCAGCACGACCAAAATGGAGCGATAGGCACAAATCATTGAACTAGTTATACTCTGTTACGAACTCTTATGTTCTGGAGGGTAATGGTAGTAAATTTTAATCTATAACTGTTTACCATACTCCATTTGAAACCACTGGTGGATCTTTCAATGCAAAATCCCTGCAGTTGGGATTGACTTAATTTTGGTAGCAATTGCCAGTAAAATACAAGTGTGAATTCCACTCTAATGTGTATCTTTTGTACCACAATTAGTTTTCAAAGTTAAATAATTGTTATTATGCATTTAAAGTTAACCTGCATTCTACGACAATAACACTCCTTTAAAAAAATGTAATTACCTTCTCATTTTCCAATAAATGGCAACAATTGCCTAAGGCCAGATAGAAATGTTAAATAATTCCCTTTTCAAGAGTCCTTTCCATTGGTTATTGTTCATAGTGAATGAACAATTGTAACCCATATAATGAGCGAACTACAGAAAAAGGAAAAGGCTTTGTTGTTTAATAAATCTGTTAAATAATTTGTTGTATAAAGAACTTCCTTGGAGCACCTTGAATTATATTAATTTATTATGATAAAAACATTTCCTTTTAACTATTTTTAGCACTTTAGTTCTTTCAAACTTCAGATTTTGCATCCAGTTCTGTTTTGTTAAATGTAAGAGAAATACCACTCTGGATAGCAGTTTATCAAGCCTTTACTGCTGTGTGCGATTCTTTTCTCTCCATTTGGTTACAAGTTGATGCTCTACTCAGTAGATATGGAAAATAGACAACTGCTCTATACCAGAAAAAGAAGCAAGCAATGAGGCAGCTTAAAGCAACAAACTTTCCTAACCCACAGCTGACCAGAAACATCTACATATAAATCCCAGTGCAATGAATGAGCCGCCAACCTCTGCTAGTATCACATAGAAGTCGCCCATGGATAGAGCCAAATATGAAATATGAAAAACTCTATTGCTCTAAGGGCAAGTTATAGATGGAAATAAGAGTACATTGCCTCCCTGGTTCTGTGGACTGTGTCACTTTGAAATATGCCTGTACTGTTCTGGCAGAGACTCTGGTTTGTTGATTTGTGCTCCATCACAGAGGAGGCATTAACTTTTTTCCCCCACAGCTGTTTTACTGGTGACCCTGCAGGTATGCAAACACAAAATGATTTATGCCTGTGATCACAGGCACACAAAATGGCAGTGTGTTTCCTCCATACCAATTTGTTTCAGACCTGTCAGTAGAGAAGATGCTGAAATTTTCATAATTCACATGTTCAAGTATGTTGCCACATTGGGACTTATAGCCTTGTTCTTCCCCATAGATCTCTAGTGGGTTTCATGATAAAAATGGCAAGATTCTAGCATATGAGGCTGTTGACTTTTAATGGTGCATCTCTTATTTTGACAGAATGGCTTACTTTAGCTTTCCATTGTTTAAATAGAAATGGGAAAAACATTGGCAAAGAAGGAACAGGGCATTAGAGAACTTTTAAAAAGCAGAATTAACATTTGAACAAAAGTTCAATTGGGGCAGTTTTACTGATTTTTAAAAGAAGTACCCTGCTAGCTTTTCAATTGTTTGCGATTCTCTAGACATGTACATGTTCAGCATGTGCAACTGCTCCAAAGAGGACAGGAGTGGGAGACTTTATGAATTCTAAGAGCAGATCTGCATCGCAAGGCGGCCCCTCCGATGGGCATTTTCAATAGCAGTTTTACTGTCCCTGCTACGGGAAAAGCCTGCCCTTGAGAAATGGTTGGAATTCTCCTTCCCTTGGAGAAATTTGGAGAAATCCTGCACTTAAGGTCTCTGCCTGCCAATTTGATGGAGATTTTCAAAAGGCCATTTTTGCCCATCCCTTTTTCTAAGGCTATGCTATTATGGACTCAAGGCTGCTCAAGATCATTTTGCAGGACCCTACCTAACTTTCTAATTCCTAACTCTAAGATTTCTGTGAGTAGAAGTACCACCATGGGTGCACTGAGGCAATTCTGGTGGATGATCATTAATAGGCAGTAATAATATTTTGATGAGGTGGATCAATGGGAACTAGGATTACCTTGTTCTTCCTGGCCAAAGGGAGGCAGCCAGAAATGACTTTATGATGCAAGAAGACAATGCTGGAAGTGGATTCTCCTAGAAATCCAGCAGGAGATAAGAAGCTGTCAGAGAGTTCATGCTGTGAACCATTACCTTATCCTCAGCTGGTGCATTTGGGTAAATAAGCTTCATCTCATGAAAGTGACCTCCTCTTGAAGAAATTGAGCCAGGAATCAGCACTGGACGCTCTGAAATATCTTACTGTTTGGAAACTGATTACAGATGCATAACCATATTTTTCTTCTCTGCTATATTGTCAAAATGAACATGAACTCAATCAAAGTTGCTTGATATTTCATATATCAAAGTAAATTGTGGAATCTAATATATAATTTTTGTTCCCCCAAAGTTTAGAGGAAATATTCTACTCTCTATTAATACTTAGCCAGACAACATTAATAACTTTTATATTTCTACAAGAATTACAGTATTATTACCTAACTCATAACGTGTTTAAATGACCACTTTTAATTAGCCTTAATTTCAACCTCCGTAACAGTTTGAACAGCACATAATTTCCTTTCCTGTGAGAAAGAACTGCAAAATACTAAAACTTGATAAGGCCAACAAGGTTGCAAAGAAATACTCTGCCTATACAAAATGCTAGGCTAACCTATAATGAGCTGGCTCGTTAACAAAGCATTTTGAAACAGCCCCCTATAGAATCTGAGCTGCATACAATTGCAGGTTAGCTTAAAACTGTATAGAAATTCTCTTGTTCTTGGCAACTACATAAAAATTCCTTCCTGGCTCTTGGCTCATGAGTGCCCTTTTTGGAAAGCATGCACACTCATGCCACACACATATTCCATCTAGGGGATATTGCTATAGTCTAAGCAGATCCTCCATAGCAGTTTGATATTCCAACTCACAATTCACCAATGTAAATGTTTGCAACATTATTAGATGCTATCCAGACATGGATAATGTACTGCAGGTCTCTTGCTGATTTATTTACTTTGAGGTCGTTCTCTGAAATGTTTAGAAAGGGTAAATCTTGCTGATAAATAAAATTTCAAATTAGTCTGATCCAGGTATTACATGGAATCTGGGGATAATGGGCCGCAGATACTCAAGGGAATAGCTGAATGACTCTATTGTATGGCAGTTTATAAGAGTCAGCATCACAAGCCATCAGCTTTACCTTGTGGAAGCTGAGTGCTTCACCAATTAACACAGAAGCTAACCTGAATTGCAGCTACCATTGGTCATTATTGCTGTCTGCCAGCCCCACCCCCAGTACAGAAATAATAATAACACTGCAATACATGGCATGTAATAAGTTAGCTGCAAAGCTTAGAAATAAATGGCCAAGTAAATGAGAGATGCTAGGGAGCTGAGTAAAAAGAAATGAAACCTTTTAAGACAGATATGAAAAATTGACATCTCGGCTATTTTAAATTTCAGAAACTAATGAAGAAGAAAAGAAGGGCCAGCCTGAAACTCAGCACTGGTAATTTCTAGCGCATGCAAGCATCAACAGGGGACATTCAGTGCCATAAAACTGCAGATCATGTTAATGCACTCCAGCAGCTTGCCTGACCATACGACAGAAACTTGAATAGACTGGAATTTGGTTTTGTAGAGTTCGTTTGATAATCGTAGCATCAAATGGCACTTAGAGAACAATGATTCTAGCAAGCTGATCCTATTATACGCTTAGCAATAGTATCCAAGCAAACCTGAATAGTTAGAATGTTTGTTTCATGAACTGGTGAACACTGCCTCAGTCATAAAGGTTGCTGATAAGGAACCCATCAGGAGGCCATGAAGACTTTGATGCCACAACTCAGGGTCAATTAAATCAATTTATTCCTCATCTGCCCAAGGCTGACTTTTGTTTGGGCAAATATAATATGTGAACGGACTGATCAGCAACAATTTGCAGCAAGACTGGCCCTACCATTACACAGAATGAAACAGCTGCCAGAGGCACCAGAGTTGGTGTTTTCGTCAAAGGGCAGGAGATTGTTACATATCTAATTTATCATTGTTGTAATATTTTTATGATCATAGAGGGAGAGAGTTGCCAAAATAACTCGATAGGCCACATATATAATATATCTTGGGGGTGGTTGGTATGTGTGGAAGGGGTGGCATTTGCTGCTTTCTTTCAGCAGCCAAATGTTTTTATCTACCTTGGCAATGACTAATCATCTCATAGTTGTAGCCAGCTGAATTTTCCTCTCAGCACCAGGTTCTAAAGCAGGTTCTGGAATTTGGACAGCAGACACCCTGCACTGAGCTCAGAAGTATGTTGGAAAAGGGGATCAGTCTTTAGCTGGTATACTTTGGGTGATAGTCCTCACCTCATAATCACAGGTGTGGAAACATATATGTGTAGGGATGCAGTCCCCACCCCACTTGAGGATCCTCAATAGCTTTTGATTATGTTATCTTGATCCATTTTGGGATGACAAGGGTTCCCTAGTGTTCTCACCTGTGGCCTGAGCAGGTGCTGCAGATATTCCCTCGTGTAAGTACCAAATAAAAGCATATAATATTCAAATCACCTATATCTCTTAAGATTACCAAATCTCATGGGATTTTGACATTCTTGCTTGAAAATCCCCTGAGAGTTGGCAATTCTTGAAGAAAAGTCTCACAAGATTTCAGAGAGGAATAGCAAAAACTTGAGAGAATTGGTGTTTTTAAAAGTAAAATTTGGGGGCTTACTGATGTCATATGGAAGCATCATGTGTCATGGTATGCATAGGTATACCTATGATCACCTCTGTTGGTGATCTGTGGCTTATGTGCTGCTTTTTAAAAGCTCTGAGGAACAATGTAATGGACTGAGTCTCTGTAAAGGAACAAGCAAGGAACTATGGGCTTTCCCAATCTAGTAACCTCCACATGTGTTGGGAACTATAATTCTCAGAATTGCCACCAAGCATCGCCAGTGGAATTCTGGGAGGCATAGCTCCAATCCATCTTAAGGGCAGTGGGTTGGGATATTTTATTTATTTATTGTGTTTATATATTGCCAAAACTATCAAGGACTCCTATTGAGATGTTTTATCAGCATTACAGAAGCTGACTTCATGCTGCATATTACTCAGCTTATGAGTCAAATGAAGAGGTAATGAATAAATGGCACCATCTGAGTGCTTTATATGCAATATGGTTAAAAATAAGATAAAATAGATCTTAGCTCCTTCTTCTTAGATACAAATATAATGCAAGAGGTATATTTTTAGTTCTATATATGCTAGTGCCAGATTTTTTTTTTTTTTTGGACTAATTCCAACATAGATAATTATAGTTTGCTGGCCTGAATTCCTCTTTGGTTTCTATATTTGGATACAGAACTTCCTCCCACTGGTACTGCAAGTGAGTCATGCGCCAGCAGAGAGGATTTTCACAAGATCATTAGATTACAATGGCCTAAGACAAGCTCTTTCTTCACCTCCTTATAAGTAGGACAATTATAAAATAACGAAATGGATACCTTTAAACAATGGCTTGATCAGACTGATCGGTCTAATTCATATTGAGAATAGGAGGAGAGTCAAGTCAAGTGAGGCAACAAAGAAGCCTCTACATATGTAAGTTGCCTGTTAAAAGCAACGCAAGAGAGAAAAGTTTGTGCTGTGTCTGGTACAATGGTCAGGATTTTGTGCCCAGATGCAGAAAAACAGCCTAAACCCCACAGCTGAAGCCACACAGCTACAAATCTCACTGTGTGGCTTCAGAACGTTATTATCTTTCAACTTAGATGCTGGATTTCACTGTTTTAATGAATTATAATATTGATCTTTGTACTGTGTTTCATTTTGCAAGTTCTGTAAACTACCTAGAGTCCCTTAGGTTCCAGGTGGTGGACAAATCCCCAAACCAACCAACTCAGCCTACCTCAAGGTGTTATGGTGAAGATAAAGCTCTGAGCTGAGCTTAACATAAATGTGATACAGGCAGTCTGTGAGGGAATCTTCATGGAGACTGGGCTGCACTTGAAAAATGACGTTTAGTCAGGAGCAAGGGGCAGGATATTATCTATCTGACCAGACATCTTGTTATGGAAAGCTTAGAGCAAATTTCAGCTATATAAGACCTATTAGAACCTCCAGAACTACAAAGTGGAAAAAGAAGCAGTTTGACAAATGTGTTTTGAGTATTAGAACTGACTTTCCACACACAAATCCTCTCTCTCTCTCTCTCTCTCTCTCTCACACACACACACACACACAAATGCACAACCCCCCGAACACCCACTATAGCTTTCTTGACTGCAGTCATATAATTTATCTGGAGGAGTGTTTTGTTGTTGCTAGTGTCAGCAAGTGAGAATCAGAAATCCTTACTGAATTGCTTCAGATCAGAAGAACTTAATCTAAGGTCTGTCCATCCCTGGCTGGAGATAAGAAGCTAGACAAACACTTTCTTGTTTCCAGTTTTCTCAGCAAGAACAGAATAGCAGCCAGAAATGTCTGATTCCATCCACGACTAAATTATGTACACGTCTTTAATGGATAGGCACACTTTTCAAAACAGCACCTAATGAGTCTGTTCCCTGTACCAGCAGGGTCAGGCTGGTTACTATTTAGATAGGCTGATACTGGGAAACAGCAGGGCTGTAGGCTGGGCAGGAAAACTACATGGAATGGAATGTCAGAAGGAGTCATTTCTTATTTAAGGGAATCTTTACTACTACTTTCAAGTATCAGCTGCAATAGTAAATGTAGGTCAGGTAGTTTTGGTATAACTGTAACATTTCGGAATTAAACTATGGCTCAGAATCACATGACCAAAGAATACATGAAAGCAGGGTAAGGAACCCTTAGTTTTCCAATGTTTACTGAACCACAGTTCCCAGCATCCCTCAACACCACACATGCTGGTAGTCATAGTTCAACAAGATCTGATGGGCTATAAATTATCTATGACTGTTTTATGGGAAGGAAAACTGGGAAAAAATTATAAGCCCAACTGAAGGCCTGCACTGGAGAAGCTAAACATATGTGGATAGGCGTTTCATTTAAAATTATAACACTATATGCCTAAAAAGACCTCTAATAACTGCTGTGCAGCTTGGGACTAATATTACGCTTCCCATTCCCTAATTCCAGGGAATGTCCAGACCTTCTCTATTCCTGGTGGCCAATAGTGCAGGTTACATTTCCATATGGATTCTTGCTGCTGGCTAAGATTCTTTAACAATCCGAAATGTGAAAATAACATGAATCCAGCTTTGTTATTCTGTGGGTGATTAGGAGCTGATTTATTAACACTTTTAAGACTGTATATGATTTATTGAGAACTAGATAAAGAGCTGCAAAGTTTGGCCAGGGGGCCAGATTGAAGGGGGAACAAAGTGCCACTCCTTTCTCTATTCCCTGATCTGCCATCTATCATAGATGCCTTAACAGAAGTAGCTCTTTATCCTAAATAAAACCCCAAGGAGATATTAACAAGCAGACCATTGCTGCCCTGGATAGTTGCATAATAAAACAGAGTGCTGGGTATGATGGTGGAATATAAGAAACTGCTTATAGTCATATCATGACAATTACCAAATGCTTCTCATGTTGGACTCTGTCCCTATCTTGTCCCTTTTATAAAATAAAAATGTTTTAAAATCAAGATGCTGGAGAATGCATGAGTGGCTTGAAATAGTCGTATGTTTGGAGAGAAGAATCTGTTTGCTTTGTAAATATATTCTGCATCGTTGTATTCTCCCTCTTAAAAAAAGTGTTCACACGGCTTATGAGATCTATATTGTTCTATCACATGCTCAGATGTTTATGGCTCCCTGGGCTCAGAAAAATATGAATGGAAGTGCACTCATGTTCAACCATTTTCCCAGTGGGGGGGGGGACCTGCATAAGAGCACAGCTTTCTAGAGTTCTTTAAGCTATTTGTTTTCATGCGTGCTTTATGGGGCTATGCTGTGTAGCATTTTTCTCTTGGAAAATGGGTCATCAAAACAACCTTTATATTTGCCAGCAGATGCTCTGGATGTTTCATAACCCATGGACAATACTCTTGGGAAGATAAGATCAGATTCTTTCATTTAAAAATGGGCCAGTGTCATACACGTACAATCACATTGATTATCCTAGAGGCTGGGATGGGAAAACATCTTCGTTGCTTTATTAATCATGTCTATAACACATCTGATATGAAAAATAATACTGAGTTGTCCTGATAATCATGTTTTAATCTTATCTCCCTTTTCAACAGCTTTCAGGACCATCAACTGGTGGGTATCTGAGGGATGGTTGGTTGCACATCCCCCTGCAGTCTGTCTATCATACAAATAGCAGAAGGGACATTGCTTCCCTGTGAACTATCGGGGAATACTCTGCAAGGCACCTTTGAAAGACGGGACAGAAGCACTATTTTGACCCTTATTCACATGGCAAGTTTTCCTTCTGGGAAAATTCCAGTTTGAAAATTGCAGGTAAATCTTTCTTTTTAAATCATGGGCAAGTGTAGGAATTAATACTTTTGACTGACTTATTGCCAGTCAAGTTTGTAAGTCTACAGCATTTTTTATAAGAGTATTGCTAAGATGGGTATTACTTGTTTTTAAAGAACTCTGGAATAAAAAGTTAGAATATATCATAGTAACAAATAAATTACTATGGTTCTTAAAGAATGTTAAATATGATTCTCATGTACTGATGACACATTATCTATCTATCTATCTATCTATCTATCTATCTATCTATCTATCATTCTCTCTCTCTCTCTCTCTCTCTCTCTCTCTCTCTCTCTCTCTCTATATATATATATATATATATATATATTCATCAGCATCAGCCTTACTGGGTACTCCAGAGACTATTTTAAGATGTTGGCTAAGGGGACACTTACTTATATGAGCTGGGCTTGTCCTCCTATTGTCCTGCTTTGGTTTAATATCTGCAAATTAGTTAACATGGTGTTATAAGGATCAATACTGTTAAAATATGTATTTTTGGACTTTATACCCCAAACTTGGAATTTAATACCATATAAAGAATTATGGATATATTGAGTGTGAGGCGCAGCAACAAATATTATTTTTCAATGCTGGACAGATGGTGCAACCCCAGATGAACATTCTTGGATCTCTGATATATATGTTTATGAACCATCTCACTTCTGATATCATGGAAGATCTAGAAGTGGCCTTCCATATGCTCAGAGTTTCACAATATTAACATTGGGCTAAGCTATTTCTTAGATGTTGTTGTTTTTTCCTTTTTTTTTTCTTTTTTCATGTTTGTTTTTGTGTTTCTAAATTTCTCGGTGCCCGCAGCGATCCAGACCAAATAGAATGCAACACAGAAAACATAAGCAATGCTTCCTGATATTTAAAGATAATCAAACCTTAAATGCTGTTAAGAGGAAAGGGTGAGATTTCAAATAACTGCAGAGTAATTGCAGAATAAAGGTGGGCCCCAAACATCAGCATTTTTACTTACATCAGTGGGAAAGATATACACACACTATAGGAACAGTTTCCATTCATCTACATCCAACTGTGCGCTATGTTAACAACAGAAAAAACAACTCCTGGGTTTTACTCCAGCAATCCATTTATGACAGAGAATTTGCTTTAGAAAATCATTTCAAAGGAGTATAGAGTTTTTGTACTTTGTAGGTTATTTATGTATTTAATGTAGAGACATAATCTATATGGGCCCCCATCAGTTTACAACAATCAGAACAAAGTGAAAAGTAGAAGCAGTAAACTAATACAATAACCAAGATGGTACCCATTCAAGGTACTCCAAATGCTCTCTGGAAAAGCTGTTTTTACTAGCTTCTGAAAGGCCATTAGTGTAAGCATTGATCTGGCCTCAAGAGGGATGTTACATCATAACACAGATCTGCACCTTAACTTCTTAGTAAGGAGGACCACTTGCAAATTTTGTCTGGAAGCCAACATTGGATGAGCCAATCTTACCCAAAGTGTTCTTGAAGAAAATTAGAAGCCAAGCCATATAGGGCTTTACTGGTTAATACCACCACTTTGAATTGCACTCAGAAGCTTCTTTCCAATGTAAGGCTGCAGTTCAGATGTTACATGGCTGTGGCAACTGTTAATGGCCAAGGAGCTATGAAGTTGTCAAGGGCTTTGTGTGAATGCCTGTCACTGTACATTCATTTCTCCAGTGACCTACATCCTCCCAGTCTTCCCACCCAAGAATTATATCTCCCAGGAATAGAGAACTCCTTCCAATAGTTTTTTTTTCTTTTTTAAATTGGGAAGTGTAGACACCTAGGGTTCAACTTTTTTGAAAGGTATGCAATAGAAAAACAACAAGAGTAGCTCAGTTAGTCCTCATTTAGCGACCACAATTGGGACTGGCAACTCGGTCGCTAAGTGACATGGTTGCTAAGTGTAAAATCATGTGACTATGACTGTGCTTATGATTTTATTTCAGCTTTCCTTTTTCCCCATTCCTCTCCCCCTTGGAATGCTCACTCCAGCACTGGGATAATTAGCAAGAAGGGAATTATTGTTTGTATTTCTTTCATTGGAGAGGAAGGGATTACAAGAGAGTAAGCAGGCACACAATGAGGAATACACATGGAAAAAACTGCACTGGTGCTGGCTGTTTGCTTAGTGCACTCGGGGCTGGGAGTCACAAGCGCACTAGGCAAACAGCTGGTGTATTCCCCATTGTGTGCCTGCTTACTCTCTTGTAATCCCTTCCTCTCCATTCTTTCTGCTCTGTGGGGGGGGGGGGGAAATGGGTCAGGCACAGAACAATGCATACTAACTGATTGTAATGGTGAAGACGCGACTGAGAGATAGAGATGCTGTGAATGTGTACCTTGGTTGCAAAATTATTTTTTCAGCACTGTTGTAACTCCATTCACTGCATGAGGCAATCGGTAAGCGAGGTCTACCTATAACAGCACCTTCTGACACGTCCAATAATGAAACTAAAAAAATTGGAAGGAATTCTCAAGCACCTTGAGAATAAGGTAGAAAATCCCTATTTCTTTCTAGGGGAAATATTGTAATGTTTAAGTAATTGCAATGCAGCACAACACAACATTCATACATTAATATAACATTAATAGGTTTCCTTTATTAGTTTAAGACCTCTATATTCATCTGGCTGCCACACAGAGATATTTTTTGAATGTTGTTGTCTTATCTAGAAACTTATATTTTGTTTTGTTATGTTATGTTTTAGCTGTGTTTCAACTATATATTTGATATTTTGTAAGCTGCCCAGAGTCTTTTTGGAGTTGGGAAGCTTTAACAAATCAGGGAAGGGAAGGGAAGGGAAGGGAAGGGAAGGGAAGGGAAGGGAAGGGAAGGGAAGGGAAGGGAAGGGAAGGGAAGGGAAGGGAAGGACTTCTGGGTGCACACACAGCCTCTGTACACTGTGTGTTTGGTTGTCTTTGAGAGCTTGGTCCAAGTAAGAAGGATACCAAAAAATCTTCTTGTCATCATTTTCAGGCTGAATGTCAGCATGGAAATTGGCAGATGAAAGATGGCAAGCAAATTAAGAAGATGTGCTTTAGAGATGCAAAACATGCAGAAATCAGCCAACTAGATAAGCAGAGATATTGGGTTGCAATTTGTGTCCATGTAATCTAGTTTGGCCTCCCTTGTATATGACCACCTGAAGCAACTGGAATTAGCAGTACATAGTGCAACACTTTCAAATATTGGCAACCCCCCCCCCCCCCAGGCTAATAAAAAAGCAGAACAATCTCTCTCTCTCTCTCTCTCTCTTTCTCTATGACTTTTGGAGGAGGAGGAGGAGGAGGAGGAGGAGGAGGAGGAAGACTATTCCCTATTCCCCTGGACTGGAAAGGAGTCCCCATCCAAAGTATATTTTATTATTTGATTAATATTTTATTATTCATTAGTAAAATGAATCAGTTAAAATATAACCCCAATAATTATGTCAGTATTTTCAGTTTTCCCATGCTTGTTACCAGTCTTGTTCCTTGGGCCATTGACTTCAATGGTAAAAAAGAAAAGAAAGGAAGGAAATACTCTAATAGGATGCAGTGAGAAACTTGAAGGGGTGCTTACATAAGGTTTTGAGTCTTAGTTTCTCATCCTAACAATGGACATATAAAAAATAAAACAAAAAACAAAAACAATGTAATTGAAAGCCTCAGCTCAGCTGGCAGCAATTTTGTAGCTTGCCTTCCTGTGATGTCTTTAGTTTCTTGGCACTTTGTTATGACAAGGCCGCAGCTTTCTTGGGTGTTACTACTCTTGACTCTTGGATATAAGACGGATTTCAAAGCCCGAAGCTCTCCATGTGCCAAAAGTGTAGATGTGGTATAATGATTCTGGAGTATTAGTCATCAGCTGGATAGATCTTGGTTCAAAACCAACATCTGCCATGAACATAAGCTAACAAGCTAACAGGATGACAACTATCACCTTTCAGAATAATAATTCTAGTCTATTTTATAAAAGTCTGTAAATTTCTAGAGATGTACATCAATACAATGAAACCCACAAGATTCACCATTTGACTCAAAGTTAAAATTAGACTCCCTATAAAAGCAGTAGCTAAAGATCTGTCTCAAAACATCAGGAATGTAGATGTCCTTAGCCCCACACTGATATACGTGAATACCTGAAATTCTTTGTATAAGTGCCATAGCATTGCAAGCCAGAACATTTCCATTAGATATCCATTATGTTAGAAAGATGCATTGTGTACACATTGAATGAGCAAGGAACTTGTGGTTCTGCAGAGAACAAATTTACCAGTGTTCACTAATGAAAATTATTTTAGGAAAAGAAAGATACTTCCTGAACCTGCATTTTTCCAAAGGCCAGATAGCACATCATGTTCTACTTTTGCAGATGGCAGTTTGTTTTTAAATGCATATATTCTGTGTATACTAGCAAAATGATCAGATCTAGTTCTCAGATAAGGCAGAAAGTGGCATGACTACTGAAACAATGGAAGTTGGCTGGTAAACTTCAAGTACTAAATACTCACACACACACACACACTCCCCATTGCATAGCCTAGAACCTGTATGCATGTTATAAAATAAAGGCATAGCCAAAGATAGCCTGTCCAACAACCAGGAACATTTTACTTGATTCTGACAGCATGGAGGCATATTTTATAAAATAAAAGTACACAAATCCTATCTATTTTTCCTGACTCTCTGAAGTCAAGAGGGGGAACCCAGGAGTGGTGCCTGGATGGTGGCATTCTCAAACTGTAAAGACAGTTAAAAATACAATAAAGCCATAATTATGGCCTTAGCTAAGTGATCCCCCCCTGTTTGGTTTGATTGAAAGGCTCAGTGCTCCTGAGCTCAGTTGTTCCGTTAGTCCACTTGCAAATCTTTGATTGGCACAAGGCAATGCCCTGGAGAAAGAGCCAGGAGCAGCACCGTTTGCAAATCAGCAGTGGAAAGGAAAGCTTTACGGCAACAAAAGGGATGACTGTATTAAGCAACAGAATAGCTAATTGTCACATTCGTTTTTGATCAGAAAATGTGACTAGCAGAAGCCACCTTGAGTAACAAGGGATATATGTTTCAGATAATTAAGGAGCATAGCCCAATCTGTGTATACTTCAAATAATACTTTATAGATTGCCCCCAGAGAAGTGGATATACATTTGCAGTTGAACAGTTTACACCTATCTGCTCGGAAGTAAATTCAAGTTCAGTAGGCTTTTCATCCAGGGAAACTTATACTAAAGGATTGCAGAATAATACACCAAGCATAAGTGGGTGTGGACTGAAGTGAACAGTCTCAGTTAGGCACTTTTCCCTCTCAGAAACTGAGCCTGATTGATTGATTGATTGATTGATTGATTGATTGATTCCCAGGTGATATGACTGGGGATTTTTGGCCTAGACAAAATGGGTGTGTGTGGATTCTCTTAACTAGGTGCATTAAGTTTTGCAGAAGCAAAATGCATCTATGGACACATCCCTTTTTGGAAAAAGAACATTGCAGAAAATGGTGATGAGCTGCCAAATTTCAAGGAGGAAGTGAGGGCAGTTTGGAAGGACCACGTATGTCCCATAGGCCACAGGATATCCACTCTCAGGTTAAATAGAAGGGCATTAATTTGCCGTATGCAGGCACAGTTGAGGGACTTAAGAGCTATTCCCTGCCAAATCCATTTTAACCATATATCAAGGTAGGACTGCTCTCTAAGAATATGTAGGCATTGTTTAATCATTTGTAGAGTCTGAAGATAATAGCTATTTGAGCATTTTTGAATGAAGAACAGTTCTTTACTTACGGGGCAGGATTACCTATCTCTTTTACAGCACAACCCAGTCTCAACTATAGCAGCAGATTTTACACACACACACACACACACACACACACAAGCTAACCTCCTTAGGGTAATGGGAAAATACAGCAGCGCAAACGTTAAAATATTTTAATGGGCTTAGAAAAAATTCTTCTCATACATTACCAGTAATACAAGGATCCATTAAAGCTGATCCATATTGTAGATAAGGAGCCAGTATTAATAGATAGTTGCTAAGATCTGAGCCCAAGATTTTCACCTCCACGCCCATTGCTCCATTTTCTAAACTGGAATGTTATACCAGCATTGTGGCAAAGTAGAACAAGAACAAGAGATGAATACTTGCTTGAATTGCACAGCGTGATTATTCTTCATACTTACTTCTGAATAATCCTGATGTTTTTCACAGATGTCCATGGGTTGTTGGGAACTAAGAAGCATTTGCTTCTTAGCTTTACATCTTTCTGTCATAGACACAGCCAAAATAATACATCCTCTTTCCCACAGCATGGATGTCATTCCCCAGAGCATGAATGGTTGGTTTCCCAGTTCCAATATTCCAAAGAGGTTCCAGATTTAATATATGTGGAAGAAGACATTCTCTTACTTGACAGCCTCTGTGGAAGAAAAATTCCATCCAATGTCTCCAGAGCTGCACCAAACACATTCAATCTCATGGGTTGAGTTATATGAATGGAACCTATTCACACTAAGGATGTCATTTAGAGATGAAATTGGTTAGGATTCTGTATTTTATCTATATGCAAATTCATATTTTCACCATTTCTGGTGTTTACACATTACTCAAGATGGCTAACGCTATTTACAACTAACTATAAAATATTTGTTTAAAAAAGCAGTGCTGCACACAGTTGATTAAACAGCCCACATTTGCAACTCTCACTCAAATCTATCTTCTAAAGTCCAACTTTGACACAGCAATAGATTTGAGAAAATATTCAGAAACAGACTATGGTAAAATTATAGTTCTAAATGTAGAAAGAAGACAAGGTATAAATTCTAAATCAGAAATACAGTGATTAGTGGTCAGGTATTTGGCAAATCTTAAAATTGGATGAGGAGGTTGAGGGATTGCACGTCAGATCTGCAGAGGACACCAAAAGTGGTGGAATAGCTAATATCTTAGAAGACAGAAATAACATTCAAAACAATCTTGCTGTGTTGGAAAAATGGGTTGAAAATAACAGAATGAAGTTTAATAGACCAAGACAGAGTCCTTCACTTGGAAAACAAAAATCAAGTACAAAGGAAAGGGGGATACTGGTTTGGCAATAGTAGTTGTGAGAAAGATCTTAAAATTGTAGTTGAATACAAACTGAATACTAGTCAACAGTGTGATGGGGCTGCAAAAAGGCAAATGTTATTTTAAGATGCATCCAGAGAACTACAGCTCCCAAATTAGGAGAATAATAATCTCACTCAGTTCTACATTACTGAAAGGGGATATAATAGTATTATTTAAATACACCAAATGATGTCACACAGCGAACAAAACCAAGACGGCATAACTAAAACAGCGGATTTAATAGATCGGATGCCCGATTGTGGTTGAATGTTAAGAAAAACATCCCAACAACAACAGTTTGACCAGAGACCCAGGGTCACCACCAAGGGAGGGAGGGAGTTCTTCTACCCTGTCTGCAGAGAACTTTGAATTAGGAACCAAAACAGTTGGAGAGTGATGCAGCAAAGTAGCTTTTTACTGGCATCCACAAACAAGAGGGATCACCAGGCTCCTTGCCAAAGAAGTCCAGAAGAGCCCTGAACAAAGCGAGATTATAGACTGTATACATTTGGTTTCTTACACTACATAGGAAAGATAAAGAAAATATTGTAAATCATAGTGTGACCTCTACACCGGAAGGTCTCATGTGCTTTTTCTTATCTGCATTGACAATTACTGTTACGAATCTCCCGCTTCTGGGAGGTTGCAGGGGGCTGAAGCAAGGAGGTGTTGCTTGCTGGGACGTTGTGGAATAGCTTTCCTCTGGAAAGCAGACAGGCCCCCTCTTTGTTGATTTTAAAACTTCTAAAAACATGCGTTTTGGAGAGCCTTCTGCTGATCTGGTGTTGCCATCTATAATGGTGTTTGGGAATGACCTTGGGAGACAGAAGGAAGAACCACAAACTGGACAGGCCTCATGTACAAGATTTCTCAGCCCACAGAAAGAGAAGAGGCGTGGAAAGCATTACAGAAGAGATCTTCCCTAGATTTCTGGAGAGTAAAGGAAAAGAGGGGGAAAAGTTCAGTCTTGCAAGATTCTGTTAATGTAATCCTACAATAGAGTTAATACTCATGGTTGTGCTTCTTGTCTGGACTACCTCGAAGGACTATAATCATCTTTATTTTTTTGTTTTCTACTTTGATGGTATTACTGAAGTGTTTGCTTAATGTTGCTTGTTGTTATTGCTCTTACTAATATCTGTCAGGATTTTAGGTTGTACCATGGATGTCTGAACTATATTATTTATTCTATGTAAGCCACCAAGAGTCTTTTTTTTATTATGGTGGGAGAGAAACAAGTTTAATTAATAACCAAATAAATAAATAAAAGTCATGTGCACAAAAAACATAATAGTATGCCCTTTTCCACTCAAAGGCCTGAACTGACTTCCACTCAAAGATCTGAAATAATCTGAATAGTGTTCTAGATATTTTAAATAAGCCATTTTATTCAGATTTTAAGTTGGCACCAATGGTTTTTAATTAACTCAAAGCTGAGTGACCATCTTCATGGGGTATATTTTGGGAAAACACATGAAAAATTGGGTTCTACTATTTAGTCTGTTTATTGAATTCTGTAAATTAGAAATTATCCCCCAAACACTAAAATATGCAAGACAGCACTGAATAACATTGAAAGCAGTAAGGGCAATCTATCAGCAAAATGGCAAAGCCAACTCAAGAGAAAAATGATTGGGAAATAAAATTATTTTGGTATAGTGCCTAAAACTCTAAAAGGTAAGCCTAATGGAACATTCCTATGAAGCTTGTCGTTCAAATGGATTCATCTACAGAAAATGCCTTCTCTCTAACTGTCACTCAATTAACCACTCAAAACAGGGTGCCGGGAAGTAATATTGTGCAAAAGTGAGCATTCTACTCTTCTCTCAGAATGGGTTGGTCTGAGCATTCTGGGAGTGGTTTGCACAGTTCTGCCAGTCTACCTTCTGGAACACCACGAACCATTTCCTGCTCTAGAAGACACATCTCCAGAAATTATATTCAGAATATCTGAAAACCAAACATTTGGGGAATGGATCTCTTAATTTTGTATGTAATTATTTTCCAGTGTGACAATTTCTTCTCTGTACTTCCCTTGTCTACAAAAATCTGTAGGAAAAAAACATGTGACCAAAAAGGGTTGAATGAAAAGTAATGCCTCCATCTCCATAACTTTAATTTAAATAGAGATGTTTTAATCAAGTAATCCTTGAAATTAGCTCTTTTGTTACCAGCACCATTTGCTATACACTCCTGCCAACAATGGACAAGCGTCTTAAGGCTATCACTAAAGAATCCCATGCTTTGTCTCTTTAGTCATGCTCTGATGGTCCTTTCCACCTCTTCATTTGAGTCAAACAGATGGCCACAAAGGTATTCTTTCAGTTTTGGGAAAAGGTGGAAATCACATGGTAGCAAGTCTGGATGGAAAAGATAGTAAGATCCAACTTTCAATTGCCTCTTGGTTGGCTTGTGAAGTATGAAACTTAATATTGTCATGATGCAGCAAAATTTCCTTCTTGCCCTTTAGAATTCTGTTTAATTGTTGTTTCAAAGTTTTGAATGTTGCAATCTGAGTGGAGAGTGGTGACATTTTCAGGGAAATCCTATGAATAACACCATCTGCATCCCCCAAAAACTAACATGAGTTTCCTGTCAAAGTCTGGGGCTTGTTTGTTGATTTATTTATTTATTTATTTACGCAGGTGAAACTTTGTGATGAAATTCCATGGGCTGACTCTGTTTCTGGGTCATAATGATGAACCTCACCTTCATTCTGGTAGTGTGACAACAAATGCTGGCAAATCTCAACTCTTGAAACATACATCTGTGCTGCAGCATGTGAGGAACCCATCTTCCACAGACCTTCTGTTATTGAATAATGTGGCCTACACATTCCTGGGAAATGCCAACTTTGAAAGCAATCTCTCTTCAACTGATCAATCTATTGTCCTTAATCAGTTCATTAACCTTTCTCATGTGAAACTTGTTGATTGCAATCACAGGTCATTTACTTTGTTTTTGATCACACAAATCAGCTCTTTCTGGTTTACCATCTTTACATTTTTTGGCTCAGCAACACACAGTACTCATGTCAGCATAGTCATCACCATAAACAACATGCGTTCAGCAGTGACTTTCAATTTGAGGGATTCCTTTGGCGGTCAAAATCTCAAGCACAGTGCATTATAACTCATTGCAGCCTTCCATTTCACAAACAATGGCAACACATCCTTTTCTCACTGCAACTTTCTCACTGCAAGTGAAGTGAAAGAACAGATGGTAAAGAACATGTCAGAGCTTCTAGTGTGTTAATGCTGCCACCTGTTGATGACTTACTGTATATCATTGGAGGTGTTACTTTTCATTCAAACCTTGTACATACCTTCCTAAATGGATGAGTTGGCTGAGAAGATTTAATAAGCTTTATGAACATATTCACTATAGCTGGGGCTCTTCACAGAGAGGCTTTCCTTCTGCATTACTGCCTAAGAGCTTTCTGTTTTACTTTTAAAATAGCCTGCTTGCTCACAGCAATACATGGTTCCTTCTGAGAGAGGTTTCTTCTTTGAGGCTTCCTGGAGTGCCCAGGATGTCCTATGGTCACATGGGCAATCCAGGAAGTAAAAGAGAGGTATGAGGTTCTCTGTGAGGAGCTTTGTAATATTTTGAACACACAGGGCATTTTAACAGAAAAAAAAATGCCTGAAGAGATTCTCTGGCCAACTTCATACATTTAAAAAAAGTAAGTACAACTCCCGTCACACTTTGGGATTTTCCAGGAAAAGATTGACTTTGCTTGTACCAGAAATCATGGTGGATTTTTTCTTTCTAACATCCCAACCTGGAAGAAGGTTGTCAATGGTTGTCATAGCTAAGGAGATTCATATGCGTCAGGCCTCTAAGCAGTATTGTACCAATAAGTATAATCGTATAATGTTGACTTAAAAAGTAATATAACAAATCAGACTAGAGTAACCTTTATGTAATATGCAGTCCTTTAAAAGATTATGTAATTGTGGCTTCAGAGTACCACAATTAAGAAACAGTCTGACAGCAGAAGTAAGTATAGTTCCTGCATATAAATAAGTCTCTAGAGCAAAACATATGAGTCCACAAGGAATAGCATGTTATAATTAGACTTAATATACTGTATGATCATTAAAGCTACTGCCACTCTGAAAGCATCTGTTCTTACTCATATCTTCTAATATGATCTTCTTTACCATCAGTTTTAGATGATGTGATGTATGAAAGGAAAGGAAACAAGAAGAACATTATGATGTTTGTTTAATAGGAACATTTACATTGCAACACATCCAAAGTCTTGAATAGCTCTTCTGATAGTCTGCCATGAGACTCAGGACAGGAAAGTGAAGACTTCACTGCATCAGTTTTCTATTATCACAAGAGATCTTAACTTCTGCAACAAATACTCCATGCTAGTAATTTTGTTTCTGCAATAAGACTGAGACCAATCTTTGGAACAGTTGAATAGTTGTTCCCAAGTTGTATACAAAAAGCATTTTCTCAAGTCTTGATAAATAGGCAAGGTCATAGAACTGCTTAAAAAAGATGGCTTATGGAAGTTTCAATCAGTCATTTTTATTTTTTTTTTACTGGCTTTGGGCAATTTGGCTGCCTGGACAATTTTTCTGGGAAAAAAAAAAGAGGTTTCAAAAGTAATCTAAAAAAAAAAAAGATACTGAGATTTCCCCTCCTTAACTACTGATGTTCACTGGTACCACAATCACTATAATTTCTTGTTTTGAATTCACAGTTACCTAACCTAGCATTGACAATACTGACTGGTAGTGTCAGTCCAGAGTTCCAAACTAGGGTTTTTTTTCCAACCCTATCCACAGATTTTGTGGACCAAACCACAGCTCTTCTGCACACTGAAGTCACTTTAGCCACAGAATGTTGAGTGTGGAGTCCTTGGGGTTCTCTGAGCTTGGTTCTTTTCTTGCAAACGTTTCATTACTTGGCTAGGTAACATCTTCAGTGCGCCTGTATTCATATTCATATTCACCTCTATTGGTACAGAATGTTGAATTTTCTCCTCAGATTGTGTACTCAACTGCAGAAATATTTGCCTCCCAGAAAACTGCTGTAAGTGAACTCTTCTATGTGCCCAGGGTAAAGGATCTTACCTAAGGCCTCAATATAGACAATCTCAATGTGCACTGAAATGGAAACATGTGCATACAGCTGCCCATCTCCAATGAACTCCAGGCCCTATATGTTCAGGTGATGACATACTGTATGAGCACTGGAACCTCTACATTTACAAAGAATAATTGGACTGGGGAGATCACACAACAACATGGAAAAGAAAATGAAGTGCTGAGGCAATTGAGGTTATTTAGAACATCCCGTAAGTGGGTAGCTATTTGAAATACATGAGAACTATGTAGCCTGCAACTTTGGCTTGAACTTCCTTCCTCAGAGAGCTCTTTCTCATAAAACTTCCAGCATTTCCACTTAAGGCTTGGCAAGGAAGAGCATGAGAGTCACCTCCCTCATGGTTCTTTGGCATTCTGGTTCTACTCCTTATTGCCAGAGAAATCAAGTGAGGAAACATTCTCCAGTCTTTACATTATCTAGACATTTTTTTACCAGAACACTTGTTTTGCCTTTTTTTATAAGATTCCTGCTGGGAGTAGCAGATAGTTGCCAAAAGAGATGGAGAAACACACACAGTTCATGTTTTTTCAAATTAAGCAGCTGAGTTTCCATAGTATGTACACTGTAGTTGCTAGACAATCACTTTAGCATGCCCTGGGGTCTCTCTGTGAAACCCAATCAATGCAACATGAGAATTCCTCTATATTACCAGACACTTTAAATGTTTGATTTTAGAAGAGTATACCTTTTTAATTCACAGGTATATTTAATAGGTAGTCCTTTGGGTTCAAAGAAGACATGTTGTGCAGTTCATCTGTGAACATGGAGGTGGCTCTGCAGTCCCACTCTGGAAATGCAGAGTTGAGCACAATGGGGGTACTGGAAATCCATTGTTACAACTATGTTATTTTGTGACGTGGCTCATGATTTTCCATCAGTTTTTGGTGGCACCTGTCTTCATAGCTGGTGTAGGCCTCATAGCACAGGGCTTGCTGGCCAGATCTGTCAGCAGCTGCAGCTTCTAGTTCCATTGGCTGGATGTCACAGTGGCATAGGGTTTCCTTCACAGCATCTTTATTGCGCTTGCATGGACAACCTCAAGGTCTCTTTCTGGTCTCCAATTCACCATAGAACAACTGGCGAGGCATACGGTAGACATCCATTCTGATGATATGTCCTACCCACTGCATCTGGGGTCTGATAATCAGGGACTCAATGCTGGTGGAGTCCACAGATCCAAGACCTCCAGGTTGGAGACACAGTCTTGCCAACAAATGCCAATGATGGAGTAGAAATGTGACATTTCTCCAGTTGTTTGATGTGTTGTCAGTACAGAGTCCAGGACTCACATCCATATAGGAGAGGAGGGATAACCACAGTTCTGTAGACTTTCAGCTTTGTGGAGATATGGACATTGTGTTGATTGAGCAGTCTAGTACATACCCGTCCCAGAGCCTGTCTGGCCTTACTAATCCTGGAGTCAGTTTCTTTGTCCAAAGACCCATCGCTCAAGAAGATGCTTCCCAAGTATTTGAAGCTGTTTACATTTGTCAGCTGGTGTCATCAACAGTGATTTTTGGTTCTACAGGGTTGATGTTTGGCACAGGCTGGTAAAGTATTTCAGTCTTGTTCAGGCTGATAGTCAGGCCAAAGAGCATAGCAGCATCTGAGAATTTGTTCAGCATCAACTGTAGATCACTGTCTTTGTATGACAGGAAGACAAAGAGGATTTCTTGAATGACTGAATGGAGGCACTTCGTCCATGCTTTCAAGTGGCAAAGGTCAAAGAGAGAGCCATCCAACTGGTACATGATGTACCCTCCCTCCTTCAGACCTTGTACAGAACATGGCAACAAGCAAGCGAAGAACAGATTGAACAGGACTGGGGCTAGTACACAACCCTGCTTCACCCCATTGGAAATGACAAATGCAGCTGATGTATCACCATTGTAAAGGACCTGTCCTGTCATTCCATTGTGGACCAGTTGAATCAACTTCATTAATTTCCTCAGGCATCTATAACATCCCAGGATGATCTACAGCCTCCCTGTTTACAGTGTCAAATGCTTTGTCAGGTCAATGAAGACAGAGTAAAGAGGCTTGTTCTGCTCAAAGCACTTCTCCTGGACTTGCCTCATGGCTAATATCATGTCTTTGTTCTGGCTGAAAGCCACACTGCGTCTCCAGGAGATTCCTTTCTGAGACAGTGAGAAGTCTGTTCAGGGGCATGCAGGCAAAAATCTTGCCTGCAATGGACAACAGCGAGATACCCTATAATTTCAGCAGTCTAAGTTGCTTCCCTTATTTTTATAGAGAGCCACAATGAGAGCATCGCAGAAGTCAGGCATCTCTTCTGTGAACCAAATGTCTTCCAAGATATCTTGAAATGCCTGAAGGCGTTTGGGTCTAGTGCTTTGTAGATCTCAGCAGGAATGGCAATCCTGCCCTGTTGCTTTATTTGAGTTCATCTGCAAGATTGCTTTCTTGATCTCATCAGTAGAGGAAGGCAGGTCTAGGGCATCCAAGACTGGCTGCTGAGGAATCTGCTGTAAAACATCAGGATCAACTGTGGATGGCCTATTGAATAGGTTGGAAAAGTGTTCAGCTGAGTGGTTTTTCAGTCCTTCCTGGCCTTTGATCAGGCTCGACCCATCAGATGATAGCAAGGGGGAGCATCCTGATTTAGAAGGACCATAAACTGACTTTATGGCACTGAAGAACTCCCTGATGGCATGCATGTCTGCATAGCGTTCCACCTGCTCAGCCTTTCTCTGTCACCACTCGTCCTGCGTTTCTTGCAGTTTTGCCTGTACTTTGGACTGCAGGTGCTTAAACTTGTCTTTCTTTGAGACAGATGGCTGGTCATTCTGCCAGTCTGCATAGTCCTTGTTCTTGACATGGAGGGCTGCTGAAATGGTATTTTGGTTTTCATCAAACCAGTCTTGATGCACCCAGGTTTTCAGTCCAAGTACAGTTGTTGCAGTCTGCGTGATGACATCTTTAAACTGTGTCCATTTTTCAGAACAGGTTCCCACAAGTGGTAAATTGCTGGACAGCTTTTCATTAAGCACATCTTGAAAATGTTGGACTTGACCTAGGTCTTGCAGTCTGCTGATGTTGAATGACATTCTGTCAGTTCTTGGTTTTTCACAATGTAAAGGGTCTATGTGCAGGCTAAGGACTGACTGAACCAGCCTGTGGTCTATCCAGCACTCAGCACCTTGCATGGCCTGGGTAATAGTGACATCTTTAAGGTCACACTGGTGTACTATGACATAGTCAAGTAGGCGCCAGTGTTTGGACCTGGGATGCAAGTTGTTTTGTACTTGTTATTTAAATGTTATTTAAAACATCCCATAAGCGGGTAGCTATTTGAAATACATGAGAACTGTGTAGCCTGCAACTTTGGCTTGAACTTCCTTCCTCAGAGAGCTCTTTCTCATAAAGCTTCCAACATTTCCACTTAAGGCTTGGCAAGGAAGAGCATGAGAGTCACCTCCCCCATGGTTCTTTGGCATTCTGGTTCTACTCCTTATTGCCAGAGAAATCAAGTGAGGAAACATTCTCCAGTCTTTACATTATCTAGACATTTGTTTACCAGCACACTTGTTTTGCCTTATTTTATAAGATTCCTGATGGGAGTAGCAGATAGTTGCCAAAAGAGATGGAGAAACACACACAGTTCATGTTTTTCAAATTAAGCAGCTGAGTTTCCATAGTATATACACTGTAGTTGCTAGATGATCATTTTAGCATGCCCTGGGGTCTCTCTGTGAAACCCAATCAATGCAACATGAAGATTCCTCTACATTACCAGACGCTTTAAATGTTTGATTTTAGAAGAGTGTGCCTTTTTTAATTCACAGGTATATATATTTCAACGTTTCACAAGAAAGAAACGAGTAGCCATTGCATCACATTTTTCAAAACAAGGAAACTAACCCACAATGCCAAATGCATAAAAGGAACAGATTGTACTCTCATATTTGGAAGAAAAGATTCTGTAGCTCCCATGACCTCATGGGAGTGGGATCGAAGCAAATCCAGAATACATATGTATGAGCTCTGTTTCTCTCTGCTTTCATTTTGACATACACTCTATGAATTGGATCCTGATTTCCATTTTCTTTTCAATTGTTCTCCACATGCATGAACCAGGATACTTGGTTGGTTTGTTTGTTTTTCCCTTCTAAAGCCAGGCACATACTAGTTCTGTAACAATCTGACTTTTGCTGAAAACTGATTTCCCCTAAGTCTGATCTGGGTGAGGAGGAAGTTTCTGAGCCTTAGCTAGGAGAGCACAACTGAGGCCCACAGACCTCCTGCAAAAGTTGTCACTGTATTGAATTTTGTAGGAGAATGAGAAAATTATTAAATAATGAAATAATATCAACTATATATAATTAATTTAAATTAATTATATTAATCTTATTGAAATCAATTTTGTTTTTGTCTTTACCCTTTCTTCTGGTCCTGCCCACATGAAATGAGACCTTTTGGTATAAGTCAAAGCTCCTCCTCTCCCAGTTGTGCATCTTTATGGCTCATCTTCATGTCCCACTTGCCTGATATGAAAATTTCTTGAGAGAAATAGGTAGGAAGTCATCTTCATCACTCTCATCCCCACCTGATTCAGTCTGAAGTTGTCTTTAGGCGTTCTGGTGCGACGGTGTCTCTCTTATCTTGACACAAAACTTCCCATGTGGAAAAATTAGGCCGTTTCAGGGAAATGCCTGGGGATGACAGGGCCAGAGTCAGCAAGCAGCTCAAATCAGAAGACCTAGGAGATCTGCTATAGAATACCACTCCCACTGATTCCAGGTATGTAAAATTATTTGTCTGTTTGTTTGTTTATATTTCAAATTTGTCACCGCCCATCTCACTGTGGAGTGACTCTGGGTGGTTTACAGTAAAAACAGAATAAACATTAATTAAAATAGATAAATGTTAATTAATTAATTAAATGTGCTAAAAAACAAACTTCCTATATGATACTTCCAAGAGGCTGATGTTAATTAGGTATTAATAAACTCAGGAAGTATCGTCATCGTTCTTCTCTTTGCCATGCCCTAGGCTTAATGGAGCCAAAGCTCTTTGTGACATAACAAATTCCATGTTTTAAGAATATAGTTCAGCATTACATTAATATCCTTAACTTTAATATTTCTTCCCAAAATTGTATCAACGTGTAGTAATCTGAAACCAAAAGAAGGCTATAGCTGGACAAGAGCAAATCAGAAAACCTTCAAATTTCTTACAATACCAACATTTTAAAATAATCTAATGTCCACCCCTTTATTCTAACACTCTCATTTTAGCTCTGCTTCTTGCTCCTGTTCTCTAATCTTCGGTCACTGCTCTACAACTGTTGTGCATTAAAAATGAGTCACCACTCCACCAGCTCTTAAGGTACAGCCAGTGAGCTAACTGGGAGGGAAAGACATTTTAAGAGGGAGGAAAATCTGAGGTGAAGCAAAGGTGCAGGAGAAAATCCAGTGCAGCCAGCAGAATGCTGATGTTTTAAAAAATATAGCAACAGAGTTCTGGAGCCATTAATATAACTGCTCAGCAACTGAGTGCTGGAGAAAAATGAAGATGTGGCTCATCTTCTTATAGGGAAATAGTGCAAGATGCACGTTGCCAGTGAAATCACTATGTTCTCTGGTATCAGAATAGTGCAACATTTATTCAGTCAATACCGCTTAGAAGTAATGATTGAATTTGTGATCTTGTGGGGCTTGTCATGAATAGTGTCTCAGGGTGCCTTGCAGTACCCATCACGATGACCAGGAAGAGAGGCAGCACACTGTGTCTGGCAAGAAAACCAATCAGCAAAGTACAGAGCATTTAGTCCATTTGCTGATAGATAGATGATAGAAAGATATAGATATATATAGATAGATGATATAGATATAGATATAGATATAGACTCAGACTTAGACAGAGACAGAGACAGAGACAGACAGACAGAGAGGGGTGTGTGTGTGTGTGTGTGTGTGTGTGAGAGAGAGAGAGAGAGAGAGAGAGATGATATAGATAGAGATAAATGTTAATGATCTCAGTGTATGGGACACCATTCCAACAGCACCAGATGAGGAAACAACCCATACAAATGCAGTCACACTCATCACAGCTTGCTGCCTAGAAAACAGAGCACAAAACTCTCAGAGGACATGGTCTACTATGCATCAGGATGGACAAGGCAACAGGCTCCTGCAATATGGGCTGTGAGAAATAGTGCCTCAACAATGCCACTGTGGTGGTTTGAGCTGCTATGATCACATGAGGAATGCTGGTTAGCCTTCTAGATGACTAAAAGGTCTTTATTTGAGCTCACTGACAGACTTCACCTACAGCTGCAGTGAGAGTGTATGTAGGCATAGGAGGCAATCTCAGTGAAGTGACTGGCAGGTCCTGTCTGGTGGCTTACAAGGTAGATGTCCAAAAAAGAGGTTGCTTATCAATTCAGCTTGAGACCACTATGGGCAACGTTGTTGAGATTTGCCTGATCATCAAGCATGCTCTCCTAAAAACAGAAAACTTCCCACATTGTGTTGAGACAGTGGGTGGATGTCGTATCCCAAAGTGTGCAACATATAAGCAACAGCAGCTGTAGATCAACAGGAAGTACTATAATGTGATACTTCTGCAGAGCACAGAGGACCATGCTGGCCATTTTATAGACAATAAAGCAGGCACAACAGAATGCACCATGTAATATTTGTCTTTAGGAACTCAGCATTGAATTGTACCATGACTTAGGCCAGGTTATACCAGGGAATCCAACAGACCAGCACATCTTTGTGGACACTGCATATTCCCACCACCGCCCAACTACATTCTAGCATCAGTTAAATACATAGTTGTGGGCTGCTTCCTGTGGTTCCAGGTACCCAACATATGGCTTCATCGGCCAGCTGTGGTGGGGATAGACGCTGAAGGTGCAGTGGTGTTGTCTCAGTGTCAGATTGTCAGTTATAGAGAAAAGTGTTTGTATCCTTGAGGCGTGCAACCTAATCCACAAGATCTGTGACAGCTAGGGGAATCTGGGATCTACTGATGTGCATCTCCTTGTCTATGATGTCTTACTGGAGTAATGAACTGAACGTCATTGGCATGAGAAGCGTGAAGTGTGTGGGTATGTGGGGGGTGGGGAGGATTTGCTGGGGTGGCTTGGAGTTAACTGTCCTCTTCCTGGGTACACAGCAAGGTCCTGTCTGAGTACAGGATCCTAGTCTTCAGCTCTGAGGCCAAGCCTTGCAGTTCCGAAGGTAGAGCAGCCCTTGACTCCTGCCCTCAAGCCTAAAACGTGAGTAGAGGAAGAGAACCAGAGATTCTAGCAGTTCTCCCATTTCCCTTTGGGCTGACCACTACACCATCAACAAAGGCTTTGTCAGGCCACAATAACTGATGGGGATCAAACTTGCATGTTAGTAGATAATGAAAAACACAACTATTTTTAATAATGTATAATGTTAACTCATAAATGCATTGCATTCATCACAGCATTATTACAAGCAGTAGGAATTCCAGTGGGAAACAGATAACATGCACCTAATGAGAAAGCTGATTGATTGCATTACCTTATCTTCCCACATACTCTTATGGACACATAGCAGGAACCCACAGGTTTATTTTTAAATAAATTCCAGGATACCCCTAGGCCTTTTGGAGCAAATGAATATATACTCTGCATTATTTCTTTTCATTCTTCTACCTACCATAAAGGGCCACCTACATCAGAAATGCAATGTTTGAAATGCTAAATCATGATCACACTTTGTAATACTTTCTGTTAAAGTTACACAAATATTTAGTGAAATGCATAAATAATGGGAAGTCTGGAATGGTTGGAGCATATGTTTTCTCTCCCATTAACTAAGTGGCATTTTTTTCTTCCAGCAAATAATTACCTTTCTTAGCACCAAAGACTGCTACGTAATAAAAATAGTCTTTGCACTGCTGACATCAGCTGCTATTTCAAGGGGAAGGGAAAGAAAAGCAAGAATCACTGAGGGCTGACATGGCAATATCTTCATTTGTACTGCCTGCAAAAATATGTCTGTACATCAAAGGAATGACAGAATCCATACTGTTACTAACAACCTCTCTATTTCTGTACAAGCGAGAGAAGCATCTGAAGAGCTATGTTAGACAGCTCTAAGGCCTAGTGTTCATCTAGTGTAATATTGCCCCTTGGGTAAAATTGTTGTGGGTATGTGCTGCAATTTCTTTTGGGTGGTCTGTCTATACCATTCATCAGGTTCACACCATGGATGAAGAACATGTACACCAAAAATGAGACCAGGATATTACCGAACAAGGACATAACTTTTAGTGAAAGAGTATTACAAAACAAAGAAAACAGCATATGACAAAGGCAGGATGAGAAAAAGTTGGATAGGCTGCAGGCTTTCTACATGTTGTCTGTATCTACATCCCAATGCCACTTCCTGAAGCTGCAGTCCTGTTCCACAAACTCCTGGTTCGAGGATGGTTGATGGAAGTATGCATACGTGAATTCCCCAATCTTCTATTTCGCAGGACCTCTCAGACAAGGACTGCTCTGATAGACTGTGCCTGTGTGTGCACCCATGGACCTAATGCACTGTATGCACTTGGTACCATGGTCAACAAAGCACTATAGTCGCCAATGGACCTTGGCCTCTAGAAGAGAGGATAGTACAAGATTGATGAGTAGCTGGTAACCTAAGCCACTTGCAGTAGTGTCATTTGTAAGATAGCAAGCATCTGGTTGCTTTGTTGACCATGGTACCAAGTGCATACCGTGCATTAGGTCCATGGGTGCACACACAGGCACAATCTATCAGAGCAGTCCTTGTGTAATATCTGAGAGGTCCTGCAAGACAGAAGATTGGGGAATTGATGTATGCATACTTCCATCAACCAGCTGGGCTTGCATCTATCAACCACCACACCCAACCTGCCACAAGGCCAACGGACACAATGTCATGGGCCAGTTTGGTACTCAGCCCCTCTTTGGCATAAAAAAGAATACATAGCATGTATATTTCAAATATTGTTTCTCCCCCCAGTGGAAGATGTTAGAATACTAGTGATACTCTGGTGATCTTCTGATACATTCCTCAGCCTTACTAAGGCTAGGCATCAAGGGACAGTTGGGGTAGATGCTACGTGGATGGCAGTGTAGCCTCTGGAGGAGTGGTGAGTGTGGATGTCCCTGAAGGGGAGCACACATTCTTCTAGGACATAAGTTCCTCTGTTGCTTAATATACTGTACAGTATTCAAAGTTTATGAACTGACAATCCAGGACAGCACAGGTGGTGCCCATCCCTACCACTACTTGCATGCTCCAAGTCTATGTTTCCACAGTTCTGAGGGAGGCAGGTTAGATGACAGTTGTGTGTTGCTTGCCAAAGGCCTGCTGAAATATTGTAGGGTGTGGAAAATAGTTAGGATGGTGTTGCAGATTTCATGGTTGTGGTAACTTGCATTTTTTTTTTCTTGTTTGTAAGGCTGCCCATATGTTCCTTATGCCTCTGACTGACTCTGCCCTTGCAAAGTTCTCTCAGGCCCTTCTTTGGGGTGGACAAAGGAAACTGGGCCCTTTCCTGCCCATACCATGAGGAAAATTGGAAAATGGTTTAGCAGCGAGAGAGTGTCTCCTCCTAGGTGAGTATGCCCATGCATCCCAGTTGCATGTTTCAGCAGGCCATGTACTACAGGAAAGGTTTCTACAGGAGATGTTAGCGGCTAGAAATGAAAGAAAATGAAGCAGTAGCAATATGTTGTATGTTCCCTCCCCAGGATGGATCGCCGGACCACAGTGGAAACTGTGGACCACAAACTCCTAAGAGAGCAGAATGTTGATATGCCATAGCAAGATTCCACAAGACATTCCTGTAGCATGCATGGCTATAACTTGCCAAATCTACCAAACAGTTCCTGTAAAAGATGACATTAACCAAACTGCAACCACACTGAAGTGCCCCCCCCCCTTTGAATGAATACTGTATGTGGAATGCTACTGTGGAACCTCCTGCAGGGACTGCACAAAGCCAGTGCTGCTGTTTTCTTACAGTCTGTTATATGGACGTTCAAGATTGCTGGAGAGTGGGGATGTGCTTCATTTCTTTCTCAAGTAAATGGTGCATACCTTGAGATGCCAGGAGCAGACAATTCTTCCTCATGAGACCAATGTTGCAGAGAAACCCCCTTCCAAGTGATAACCTGCAATACCAGCCCATGCTGGAGGAGCAATTACTTCAGGCATTTCCACTGGTTGAAAACTGGATGTGTAGATAGTGGCCTGCTGTCATGCTCCTCCAGCAGGCAGTAGAAGATAGTCTTGAGCCACTTCAATTTGCTCCCAGCTTGTTGCCCTTCCCTTGGGAAGCCCTTCCTCCTTCTTCCCTAAGCAATCCTCCCTACAGAAGCGAAGGGAAAGCAATTGTGGCAACCAACATACCCATCTTCTGGACACCACTGACAACACTAAGACCAGGATGAGCATGGCTTCTACTTCCCTACAACAGTAGCACAAGCTCTAGCAGCTATAATTGTTGGAAATGAGGATGCAGTGAAAGACTATAGAAAGAAATACAGTCTATCACAGAGACAAAAACATATATTGGTGATGTATTAAACTGAGTGCCCAGTGACCTCTACACCAACAGAAGTGCATTAACTTTTGACAGTTTTCTACCAAGGATGTTAATTGTGACTCTCCAAAAATAACTCCTCCTTCAAAATAATAGAGTACCCCATTACAGTCTCACACAATGCCGATCTATGTTATTTTACAGTCATATTTCTTTAGGTTTAACAGGAATATTGATCCCATCACAAGTCCTGTGAAAGAACAACTTCTTTATAATACTTTGTTTTTTCATCGGAATATCCCTTTCCATTACTGCATGGGATTTTTCTTCTTTCCCATAACACTATCAATTTCCAAGAAGATTGATAATGGTGTGGCAAACAATACTAAAAAATATAATTGGATGGAGTGGCTAGAGCCTACCAGCCAGATGTTCCATTTAGTGACCAGTGGTGGCTTTTCTACTGGTTGACGATGTTGGGCAGGAGTGGAAACCACCAATCATTGCTCTTGCAAAGAAACAACAGAGGCTCTCCCTGTACCTGAGACATGATAGGTAGACTGGGGGGAGGGGGAGCACTTTATGTCATATACAATCCTCCCAATTCAAAGATGAGAGGAAAGCACATTAAAATAGCTGTTTGAATGAGCACTTATTCTAAACTAAGAAAAGTACAGTCACAGATTCATCATTGCAGTTAATTCTAGCTATAGATCAGAGGCATATAGTCATTTCAGGTCACAGACCACACTTGGCCTTTTACTGCCATGCCTAGGACATATTCCAGACATGAATATGAGACTAAGAAAAAGAAGTGGGTACGGTCTGGACCAAAATTAATTTTGATTTAATGTAAATTTATTTAGAAATATAGTAAATGAACTAAATACTATTACTATGATTACTTCCCACATCTTTAACAATTACAGTCTAATGCAAACTTTTGAAGGACTTCTACCTAAGCTTTGGAAAGGAACCCAGGACCTCATGATACACCCTTCCTCCACAATATACTGTCATAAGTGAGACTTCCATTCATGTGATGAACAACAGAGCTACCTTAGTTGTACAGTAAGCAAGGGGGGGGGGGAGGCATTTTGGACATCTAAGAAGGCCAAGAACATGATAGATCCAGAAAATAAGGATGAAAATGAGAACATCAAGAGAGACTTAAGGACAAAGTATGTTTCTGTGAGAGCAAACCTTCGTGAACATGCAGAATACACCTATAACCCACTGAGGTTATATACATAAGCATCTGGATGAAACTCCTGACAAAACCAGGTGGCTTCAGATGAAAAAATCTAAAACCAATATTCATTCTTTAGTAGGGAAATCATAACTGGCCACCTGGCTTGGCTTTCCAAATAACAGGCAGCCAAACCACTGCCAAATTATGCTTTGTAGGAAGGCCTCCTACAGCTGTGAGACTCCTTTTCTTCACACAGAAATTCAAGCATTGGAGTGCATCAATTCTAATATTCATCCTTACGATATAAAGTGGTTGCCCTGCTGTGCACATGTGTTTTTCATTTTCTGTCATTTCCCAAAGTTGGCTGTCATTTTTGGCACCCCTGTTGTGCACAGCCAATACTTGACCATATGGTTTTCCTTCAGGAATTGTTTCAACGGAGGTCCTGGAACATAGATTGTAATTTCTCTCCCCCGTGCTTTCTCTCTGTTTGTATAACTAACTGTCCCCGTCCCAGCTGGGTGCATATCAAGCTGAAGGCTTCTGAACTTGAGCCTGGGAACACCAACTGTAGTACCTATCTTGGGAAAAGCTGAACTACAGAGGGTGGCTTTGCCAATCCCTTTGAGCTGCTTCACTTGGATTACACGTGGTGCAGGTTTAACATCTTTGATCTTGTCTCAGCAGCTTTTTACCCCTGGCACTCTCCCAAACTACTGTCTGATCCACACTAGTTAATACACGCATTTCTGTTGCCTGAGTTCTTCATCAATTGATTGCTCACCACAATACTATTCAGTGTATCTGCCTAAAGGATGCTGGTATTCAAGAAAACTCAAGAATTTGATGATTCAGATAGATAAACGAATTCCCTCCACTGAAAAGCATTGTGTTTGTAGTGATTGATCTACAGAGATTTATTTGAAGACAGTAATGTCCTGTAGCTTAATTTTTGTGGGGCAGGGGGAAGGTTGCAATGAATGGAACAAAAGCACAATATATTTTATTGATCTGGTCTGGAGCAGTGACATCTTCAAGAAAGGTACGCATTGTTAGAAAGTGAAATTACTAACGTTTTCTCAAATCAGACAATGAACTGCATGGAGGAAATTCTGATAAACTAACAGTGCAATTGATAGAAATAAGCAGCAAAATAAGTCCCACTCCATTCAGAGACTTTTGTATTCCCAGATAGTTGCATGCTAAAACAATTTTAAAATAATAAAAATCAGAAAACTGTTGTCCCAAATAGCAAATGGCTGAAGTCATATTCTTTATATTTGATTTCTCACATATAACGTTTAAAAAACACCAACCCTCAAGGAATACTGTTGTCAAAAATACTGGGTGTTCCTAAAGTCTTTGCAGTTTTAAACCTTTAAAGACTTTTGGGATATCTTGTATATATTTCTGATTTATAAAACTCATCAACAACCACAGCCATATGAATATCTTGCTGCCAATATTGCTTTCCATGGTCCAGAGAAAATTTCAAAACCTCCATGCCTGAAATTTAGCACAGAAGAAGTTTGTTTTCAAGCATCACATATTCCAAGGTTTCTTCATTTAATATTTAAAAGACACGCCCACATTTCTAATGCATTATTTCACCAGATTACACCACTGGTGTCTATTAGTTGAAATGCTTTAGTCCAACATTTATTAATTTGACACAATTTATAAGCCACCCCAATCTATATGGACTATGGGTGATAAACAATAGTTCAAAATACAATGGAAAATTAAACAAGTAAAATAATAATTATCTTCAATTAATTAGGATGGTTGCTCAAACAAAAGGAAATGCCAGAAGTTTGCTGGTATAGTACTGAATTAGCTTGCTGCCTGCAAGGAAAGAGAATTGCCTTCATCTGCAGTTCAACAAGAAACTGCTCTTATCATAGCAAAAGATTAATGTTAATGTCCCCCATTTTCAGATCACATCTTATCTGCTCCAAAGAGAAGATCAGATCCAGCAAGTCCCCTTCCATGTGTGATGGAGCTGCAGGTACTTACTCTATGGTTGTCATGAAAGCCATGAACTCATGAGCAGTATCAGGCCCCATCCGCAGGACATGGAGACTGAAGTCACCAAAACTAAAAAGTTTCAGGAACTCCACCATCAGCCCTGAGACAAGATCTAGGAGCTTGTGGATGATTGGTCCTGGGTATCTGTGGGGTCCAGCAGTAGCCCTAGCTTACCAATGGATCAAAACTTGTTCTGACCTTCATTGTAAAAAGGATATAATGAATGGAACACCCAAAAATTATTTATAGCAGCTCACCTGAAAGACAGCAGTGATGCTTGGTTCCTTTCCCTTTACATCCCTGGATAGTGAAAGGACATACAGTCCTGAAGGCCATAACAAAACAACTGATTGTCCAGTTGTCAGCAATTGGGGGAAGTAAGATAAAATAAGAAGGCACTCATTCAGTTCACATAAGCAATACATCAGAATCAGAACAAGTTAATGTGCTGCTTCATAATTTCTTTAGTGATTTTAAGTGGGGCTGCCATTGAATGCAGTGGCTCAGCTGCTTGGTGGAATTTCTTACCTCATACATATGACATCTGTTGGAAAGGCCAGCATTAGTTGCCAGATAGCTACTAGGCCATGTTGAAGATTTTGTTTGCTTATGCCATTAAATAACTCAAGACCATAGCTCTCGTCAGGCATTTATCTCAATGAAGGGAAGGCTCAAACTGAGTAAAGAATGGAGGTGCATACATGGAAGCGCATCCCCTACTTTCTTGCACCTTCAAGTGTTTAGCTGAGATGTACACCCATGTAGTTCAATTCAAGTTGTCCAAATAAAGCAAGACCCAGTTTGGATGGACTGGAAATTCTCTTTGAATTTCCTGTATGAATGTGTTGAGGTTAGAAACTGTGAGGAGAGCTGTACATACAGTCCTATTCACTACCAATTTCAGCCTTCCATATGTTCAGGTATTTCTTTACTTCTTTTATATGATTTATACAGTATAGCTGCAGATCTCACACAAGTGACTCTGGGTGGCTTACATGGATTAAAACACAGAAAATCACAGAGTCTGTGTTCTTATCTGGTTTCCATGCTTCCTCTGAAAAGGCTTCATCCAGAGGGGCTATGGCATTGATGTTTTTATAGACATCCTATTTATTTGAGAGGATCAAAGCATACCTAATATGAAAAGTCTACCATACCATCAGCTTTCTCATTTGCCAGTCAATAGCAACACACTCCAAAATCAACCCATGATTTCTCAATTATTGTCCTCACTTTCTGCAGATCACAATTACTTCCAGAACATTGAGAACTATATGCTTGCAAGCTTGCAGCAAATTCCTTCAGCCAAGCATTGTGCAGTCTAAGCTAGCTAACAGTAGAATGGAAAAAATACCAGCCAATCAGTGCTCTTTTTTTATTCTTGTTTCAATCTGGTTGATCACTGAGCACACTGCCCTAGAGCTTTTAAATATCCCCTTACCCTTTCAATAACACTGATCATGGCAGCAGGTCATTAAATTGTTGAAGTGATGCCAAAAACAAACAAATCAAATGGGTCTTCTGAACTGGAACTTTAGAAAATTTGGATATTTGATATTAATTATTATATATATACACATATAATCGATAGATGAAAATGTATTACTAATCCTATTGAAAGTTAAAATTTCTTGTAATAAATGATTCTATAGATTAGCTATGAATGATTAATAATTGTTAATTGATAAGTATACAAGTATATTTTGAATAGATGATATGAGAATTTAAGATTATGAAAGGGGCACCAACGAGTTGGTAACTGGTTGACACACGGTATAAAATGGAAGATGCTTTTTTTATGCCTTTCTATGTTTTTGTTTGTTCATGTATGTTTTGTGTTTGTTGTAAAAATAAAAAAATATTTTTTAAAAAAAGAAGAAAATTTGGATCATATCAGTACAGAGAAGAGAAGAGAAGAGAAGAGAAGAGAAGAGAAGAGAAGAGAAGAGAAGAGAAGAGAAGAGAAGAGAAGAGAAGAACCTGTAAGCAATGAGAGTTTGCAATGTTCATGGTTCAAATCTCTGTTCATGGTATGTATTTTGCTACTTTATGTAAGCTGCCTTGGGGATCCTTCTGAATCAAAATGCAGGATAGAAAACAAATCAATACTGAAGACTCAACAGAATTTAAACCAAATTTCAGCTTTGCAATCCTGAAATAAAAATAAGTGAACACTCCTGAATGTCTTCATTTTACTATTGAGCAAACAAAAATGAGACTACCACTCTTAAGCCTTAAGAAGAGACCTCTATGCAAGTTTGAGCTTTGGAGCTTTTCATTTCTTTTAATTAAGAGCTGAAAATAAACAATGAGGTTCCTAGGATATTATCCAATTCCAGGAAGTTCGTTTCAAAAATATCTGCTGGCTATGCTAGCCTTTGAGGACATTAGCCACTAGTAAGGAACCAATAGATGATGTCACCACAACCCATCTCTAATTACTGTTCATTATTATGGCCAAGGCCAACAGTTTTAGAACATGTGTGAGACTCCACAGTACTTGGTAGCAGGTCAGCTAACAAACCCTCCACTATTTCTTGTGATCTAGATTCATTTTTGGTTTAATGTCCAAATAGAGTGACCTCCTTTCAGTTTGCCTCACCAGCCTACGATACAGCAACAGAGCTGCACCTCAGAAAAGCTCATGTTTCTGCAAATCACAAGGAAATGTTCTGACAGGGTCACTCCTTCCATTAGCTAAAGCCATTCCAAGTTTCAGTCATGGAGAGTGGTCACTATGGTATCCCTCCTACATTTGTCCCATCTGTTTATTCTGACATCTATTTTAATTACAGGACTAAGCTGCACAGGAAATGCTCCAATGGCTGTGTAGGTAGAAGCTGTTTGTTGCTTCAGCCAAATGCATCTCCCTGGCACTTACAGGTCTCTCTTCTAACTAAACCTTCAGGGATACTGCTGATTTGCTATATTTAGTACAGAGCCTAGCAGAGTTTGATGGAAAGGTGAGGAAACAAGATTGCAAATACTTCTCTTTGATGGAGTAACGGAAGTCATGATTCAGTTTCAGAAACTATCGAAGAAACACACACACACGTATGCACACCCGCCCACCCCCTAGAAGCAAAAATGAAAACCATTTGCAAATACAGATCAATCAGGATATTTAAGCATGCATAAGGGACAGGATGTCCACATGCACTGACCCACCACAAACATAGTCAGGGGATAGACCTGTAATGACCAAACTTGAGTAGAACTCTTTGGGCAACCATAGATCATAGAGCAGGATATCAATGTATATTATGGGCTAACATTGTTTTGAATTTATCATTCTCCTATTCTGATACATCACTTATGGATTTGGTATTTATTAATTAATCTGGTATGTAACATAGAATTAACGTATGTTTATAAGCTGACCATAACATTTTGTTGTCAATTCACTTTTCATAATAATGTCTGTTGAAACTGTAATTGACATCGCCTTAGATTTATAGGATAATGTTAGTTGTGTTAAGCTTACTTTGGAGGGGAGTTGGTAGAAACATGATTATGAACTCCTCTGTCCCCTTCCAGGAGCCCTCACTCCTTCCATCACCATTTTGAGACACCCACTCAAACGTAATTATGCACTATTTTAATTTTAATCTAAATTATGGTGACAACCAATTACAGAAGAACTGATTAAATTTTAGAGCTGGATGGAGGTGGGAATTATGAAATTAATTGAGGATGACTCTGATTTGCCTCTTGTTTGCTATTTTTAATTAATGGGTCATTCAATTTTAGAAATATTTAGTACAAAAGTTCTATACAGTTTGCATGTGAAAAGACTGAAGAAAAAAACTACCAACCACTCTTTTTGTACACCTTTTCAAACATGTTCAGAATATTGCAATTTATTTGTACTTGATGAGGAACTATTGATTTGGAGTGATTTGGAACTATTGATTTGGAGGGATTAATATGTTAAATGATTAACATATTAATCATTTAAATTAATGAATTATCTAATTTTTATTTGACAGTTTGGTCTGGCTTTGCATTCTATGACATTTAGATAGACCCAGTAAAAAATTTCTACATGTGTTATATAAATGAACATACACAAGATTGATATAGACATGCAGAGGGCCAGTGCCACAAATATTTTCCATGATTAGCCATGTGTATTCACTTTATAGAGAAGAAATATGTGATAATTAAAACAAGGGTAATGCTTCCAGTCGCTTGAAACCTGCCAAAAGTTACTCAGTGTTCTGGAGATGTTATTAATTTATTTAGGAAATTTTATTTTATCATCTTACAAATACCTCAAGATGCCTGACCAGACTGATCAACATTTTAACTTAAAATAAGACAAAGGCACCCCCCCCCCCAGATAATGCTGAAGATAAAAACAGTAGTCTCAAGTTTAAACTTTAAACTTAAAATTAAGGATGTTTAAACAAACATCCGGTTTAAAAGAGGAGAATCAGTTTCTGAGTATGCTATAAAATACCATTGAAAGCTTGAGAAAATAGGATATTAGCTTTGTGTTTTATATCATAAAGACCCAGGGCAAATGATCTGAACACTGCTACCACCAGCCTAACCTTGGAAGGCAGGTGCCCTGGATAAGAACCTCAAATGATCACCATAATTGCTAGAAAAATCTATGGGAAGCAAATATTGTACTGATTCATTGTATTCACACATCACATGAAAGTCTTTGGTTTTGTATGATGTGTAAACTCTTTCATTGTAATTTGTAAACTATGGTTTATGGCCTAGCTAGGTGTGAATTTATTCAATTGTAGTTCATCATGATCTTGAACCCAGACACTGACTCATACGTCATACATATCCTACAAACATACAATGAGTCACAAACCACTGAAAGAAGGCCAAGTAATCTTAACATACCAGTCCTGATCTGCTGTTCACCAAGAGCACCCAGAATGAGCTTCCATTTTGTTAGTTTTCTTCCAGTCTGTTGCTGTTTCCAAACATCTTTTTGTTCTGTATAGTTATAGCTTTATGTGGGTTCGATACTGAGGAAAGCTAGAACTGCCTGTTTTCACCATGTAAATGATACAGCATCAAATTTTCAAACCCCTGATAATTATTTCCAAATGGTTTCATGTATGTTCAGCACATGGGGAATAATTTAAAACAGTCTTTCCAAACTAGGTTCCCACTAATTGTGTGAGATTACAGTTACTGTAATTCTTAGCCAACATGGGCAACAGATGTGCTGGCTGGGAACCCTGGGAATTGTCATCGAAAATATCTGGAGAGCACCAGATTACAGTCTTTTGAAATTAATTTATTATACCCCTGAGCCAGCCTGCCTGGTAGAAGCTGCAGAGCTGCAAAACAGTATCTTCATCAAAAATCCAATTTGGAAGAATAACTTACTCCACTGAGAGAATCAACTGGGCCATATTTATCCCAAGATAGTCATTCACCAACATGACTGTGACAGTTCTGAGCCCAGAAAACTTGTGATTTCCACCTCCTTGGTTGGAATAAATAGTTATTTTTTCATTTAAAAAATCCATACCCTGTAATAATATGCATTATTACATATAATTGCATAATCTACAATTCAACTGGCAGAAAAGAACTGACCACAAATTGTTGCTTTCTCATCTTCTTGGAATGATTCCATGTATTGATCACCTTTTTACTTGCCTACATGCAGGTCACCTCACCATCTCATTGATCATTGGTCACCTCAATGGTCATTCAGGAATGACTCTCCTGGTTAGTTTGCAAGCAATCATGAAATATTTTGTCCTATTCTTTACCACTTCTACAATATCTTCATAGAGTTTACAGAATTGCAAAGTCACCCTACTTGCTACCTCAGACTTCACAGTATAGGTAATTATTTTATTCTCTTTTACCATCCATGCTAACTGTCCTTCAGCTTCTCTTCTGTGTTCTTCCTTCATCACCTAGATTTGGTGATTATCATACCGTCTAAGAGGCAACATTCAATTTACTCAGATGATTTCTGTGTCAGTCACAGACTGGGAACTGGGCTGGTAGTCTATTACTTAGATGTAAATAAATAAATAAACCATAAGTTATGGAGTATGTCTAGGCTGACTGAAGTGAGTAGCAGCAACAGCAGTCTGTTCTCCATGGTAGTGTTCAGATAGCAGTTCTACTCCTTTCCAGTGACTTATGCTTTTTCTTTGTTAAACTAGCCCAGAAGCCAGACTGAACTTGAAATGGATTCAATCAGTAACCTCCTCTAGAGAAAAGTCAGTATTAGAAAATAATAATGTATTTTGTTTTTAGAGTACCAAAAAGGAAATTTATCTGAGAGATTTTCTCAAAGCATGGAATGGATAGCAGGACAATAAACTAGGCTGATTCTTAAGATTGGCAGGTATGTACACATTTGAGTTCTTCTTATGTCTCTCTTGAGGAATTTCTTTGGCAGTCCAAAATCAACTGAGGGCGGAATGGATTATTGGTTTTGGAACCCTTCCCTGAAAACCTTTCCTTACTGAGTTCTTATGCAAGGCAACACTACCAACACTTTCTTTTCTGGAAATATATTCCTAAAGGTCACTCAGAAAATAAAACGGAAAGCGGGCATGGTAGGATACGATTTGACGGCAAACTGAATGGCTTCCAATCAAAGTGATTATGATGGCTGGAGAGAACAGAGTTGTAGCCTTACCTTAATAGCACCCAATGAATAGGCGAGAACCCAAACCCCAAGGAGACAGAGAGAGAGGTCAGTGTTCAAGGTTTCAAACATGAATGCCTCTCTTCCTTCCATTCCCTTTCACATATGGTACCGTAACAGTAGCAGACAGATGCTACATAAAGCCAGACACACCTGATTAACCATGAATACAACAGCTGCTGTTTCCCTACTGCCCCCACCACCCACAATCCGTCTGTTTCCGTTTTTTGCTTTGACCCCTTTTATTCTGCTTTCATGAGGAAATTAAGCCCACTATTAAAATCCCAAGTTGAGGGGTGGGACAGGCAGCCACAGACGCCTTTTGTTTCATTTCTTGCAGACATGTAATGGGTACCTACAGAATTGGTCCTTTCACCTGAGGATGGATGAGGTCTACCACTGGCAACATCTCACTTTGAGCGTAAAAGGAAAGGAGAGCAAGCAAAGCTGAGAGTCAGCCTAAGAGGTGGGAGGTAAAGAAAGCTTGCCTTGCGCACCTAACCTTTTCTTAGCCATGAGAATTAAGAGTAAACATTACACATTTCTTAGAGAGGTGAACTTTTCTTTATGATTTTGGGTAAAGCTCCAAGTATACTGATAGCACAATGCAAAGAATAAATAGGAATAGAGAGCCAGTCAAGTGTCGTGGTTAAGGCACCAGGCTAGAAACTGAGAGACTAAGAGTTCTAGTCCCACCTTAGGCCCAAAGCCAGCTGGGTGACCTTAGGCCAGTCACTCTCTCTCAGGCCTAAGAAGGAGGCAATGGCAAACCACTTCTGAAATCTTGCCAAGAAAACTGCAGGGACTAGTCCAGGCAGTTGCCAGGAATCATAAATAAAAAAAGTCTTTTGTTACTGGCTTTCTAAAAATGTTCACCAAGACCCAATTTCTCACGATCACTTATACAACAAAGCTTGTTTGCCTGGAGGTACAACAAGCCATAGTAATCTTATCAATCTGACAACTTAAGGGTGTGGCCAGAATGAAATATGAAAGCCTTGGGAAGATGCAGGATGCCCTGGGAGGGGACGGGGGATGCAAGAAGTGATGCTGGGTTTCAGCAAGGCTACTTGTATTTTGCAATTCCTGTTCCGGTTACAAGTTGGATCAGCTATTCTTTGCTAATCATTCACACAACTGAATATCTCTAGCCCTTACTCTTTAAAATTGCACATATACAATAGGAAATTGTGTTCTTTCAGTGAGGCTTGAATGCAATATTTTTGATCAGTTTCTTGAAACAAAGTTCATTCCATACCTTTCCACTGTAGAAATCTACAGGTTATAAATGTGTAAAAACAAGAAGAGATAAGTGTTTTAGAGATTGGAAGTTCTTGTATCAGTGCACAGTTGTGGTTGACATATTTGTCTAAGAGTTATTTCATAGACTAAAATACCTATCCATGAATATAATCTCCATGAGGGGAAATGTGCCCTTACATATGTGGGAAGAGTGGTGTGTTTTCTTGCACTGTGAGTAAATGAATCAAATATTTCTGCCTGCGGTGGACACAGAAGCTGGCTTCAGCCCAGCCCACCCTAGAGGGTTGTTGTTGTGCAGAAAATAGAAGGAGGGAGAATTATGTATCCTGCCTTGAGTTGTACAAAATAGAGTCAGGATATAAATCAAACCAACCAACCAACCAATAAATACCTAATTCATGTATTTATAACATGAAAACCAGTTATACTAACATCTCATATTATAGTAAATATTCCAACCTGATGATTATGTGAGAAAAGTGTAATATTTGAAATCCCTAAGACTAACTCTGCGGAGAACATTGGAAGAGCACCACAAGCATTACATTTTCTGCACTTCAGAAACTTTGCTCACCAAGCTTAAAACCAAATGTCAGGTTGTTCATTTCTGAAGTACTTCCAGGAACTGCTTCATGGATTTATATCTGCAACTGTAGGAAATCTTGATCCACAAAAGGCTGAAAGAACCTCCATTCACAACATTGAACAGCATGCAGCAGTGGCAAGAGAGTTTCTTATGCCTGTGTATTTGTAAACTCCTCTCTAGCGATGATTTCCAGGTTAAGTGTGCAGAGCAGTGCAACCTTACTTTCTGAAAGTAAAGCACAAGTTAATACAAGCTTTTAAAAATGAGGGGTGAGAGTATGTATAAAATTATTCCAAAACGAAGATGCATAAGGAAAATCACTTTCCTTCATGGATGATAAGTAACCTTATTGGGTGATTCAGAAGGAAACACATGTGGGGGTAGGGGTGAGGGTGGGGTGGGGTTGTGAAGCTGAGGAAACAGAAGAACGGTCACAAATAGGCAACTTGACAGCTGAAATTGTTTCAATTCTAAATGAGTTCAGCGGACTGAAAAGGGGAGAGATCATTGAACTATTGCTACAAGTGACATGAGTGGAAGTAGCACGTTAGGGGAAATAAAGAGACATCTCTTCCATTTGGCAGCTGTAACATTAGGTGACTCTTGAAGGCAGACATAGGAGCAACCCAGCCTGCTTTCACCATGCATATATCAAAGAAAAGGAAGAGAGATGGCTGGAAAAGTGTGTGACCTCAGTCAAAAGATGGTGATCCAAGACACACTGAAGGAATCAGTAATGCCAGATAAGGAATGAGGGACAGCCTACATAGGCCACACTAGAAACTTCTGAGTAAGCGTTTTATGAGAAGGTTCATTTGTGATGGCAAAAGGCATGTGTTATACCCAGCTCAACAGGATAGATAGAAAAAGCAGAGCTACACAAAGAACAAGGCAGACCAAATATTGAAGCCAAATTCCTTCAAGATAACAACATCCATGTGACGGAATGCCTAGAGGCCATCACCACATGATTCCATGATAAAGGACTGCAATGCCTTGGCAACAGTGACCCATGCCTTTAACGCTTTATGTGCCTTACACACTCTGCGTTGGGTTGACTTTGAAAACAATTCAGATGGTACAAAATGCAGCTGTCTTTGGTTGCTACACTGGTTGCCAGCTGTCTTCTGGGTCCAATTCAAAGTGCAGATTTTGCTTTTAAAAGCTTACATGACTCAGCTCCGGGGTTCCTTCGGGACTGTCTGCTCCAAGTGAAATCTGCTGTAATCCACAGGTCAAGAACCACTGAATTCAGGCAAAATGTGAATGTAGACAGTATCTGGCTCCATACATCATACTTTATTTTGTTGAGAGCCATGACTGGATGGTTCAATGCAACACACTAAGCTCAAACTAAACAAACCACATTTCAACTTACTAGGATATGTGAATGGGACCTGTAATGGAAAGTGGTGACCTTCCACATCCTAGCCTTTGAAGATTAATTATTCCAAGTTATCCTGCCTAAAGAGAGCACTAGAGAGCCGCAGCTTGCCACTGCATTGTATTAATGTCATCTAATGGTAACTGTCAGTGCTAGTGATGGAATAAATATGGAAAAGGAAATTGCTGTAATTGATTGACAGTCTGCAATCCTGCACATTGAGTTTAATGAGAGGGACTTATAAGCACCTCTGCTAGACAGGCTATTCATGTAAATCATTTGCACTAGCCCTGCTCTCTGAATTATGCAGAGCTATGCAGATGTCTGTGTTGAATCTATTTCCACCAGCGTTGTCTTTATTCAGAAAAAGGGCCCATCAACACACTGATTACTGTATTAAAGGAGCTTCAGAAGTTTGGTGCTAAATGCGAATAGTTGCTCTGTTGCAAATTTGGCTCAGGATGAGAACAAGTGATTCATGTTGCTCCTCACATTCACATTCACTGTTCAGTTCTCTAAAGCAGGTTTGTCAAAGTTCACAAGGATGGGAGAATTCCTGTGATGTGTAGCAAGAACTGGAAGAAGAGCAAAGGAGATACTGGCTTTTGTTAGAACGTAAGTTAAGTCATCAGCCCATTTTGCTGCGGAAACAAAACAAAACAAGAAGCTTATGAAGGGCTTTGCTTGTCCTGTGAAATAATACACTGCATTGATTTCCAAGAAGTCACTGGAGCTGGTGGGATGGGGGAAGGAGCATGATGAAAATATCCAATGTTTTTACGGTAATTTAGAATGATCAAAACACATGTTACTTGAAGACGGATCAGTATTATTAATTACCTGGTGCTGATAATATGGTGTATAGATGCTGATGGAAAAATAAAACTGCTTTACTTTCACTGGTCTTGATACTGTTATTGGGGCTGTGGAGCCCAAAAAGTTTACTGAAAAGTTTGAAGGCTTCTGAAAGATTTTATTGAACCTAAAGTTTATCAAGAACTAAGACTGCAGAGGACTATATTTCCATGGAATTGTTCCATGTTGTCTTCTGAGATCGTGGTTTTGAGTACACCCAGAGGACAATCAGTATAACAAAAGAGAATAAGGAGGCCTCTGGCTAATTTAAGAAAGTAATTTATGTTTTGAAGCCTATCCAATGGCTCTAATTTCTTTTTTTAGCTACATTTGACTCAAAGAAGATTTGAGGAGATTGATGGTCAGTACTGACAGCATGGCTTGTAAGATGAGCCATTACTTTCCAGTATCAGTTTGAGGCAGAGCAGCCACAGAAATTTGTTCTCATTTAAAATGGAAAAATAGTCATGGGCAATATTTAGTCCATGGCCCGAAGACTGCCTTTTAGGAGCTGCCTGAGGAAGGCCATACACCATTTCCCCAGGCTTAACTCTGAAGTCTGATGCCCAGTTACTCAGCCAGCCACAGAGAAAACTGTGTTCTTTGATGGGCTGAGGTTTTGTGTGTGTGTGTACGCACATGTAATCGGAATGCCTCTGTATTCTTGTACATCTGTATATGTGTAGGAGAGTCTGAGTGTGTGTGTGAGAGAGAGAAAAAAGGTTTAAATCACACAAGGCTTGTAAATTAGTATCTTTCCCACCTTGGGCATGGCATTACTTATTGCTGACATATGCCTCCTGATAGCATTTGCTTGAAGTCAGTTCGACCCTAAAGCCAAAATTGGTTCTCCGCTCCTGGTCTAAAGGATACTTATTCTAGAAGGATAGCTATTTTACAGGAGAATTTGTGAGTTCAACAGAACTTCTTCCTAGGAAACATGTCCTGCCTTGTTTCACTGCAGCAAAAAGGAACCTTAAAACATTGGAAAAGCTAGTATGGGATACATGTGTAAGAGTCTCTATTTATGCGAGTGGACATTTTATGATATCACAAAGCTCCTGGTTTTGAATTATCCAAACCACTATACTTAAACATAATTCTTCCTGCAAGCAGTATCATGTTCCTCAGTAATATGTCACAATTTCCTCCTTTGGTATATGTCCACATGTTCATGAACTGCTATCAAGATGGAGCCAGCCTTTCCAATTAATACAGATATAAGATAGCTAGAAGTTACTGCTCCTACCTCAAGAAGAATTGAGACTGACATGAGTTTCCACAAATGCAGAACCAGGTTATGGAATAACTCCTTAGAATCGCCTGCAAATGGGTGTGTAGGTTTGGATGGAAGAAAATATAAAGAGACACCAGAGCAAGTAGACCAAAAAAAAAAAAGGGCGAGGCAGGATTTCTTCAGATTTGGCATTCGGAGTCACTCTGCTAATGGAGTGAGAGGCAACCAGACAGGATGTGGATCAGAGGAAGAAGTGGCTGAGAGAAACCAGACAGGGAGAGGAAGAAACAGAGAAGGAGCCCAGGCAGCTGAAGACAAAGAATCTACCATGAGGTGCCAGAGAAGAGCAAACTGCAGACATGGCAAAGCAAAACCCAGATGGTTCAAGTGCAGGGCAGGAGTAGGACAAGAAGGAGAGAAAGTAGTAAACTGTGGCATGTACAAATAGGAAGGGGAAAGGAGGCAACAGCTGAGAGTTTGAAATCATAAAGGAAGGATTAGAGATTTGATTCATTTAATTAGAATTTAGTTACAGGTAGTCCTTGCTTAATGATGGTAATTGGGACAGGCAACTCCATTGCTAAGCAACGCAGTTGTAAAGTGTGTTACATGACCGCATTGACTTATGATGGCAGTTGCAGCAGCCCCAGTTGCCATCATTAGGCAAATCCCATGCGGTCACAGTGTCCCATGGTCACGCATTCACCATTTGCAACCTCCTGCTGGCTTCTCCACTGACTTTGCTTGTTGGAAGCTGGCACTGAAGGTTGCAAATAGTGATCACATGACTGCAGGACACTGCAACCATCTTAATTGCGAGCCGGTTGCCAAGTGCCCAAATTGCAATCATGTGACTGCAGGGATGCTGCAACGGCCTCAACTATGTCCCCCTTGTTCAGTGCCATTGTTACTTTGAACAGTTGCTGAAGGAGTGGTTGTTGAACAAGGACAACCTTACTTACATAGATGCTTGGCCCCTAGAATTATTGTAAATTTGTACTAAGCTTATATGAACATCATTATAATTCACTTAGCTCTGTGTGTGTTCCTGGCTTCATTTCTATCCACACCCACTCTCCAACAACCTATCTTTGCAAACTACTGCCTTACATGACTCCATGCAGTTGAAACATATACATTTCCAGGGAACTAGACTTGGTTTCTGTTCCTTGCTATCCATACACTCATTATATGCTCTACTGGCACCTAACCAGAGCAAGGTCATACCCTGGCAATACCTCTTGTCTCCACAATATTGACTTCATCCCAAACTTAGGCCAGGAGTGCAAAGGTTAGGTTGTCTTTAGCTGTATTGGTATTAAAGTAGCCTTCTTCCTCTGATTCCAATTGTCAGAAAATGACAGACACGGGTTCGGTTGTCCAGTAGACAGAAGTTTTTATTGGGCACGTTTGCAAAGGTGGGTCCCTCCTGCAGCAATGGAGGAACCCCGAAGCAAGGTCTGACAGGTTTTTATACCCCCTATCTGTCCTCCCCCTCCTACGAGGGCTTGGCTCACAATCTCACCTTTTTTTACTGCCCTGGAGCGCCGCTAATTAACCGCAAAACCGCAGACATTCCACTTTCCGAATCCAATCAGCGCAATACACATTCCAATCCCCACTTGACCCGACAGCCGCCCCCTGCCGTTTCTCTTCACTCTGGTGCGAACGTGCCTCTTGCCTGCAGTCTTTCCTCCCTCCTGCCGTCCCTCTCCACTCTGGTGCGAGTGTGCCTTCTGCCCATCCTCCCTCCTGCCGGCCCCCCCCGGCTGCCCCATGGTGCACAGCGCTCTCCCCTAGCAAACATGGTTCATTTGAGGCCCTCACTTCTCCCTGCCTTCTCACAATCCCCCCTTTTTCTTTTCACGCCTCTGTTGGGCCTCAAACCTGGCTAACAGGATTGCTCCCTTGTCCCGGACCCGGGGCTTCACACACTGGGACAGGTAATTCCCACAAGCAGGGAGGCATTGCATTAAGCAACATACTAGGACCAGTAAGGCAATGAAGCCAATAGTTAGTACAGAAAGTTGTTTTAACCAAGCAAAGTTAGGTAACCAACTAGTGAGCCACGACCAATTCCATCCCTCTGGATATGCGAGAGGCTAAGGTCTTCAACTTGGCTAGTTTTGCTTCAATATAATTCTCATTGTTGGTTAGGTTAAAGCAACAAAGACCTTGAAAAGATTCACAGCCTTGTCCTGCCCTTAATAGGAGATAGTCTATAGCTATCCGATTTTGAATGACCACCCTCCTGATCTCAGTGACTTCTTCAGTGAGGGCTGCAATGAGAGAGGATGTAAGGTTGACACTTTTAGCCAGGAGGCAGGCCACCTTCCTTAGGTCCAGATAAGTTCTTCTGCTTAGTGCAGGAACCCCTACTAAGGAGAGGGCCAGAGCCATGGCTTCTGTTTTGGACAAGAGTGTCACATCACTCTCACAATCAGATGGCAGCTCCCTTTTTCTTTTTTTCTTTTGATGGGTGCGCTTGCATTGGAGGCAGGGCATATAGAGAGGTCAGGCGCCCTATGGCACAAGGGCCCCCTGAACTATAGGCTGGAACATAGGTGTAAGCTTCGTGTCCACATAACAAAAAGAAACCTTTAGGTAGGTATAGAGGGGTTGAGGCGTAAGGGATATTATAGACCCCTCCACAAGTGAAAGCAGGACCTTTTGAGGGCAATGGGGGTACGGTTCTGGGTATTGTTGAAATATACACATTGAGTTGCATTGGTTATCCCCAAGAGATTTAGAGCCATTTGCCTTTGATTAGTCCAGGGTCTTGGTATGGGAGAAGACCCAAAATGATAGAACATCCCCCCCCCATGGGGATCATCCCCAGTGATCAAAGCTGTCTGTGCCAATTCTACGCCTTTATGTTGGTCATCTCCTCCCCTGCCTTAGTTCAGTTCCTTTTAAGTTTTACTTTGAGTCCGTCTCCCGGTTGGGCAGTCCATGGTCGGGGGTCGGGAGCTCGCTTAACCCGATGGTAGTGGGTCCAACCCCCCTGTCAGGTCCGAACCGCTGATTCAGTTGTCAGGAGAACTTGGTATGGTCCCTCCCAAGATGGTTTCAGCTTCTCATCCTTCCACGTCTTTATCAGGACCCAATCCTCTGGCTTGTGGGGGTGTTGGTCTTTCAGCAAGGGGGCCGTTGAGCGAGGAGTCCCTGTTTTCTTAGAGACAAGAGAGATTGTGACAGTACCAAGAGATACTTTCTTAGGAAGGCATCCTTTAGCTCGGGGATAGGCTCTCCCATTGGAGCCAGGAAAGGTTTTCCCATCATCAACTCGAACGGGGAGACCCCCACATCCTTGCGAGGGGCTGTCTGCATTTGAAGCAGGGCAACCGGAAGTGTCTTTGTCCAAGATAGCCCTGTTTCCAATCCCAGTTTGGTGAGATGTTGCTTCAACACCCCGTTGGCCCTTTCCACTTTCCCACTGGAGTCAGGATGCCAAGGGGTGTGGAGTTCCCATCGAACCCCCAGGCTCCAGTACCACGGCTTTACAGTGTCTACCAAAGCCTGCACCCCCCAGTGAGACCCTTCGTGCAGTTTCTCCACCATCCCCCTCATGTCAGCACGGCTCACTACTGGGTCCCCTCAATTGTAACCCAATGACCTGCTTCCTCCCTGCAACCTTCCCTTTCCAGCAGCTGTGAGTAAACCCCGTTCCAGCCAAATTTTCCTGAAAGTGTGCACTACTCCCCAGGCGTATCGCGAGTCTGTGTAGACGGTGAGGGACACTCCCTTTCCCAACTCTAGTGCCCGTTTCAAAGCGTGCACTTCACACAGCTGAGCCGACCAGTCCGCTGGTAATGCCCCCTTCTCTATTGTCTCTCCCTCCGCCGTCACTATCGCATATCCTGACTTCCTTTGTCCCTGCTCTACTCGGCTAGACCCATCCACAAACCAGACCTCACCCTCCTCCAGCGGGACCTCCTGCAGGTCCTCCCGGGTCTTTGTTTGCAGCTGCAACAGGGTGGAGCACTCGTGCTCCGCCGGCTCCCATTCTTTCCGCTCCCCCGCAAGAAACTCCGCTGGGTTCAAATTCCTGTCTGTTCCTACCACCACATCAGGACTTATCCGGAGAACTGTCTCATATTTCAACATCCTCCCTTCTGTCATCCAAGCAGCCGCCTGCTGACTAAGCACACTTAAGATCTGATGGGGTGAATGGACAATCACGGGGCTCCCAAAAGTGAGTTTTTCCCTTCTGTCACTAGCACAGCAGCGGCAGCCACTGCCTGCACACAAGTCGGCCATCCCCTCACCACTGGTTCTAGGGCTTTGCTCAGGAAGGCCACTGGTTGATATTTCCCAGCCCGTCTCTGAGTCAGCACTCCAATGGCGGTTCCCCCATGGGCTGTGACGTATAGGTGAAAGGGGGGGCCAAGTTCGGTAGAGCCAGAGCCGGGGCCGTCACCAGGCTCCTTCGTAATTCTCCCCACTTCTCTGTGTCCCCGTCTGTCCATTCTACCCTGTCAGATGATCCTTTCAACTTCTCATACAGAAACTGAGCCTTGCTCATGTACTCATCTATCCATAGCCGGCAATATCCTACTAGACCCAGAAACCGCCGCACCTCCGTTTTAGTATGAGGGGCTTCAACTGCATTATCCCCTGTATCCGAGAAGGATCAATCAACTTCTCGCCCTTCCGGAGTACATGTCCTAAATACTTGACCTCCCTTTTCACAAATTGGACCTTCCCTTTTGACACCTTCAATCCTTCCTCAGCCAACCAGTTCAATAAAGCCACTGAGTCTTCTCTCACCTTTACTTCCTTCTCTCCAGACACCAACAAATCATCCACATACTGCAGCACCCGAGAACCCCCAGGGGCCCGGAACCCCTGGAGTTTCTCTTCCAATGCCTGTCCAAACAAGAGGGGGCTCTCGGTGTACCCCTGGGGCAGCACCGTCCATCTCAGTTGTTGCTTCAGCCCGCGCCTCCCATCCCGGGACAGCGGGTATTGGGCTTGCCGCAAACCCGTCACCCCTGGTTTCAAGGGGATGCTAATTGGGGCTATGCGAAACCGCCCCGCCCCCCCTCCCCTGCCCATACCTCAGGGTTCACTACTTCCACGTCCGCCTCCCGCAACAAACACATCCTTTCTGCCTGTTCCACATTCCACAACTCCACTCCTAGACTACCCATTAGATCCCTTTCCAGCAGGTTCACTCTCGCCTGTGGGATCAGTAACACATCTGCAGTTACCTCCTTCCCATTCCACTCCAGTCTCACTCCCTCCAGTACGTCTGCCTTGACCGGAGAGCCTCCCACCCCCATCACCGATACCGACGCGCCCCAGGATTTCGCAATCCCTGGGATCGGTTGGCACAGCGATGTTCGAGAGGCTCCGGTGTCCACGAGGAACTGCTGTTCCTCGCCGGTGGGACCCACCGTGATGTTTACCAAGGGTTCCCCGTGGGTCCCGGTTGGGGAACCATGACCCCCCTAGTCGTACGGGGGAAACTCCTCTCATGTTCTCCCGATGTTCAGCATTATTGGGATCCCAATTTGGGTCTGCCAGAGGGAATTTAGTATTCGCGGCCGGGGCATTTGGGACATTTGCATTCCTTCGCTCCCAAGCCCCGAGCGCAGCTCGCCGAATCTGGCCCCTCTCTTCTGGCGTATAGAGGTGGGCTAAAATGTAATTCAGTTCCCCCAGGAGTATTCCACCGGGCCGAGAAAAAGTTCCAATTGTTCGGCGGCGGTATGGGCGTTCTCTTGCATACGAGGGAGGGTCTTTTTTAATTCCCTTAACTCACTGGGTTTGATGGGAACCGTTACGTAACTGGTGACGGTCACCCCCTGTGCGTTCGTTCCGTTCGGGACTTCCCGGACGGGGAAGGCACTGGCCGACCTTAGACTAAAGGGCAAGTTCTGAATGTCTTGGTTCAGCTGGTCCAGCTCTTTCCGCAGCCCGGGATAGGGTGGGGGCGCCGGAGGGGGAGCGGTAGGAAGAAGAGGAGGAGGAGGAGGTGGCGGCCCCCATTGAGGTCTAGTCAGCCAGAGGTCCTCCTCCTCATCCTCCTGTTCTTTTTGGACAAAAATTTTGGCTAACTTGGGTCGAGGCCCCTCCCAATGAACATGGAACCAGACTTCCACATAGGGTTCCTGTGTTAACATTTTATGCTCCATGATGTAGTTTTTTTTAGTTGGGTCACCCAGTAATTACTGGGGATTCCAAGAGTATCCCAATGGTAGGGGAATTCGGGGTCCACTAGTGGATATTTTGGCCATTCTTTAGTGCACAAAGTTATCATGGTCGGTTTTTCCAGACCCCTGGTGAATGGACACAACCAGGGTGTCTCCCATTGTTGCAACAATTGTCCTAATGGAGAATCCGTGGGGATTCCCCTACTGCGTTTTTCCCACTGGCCCCTGGCCTTACACTCTTACTCTGCGCCTTACCCATCCTTCCTGACTACGTTTCCCACCTTACAGAAGGTCCCGGACTCTTCTGTCCCCTTGCGGCGTCCAACGCCTCGTAACCACGCTAATCTCCCCGAGATTATGGGTAGGCTGTACTCACCAGACCTCCCGGAGGTCGCCTCGTCGGCCGACTTCCTCTTTACTTCTGTCTGACTGGCGATTGGAGTCCCGTCCTGGACCCGACTCCGGGGAAAACGGGAGACACCTCAACGGGGTGTTACGGCCGATTACTCACCGGTTCCCACAGTCCGGTCCACGTCGAGGACTCCTGGCTGGCTTGCCAATTTTGTCAGAAAACGACAGACACGGGTTCGGTTGTCCAGTAGACAGAAGTTTTTATTGGGCACGTTTGCAAAGGTGGGTCCCTCCCGCAGCAATGGAGGAACCCCGAAGCAAGGTCTGACAGGTTTTTATACCCCCTATCTGTCCTCCCCCTCCTACGAGGGCTTGGCTCACAATCTCACCTTTTTTTACTGCCCTGGAGCGCCGCTAATTAACCGCAAAACCGCAGACATTCCACTTTCCGAATCCAATCAGCGCAATACACATTCCAATCCCCACTTGACCCGACAGCCGCCCCCTGCCGTTTCTCTTCACTCTGGTGCGAACGTGCCTCTTGCCTGCAGTCTTTCCTCCCTCCTGCCGTCCCTCTCCACTCTGGTGCGAGTGTGCCTTCTGCCCATCCTCCCTCCTGCCGTCCCCCCAAGGCTGCCCCATGGTGCACAGCGCTCTCCCCTAGCAAACATGGTTCGTTTGAGGCCCTCACTTCTCCCTGCCTTCTCACACAATCCAGCCTGATAATAGTGCCAGCATGTATAACATCTGTTAGGCTTTGTATACCCATTATCTTGGAGGGAAGGGAGGTGACTGGTAACACCTAGGAAGAAAGGTAGAAGAGGAAAGATAGGGATCAGCAACATGGACAGCAAATTTCACTTCAGCATGGTGGAGAGCATTTTAAATTAGAAGTGGAGATTTCCATATTCTCTGATGCAGCCAAGTATTTGCCATGATTCAACCTTTGATGCATTTCTCAGTTTAAACTACCTTGTAGGGCTGTTGAAAGATGTATGAACTACGAACTGCAGAACACATAGTACCTAAAAATGTTTATAAATGAAATCAGTCTGCCCATCTATCTCCAGTTCTATGCTTATAAGTATATTGACAATTGCTACAAAATGTAATGATTGTAAAGCATGTGCTATTTCAGAACCAAATATCATAATAAAAGATTGCTGTATTTAACATTCCAGTCAAAACATAATCAGGAAGAGGAGGAGAACTTACATTTCTAGAGTCAGATTCAATTTGGAAGGACAAAAGCCATATATGAGAAATAAAAAGCATCTGTATATGGAAATATGTTTAGCTTTGAAGCTGAGGTGGAAATATTGGCTTAATTCTTATTTTCCCCCAAGCACTGGGTTGTTTTATGTATGATGCTCACACTTACAAAGATTCCTTGCTAAATAATTCCTCTCCAAATAACAGGGAATAAATTCTATCCTTTGATATTAATAGATTATTATTTTGCAAGCTATCATGGAAATCATATAGCTTTAGAAGAACATAATACACTCCTAATTAAAGGGAAGATGTACATAAATGCAAAATGCAACAAATAAACCACAACAAACATAGAGATTCTCATGACTGTAAAAAACAAAAAGAAAACCAAAAACTTTAATTTGTAGCTAAGGTCCTCCAAATTGCAGGTAAATTTATCATATAGCAAAGCCATTTTCATGTTGTGTCCCAGCTTTTTTATATAACCCTTATAAGTCTCATGCCTTTAAATAAAATTATTGTATTTTAATTGATGTTACTGTTAATTGAGATTATCTTGAAAGAATATGTAATTCATTAGAAAAGATAAAACCATTGAATGTATTACATTGGTAAATAATCAGTCTGTTGCTTATTTGCATTTTGTAATGTGCATTTCAAAAATAGTTCAAATGCAGGTACACTAATACAAAATCTCAAGGTTTGCTATAATTTAAAACAAAAACTATGGATTTGAATTTCTCATATATGGGAGTTTGAGTTCTCAGTCATGGGTTTGAGACATATTTCACAAAACCTGTAGGAATTTCTTTGCAACAAAAACGTGTATCTGATGTATGACATACAAAGAGGTGTATGTCAAACTCCCATATATGAGAAATTCAGATCCATAGTTTTCATTTTAAATTATAGCAAACCTTGAGATTTCTGATAAATATTGCTGTTTTCGTCTGTGATGTAAAACAAATGGATACATTGGTCAGATCCAGGGGTCATCCTCAAGTCTTGCTAACCACAGCATGAAGATGCTTCTCTAACCATTTTAAAAGGATGGTGTCTTCATCTTATCTCCAGCTTTCCAGATAGGCACCATAAAGGATGAGATGGTTAGATAGCATCACTGAAGCAATGAGCATGAAACTGAGCAAACTCAGGGAGGCAGTGAAGGACAGGAAGGCCTGGCGCAATATGGTTCATGGGGTCACGAAGAGTCGGACACGACTTAACGACTGAACACAACAACAAATTGACAATATAGCAGATGACACAGTCCAAGGCTAACTAGTTGCTCCCATTAGCCACTTTAAACTGCTGTGAGGATGCCTCTTCCCCTCCAGTCACTGAACACCACCCTCCATAGCCATGTGGGCTTAGGGTGCAAAAAAGACCCGACCCCTGGCTTCTGAAGAAACAGCTGCCTATGTAATACCTGACCAGCACTTTCTGAAGCACTGGTTGGGTTACCCAGTCTTTTTGTAAACACAGATTTACCATTCTTCTGAAAGAGTGGTAGATCTGAATTTTTAAAGAATAGGATTAATGTGGTCCTGAGTGCTAGTCCTTGGATATATCTGAGCGGGTCCTGCAGGCGTTTCCCCCCACTCCTTCTGCAAGTTGGCTGAGAAGACCACAGATAATATTTCACCTTCTTATTCTATGAAGAGGATACTGACATTTCATCCTGTTCTAGCCAACATTCTTCCCATCTGAATCCATCCTTTTCTGTAGCGGAAGAGCTTCTCCTTCTCAAAATGTGATTTTTACCACTGATTTGCTACTTTAAAAACAGCTGGAAGGCACAGAGGGCTGTTGCTCATTGCAGTGGGAAAGTTCCTCCCCACCTCCCCTTGCAACAATTCCACACCCTATCAGGTGTTTGTTTTCGCTACTTCCAAACATTGATTTAGCACTGTCCTGGACCTGGGTTCAAAAGGAACCTAACTCTCAGCTGAACACGCCCACAAAAAAACACTAGTGCAAATCAGAGGAAGTTGGACAAAGCTCACTTCCTCCCCAACCCCAGCTCACATTGTGGAGAGCAAAGGGTGGATATTTTTGCCACCAGCTGATGCTGCTCAATGGGAGAGGAAATAAAGCTAAAGGGATCCATCCATTGCTTTTCTTCATTCATTCTACATTAAAACTGTAAGGACAGTGCCAATTTTCAGTCTTTTTCCTGAGGCTGTTGGGGCAGGGCAGTTTGGGTTGGTAGACTTTTCTGCTGGCTCAAGGACTGGAAAAATGTATGTTAATGCTGCTGGGATGAAGGGCCCTTACTGCTCCTATCATCATTTTTTCAGGGCAACAAGGTAGAGCTTAGAGTTCTCTCCAGTTCTATTACACATCTGGTGATTTTTCTTTCTTAAGCCTTTGGAACAACTACTCTAAGTGACAAAGATAAAACAACAGAATCTCTAAAAAGGAATAAGGTGGGGCAACCTAGCAAAGGAAGAATCATGAACTGAAACATTGCAGACAATATACACACTCAAATCAAATGAGCCATCCACATTGTATAAATGCAGTGAGGCAGTTTTCCTCTCTGAGACCATGACAATGGGGAAAGTCCCTCATCTTCCTTTCACATTGTCTCAAAAAGTAGTTAAGAGAAGAATGGGGGTGGAGGGAAACTTTAAGTCTCGCAGTCCTATCTGCCTACACAATTAAGCTGATCATCTGATGGCTATAGACCCAACATCTAACTAGCAGTTATTGTGGTTTTGCTTCACTGGCTTTGCATATACTTCTAAGGAGTATATTACAACATATAGCAAAGTTCCAGCTCATGGTGGCTGTGATGAGTTAATTCATATCCTGCTGCTGTATCCAGTTCATTACTGCTACTTTTTCTGGCAGCAGCTCTCTGTGGTCCCAAGCTGAAATCTTTCCCAGATACCAAGGAGAGAATCCAAGTTATTTATTTGTACAAAGTGTGTGATCCACCAATGAATTATGACAGCCTCTTGAATGGTCTTACTCCTTGCCACCAAAGATATAGACCTGGTTCATTCTTTGTCTTATAATAAAAGCCATTTCCCAGGCATCAAATTCATCAGTGAGTACCAGATGGTAAGAAGGCCCAGTGGTTCAGGCTATTCCTTCCCCAAGCTATTGAAATGTATATATGAACTGAGGCAGAGAACACAGAATCCATTCTGTGTAATCAAGACTCAAAATTAATAATGGGAACCAGGCAATCAAAGCCTCATCCATCTTGACATGCATGCAGTTAATGCACTTCTGGTTAAAGAATTTCAATAACCTGGTTGCATTCACCATTTTGAAATTGTTGACACACACATCTCAGACACTACTGAATATCACCCTTTATTATGCTGGCTGGAAACATGTAGAAAGTTTGGATGATGTCAGATGGGGAAATCTCACCTGAACTAAATTACAAATGTTGATCACTGAATCACAACTTTTTGGTGAATCTTCTGAGGCTTCTACTTAGATCACTACATCTATGCCCTGCCTTCTTGCTGCTTTTAAACATAATCACAGCATTCTCTATAGGAACCTTCACTGCCTGATGATCAAAGACTGGTTAAAATCTGACCCAAACATGCGTATGAAAGAAAGCAGTACTGAAAGCAAGGACCTTTGAAGACCACGCATAAGGCCTGGATCATACTTTCTAGTTCTTCCCTGTAATCATGGAGGTATGTAGGCAACTATGTGTACAAACATTTATGTGAATTGGGCTGGATGGACAGAGAACAGAGACACATTTTTTTATTACATAGTTCAAATAGCCACACTTTTTTCTTTCTTTCGTTTCTTTCATATAGTAAGATGAAGCAATTTCATTATTACAGATCTCAGTTGAGAATTTTTCTATATTGCTAGGCTTCTTCTTTCAAAGATTTCCAGTTTTTTTAAGGAATGGCTGCCTACCATAGCTTGTGCCTTCTGACATATCCCAAACTTCTGTGCCAAAGACCTCTCTAAGGAAAAGAGAAAGGTAAAAAGAAAAGCGCTTGAGGTTTTCTAGCTTAAAAATTAAGAACCACAGAATTTAATCCAGTTTTATGAAAATCCTAAAAATACTATGCAACCTTGTACACATCAAGGATTTTAATTTAAAAAATCTTCCTTTAAAACTATACAGGAAAATGTTCAGATGTAAAAAGCAGTGTATTTACAAAATAAAAAAATAGAAGGGAAGCAACACAGAGAGATGCAAATACTAGCCTAAACAAAGTTAATCAAGTCATACAAACCTGCATTGGGAGGGGGGAAAACTTACAGTGGAGTACATTCCAGAGAGACTAAACGGAGGGGGAATATTTTGGCCTTCTGCTCAGTTGTTGTTAAGGTAGGCAATCATAACAGTTGCAGGAGCTACTGTTTCTTCCTCCTGAGACCAAAGTTGTCACATTTTTACAGGAATCTCAAATAAGTAAGGTACAGCCTTTTGGCAGGACTGTTCAGTCAAGTGATGTCAGGGATCTAGCCAGCAACTCAGAAAATTCCTTATCTTCTCAACGACCCTATATTTGAATGATAAAGGAACAGTTCTTAGTGGATAAAATCGTTGTGTGGCAGAGTGTACTGGAGAAGGAAATCTAAGATATTACCTATTCAGATTCCTTGGCATTGGACAACTTTCTAAACCTCTGTCTGGAAAAATATAAGTATAGGTATATGCGTATGCACACAAGCAATAAAACTCCTCTTTCCCGAACAGAAATTGATACTGGGGCAATTGAAAGGGCAAAGGAAAGGCTATTCATCACTAATCCTCTGGCCAAAATCAATAAGAAGCACTAAAATGGACAGAAACTGCAAAGAGGAAGTGTAACTTTAAATTAAAGCCACAGGAACTCTGAAATGCAGTAATGATGCTTTGCCCATCTGCCTTGGTATGATGGTACTACTGTTCCTTTTAATTTCCTAAATTGCCACAAATGAGGACTGAAAAAAGGGAGGGCAACCCCCCAAATCCTGGTGTGCAATGGTTTAAATAGTACTCTGTAAAAAAGAAATGACCAAGGATGGCAGTTCCAGAGAAAAGGAACTTGTTTGCTTCCATTTCACCCATCTTGCTTTCCATGATATTTCCTGAACAAAATCTTGCTCAGTGCAGCTCTTCCACTGAAACCCAATTAAAGTCTAGTATGTTCAGAAGTGCTCATCCCATGTAAATAAGCTTAGGACCACAGTGAAAAATGGTAATGCAGAAACATATCAGAACTAAAAGGGCTTTATTTAAGTTTATTTTTAACAAGCTTTTTGTTCTCAGTTTGTAACTGAGGTCAGACTCCAGCCCAATTATCTTGGCTGGTGGGAAACCAGGATGAGCCAAAAGCTCACACACATCCTGATAATGAACTTAACCATGGCTTACTCCATTAATCCAATTTACTTGGTTTGCATAATATACTGAGCCATAAACTAACCACATGAGCTGGTTTGCAGAACACCCTAGGTGAAGTCTGTGGTTTAGTATGTCATGTAAATGCAGCAAGGAGATGGATGGCAGATGTCAGATCCCCCGCTCTTCTGAGGATGCAGCATTAGTGACACGATACAGTTTGAACACTTTTGATTCTAATCTTGTTCCAAACACTTGAGAAGTTTTTGGTGAAGCCAGTATTTTCACAGTCAATGTTCTGTACTCTCCAAATGTCTATCCTGGCTTGGAGTTGTGAGAGTTACCACACATCTGGAAGGTGCTGAGGCAAGAAAGGCTGTTCTGAGCAGATGTCTCGCCTTCCTATCAGCCATGCATAGCTGTAATCACAGGGCTGGTATAAAGATTGGTAAAGGTATTTGAACATTCATCATATGCTATTGAGTTGTTATTTTTATATTATTATGCAAGGAGACTTGATGTACTTGGTTACCTTTGCACTTTCCAGATCTGTTGAAGACATGTACATGCCTGGAAAGATTAAATGGCCTAGCTGCTGAGGATTTGTTGACTGAGCAAAACAAAGAGGACTTTGGGTGGCTTTCTGTCAATCAACAGGAAATGTTTGAATCCCTCATAGCAACTACCTGTTTTGTTGCTGAAGTGGATGACTTTCTAAATCATTGAGGCAGCAGCGGGGGTGGGGGTGGGGGGTGGAGAAACCATATGCAGGCGCCCAAACTTCATGCAAGTGCGATCTCTGTGTGGGTTTGGCATAATGGTAGTAATACAGTCAAGGGCAAGAGGGGCGCCTCTTCTCACTTTCCACCTCCAGTTCTCTGTTCCACCTGACAATGTTTTCGCCTGGGGCATACCTACAGGCTATGGTGGAAGCTGTCCAAGAGGAGGAAAACCACATAAAAGACATTATTGTCTTATTAGGCTACAGTTTGTGCTAATTTCCTTCCCATGCTCTGTAGGAGAATGTAAGTGTCTAAAAAAGAAATAATTTTTGAAAGGATGGGGAATTGGGGTCCAGATTTAGACCACCTGTCATCCCTTCTATCCCTTGCCACTGGTTTTAAAAAAAATGAGGGGGAGAAAAGAAATATTCTCCAGTTCTAATGTCAACCTTCCAGAGGAAGCAGCAGTCATAATGAATGCCAGCCCTCCATAGAAAAAATAAAATGAAATGAAAAATGAAATGAAATGAAATGAAATGAAAAATGAAATGAAATGAAATAAATTAAAATAAAATAAAATAGTCAAGTCTTTTGCATGGACTAGACTGGGAAATACAAGCAAAGTATGAGTGTGAAGGAAAGGAGCTCTGCATTGTTCCCACATGAATGGAGTCTGAGTGTGGACACAGATTTATGCTGAAAAAGACAAACACAAAACGCTTGCCACATGGGTTTTCAGGAGGCTGGTTTGCTTGCTGAAACTCCGTAAACCAGTGTTGTCCAAACTTGGCCACTTTAAGATGAGTGAACTTCAACTCCCAGAATTCCCCAGCCAGCATAGCTGGGAAGTTGAAGTCCACTGGGAGTTGAAGTCCACTCATCTTAAAGTGGCCAAGTTTGGACAACACTGCTGTAAACATAATTAGGCACCACAGAACAGGAGGAAAGGAAATTGCTACAATGTAGGGAAAGGATGGTGATAACATCTTTAAGGAAGAATGCCAAGAAGTTGGATTAAAAGAGGCTGGAAGAGCGAGCAAGCAACAGAAATTGGGCAACAGAAGGAATCACGGTGTGACAAACATAACATAACTCTACTACCCATTTTCTTGAATCCTGCTCAAGGGCCTACTTGCTTGTACTTAATCTGAGACACGATCACTCTCCCCTCTCTAAAAAAGCAATCAAGAGCCCAAGACGAGGGCTGTGGACATCATCTTGATTTTCTCCTAGTTAGAACTCTCTCCTGCTCCACATTCATAGCTGATGTGCTTCTCACCAAGTTAGTCATCAGGATTTGCATTTAGTGAAAAATTAGGCTTGTTTCTTGGCAAAGAATAGTCCAGATGGCAGCTTCTTTTAAGTTAGAGCATGTGTGACCTCAGGTTTGCCAATCACTGATCATCATTTTTGTACTTTTGATTTGTCTGAATATTGTGTACAGTCAAGTTTTATATAACAAAGCACATAATTGTATTTGACAGACATCCACAAACTTGTTGGCACATTCTGTAACAAAATTGCTATTGTTGGGGAAAGCAAGACTTGGGCTAAATATAAACCAATAATACATGTATTTATATATTTTGGAAGTACTAAACATGAAGGTATTGTAACCTGACTGGGGGAAAAAAACCCTCTTAGTCAATTAGTCGATCTGTTTGAATTGTAATTTCTTAAATCAGTTCAGTCTGCATAGAGTTACATGAGGATATAATAGTCCTGAAAAAAAGGCTTCACTTCTAGTTTTTAGATGATGTATTTGTGTAACACAGCAGGTACCATTTTGGATGAGACATTCATTCTAGGAATGAATTGAATGCCTTTTCAAAGATGGTGTCTGCCACCTATGGTTTTTCTAAGCATTAACAATAATTAACCAATTTTTTTGCTTGAGAAACCTGCTTTGTAACTAATTAGAAGTTTGAAACTAAAAAAAAAAATTATTTGATCAATCATGCTACTGATGAAAGTTTTTCCTTTTTTTAAAAAAAAGAACTATTAGATGGAATAAACTGCTAATACAGGTTTGGAAATAAAAGAGGAGTGAAATTCTATGATTATGTCAAATGTTCACTCTTGTCAGCTCCAATGGAAATGACAGAAGATAAAAGGCGGTGTATTACTCTATTACAAGAACCTCTTCACAAATACATACAAAACTTATAAGTACAACTAGAAGGAAAAGAGTCAACAAGCATATTAGAAGTATATATATATATATATATATATATATATATATATATATATATATATTCATAGACAGCAATGACCTTCTATAGCTAGGTGATATCTATTTCCAAAGCAGTATTGATCCTTTATACCGTACATTTGTATTGTCCATTTTTTGGAGTAGACCTGGTCAAACTGACAAGTTGCCCTTCTCTCCTCCACTTTCTATAGCCTGGCTGAGGAATTCTGGGTGAGTGTACAGTCATAGAAAGCTGTTCCACAAGGGGTGCCCAACACACCAAACCAAAGAAGGTTTGAACAATGTTTGGCAAGGGTTGAAGGATCCACAGACTGAATCCTAAATGGACTGTATTTTCTAAATTAATTTTCAAAAACCCGCAAACTTGTTCCCCCTCTTCATTTAGAAATATCACATTTCCAGTATGACGGCCAGCATAGAGGACATACTTGCACGCTCATAACCTAAACACCAGCCTAAGTTTTGAAACACACACACTCACTCACACACCCAATCAGGAGCCTATTAAAGTGAAATAGAAAACTGACCAGGTGGCAATGCCTCTTTCTTTTACTCCTCTCAGCTGTGGGGTGTTGCTTCGGCAGAATTTTATACCATATGCAGGAAGAAATACATTCAGAAACCACAAGGAGCCTTATGAATACATTATTAATCATTAGGCACATCAGGGATATTATCATGTTATCAGCAGAACCGTGAACAAGCTTTTCCCTCCCTGCTGAGAGTGAGAATATGGACATGTGACACCTAAATAGGCTGCTGCAAGGGCCAGTTGTCCCAATCTGTTGCACTAATGACAAGACTTCCTCTGGGATGTGGGGGTAGTGAAGGGGGGGAGAGGAGCTGCCCTGGTTTTTGATGCCTGCATGCTTAAAAAAGCAAAAGATCTTTGCAGGAAAAGTTGATGGGCTTCTTCCCTGGATTGCTGCTTCTGCTCCTAAGAGGTATAGAAGATCAAAACTATTTAAACATTTTACTCATGGGCCTCTGTACTAAAAACTATACACACACACACTCATGCATACACATATAATTATTATTAATGATTATTATTTTCTGGAGGTCACAGTTCTAGATGCAGCAAATCAAAGACATCACTATTGAATTCACTTCCTCTGCTGCTGCTTTTCTCCTTCTCCTTCTTCTCCTTCCCCTTCCTGCTGTTCATAGCTGTCATCCTGATCACTAGTTAAACCCAGAGTTGCTTACTCTCTATTTCAGCTAGGCTCTACGGTTACTCACAGATGTGTCAGGGGTGGGGGTTGTTGTCTCAAAATGTCAAGATGGTGGCTACAACTGCACAAAGACCTGCCACTTTTTAATGTGTGTTGTACATGTGACACCCATAAAAAAGGGTGGGGCTTCAATTACACAGTTGTGACCACCACCTTGACTTTTTTAACCCCACCTCTTGGATGCCCCTGGTTGCTTATCCCTTAATATGGCCACATTACCATGCAGATATGAAGTTGATGACATTTCCTTACTACCGATCTCCAGGCCAGAGATAAAATTGCCTCCTTAATACCAGCCTATAAGTCCCTGGTTAAAGGCACCATAGAAAGGGTAGCAGCACTCAGTGCAGTCCATCTGCCTGACGAAAAATGACTGGGGGGAATAGTTCACACAAACATTAATGGATGTGCAGGGAAGTAAACTGTATGCCGTCTCCACCATCCCTTCATTTCACTTAATGTTAATACTTCAAAGTGGTTTAACAGTGAGCAGAAGAAAAATCGGGCTGTGTTAAAGAAATGGCAAATCCTCCAAAGAATGCTTAAAAAAGAAAGACAATTTTTAGAAACTATGAAAGAGTCAAAGTATTTCAGTGCATGCCTCCTTTGTCAGAAGTTGTTAACTTGATTTGATTCCAACTCCAGGCAGGCCCAACCACTGAATCAGATGATATATGGCACTAGGCACTGTAGTTCAGCAACATCAGGCCAGCCACAGGACCCCTTACCCTTGCTTTGTCTCATCTGCAATCTAGAGATAATAATAGTGGCCTAAGAGGAATGTTGCAGTAAATAGCGATATTATGTAGAATTAAGTATTAGTCCATAGCAAAGAGTAAATTGGTCTTATAGGCACATATAGATAATTAACTGTAATACATCAAGTGCAAATCATATGATAGAATATATTATAAAATGTTCATCTTTGTATTAGATAAACCTGCTTGGGAAACTACCAGTTGCATTTTCTTAAAACATGTTACCTGACCCTATTTATCTTTCATTTATTGCATGTTGGAATATTTATTGCTGGGACCCTTATTTCAATTCAAGCAAATCCCGCTCCACTACAGCAGTCCACTTTTTCTTTGACTGTCCTACTGCCATTGTTCCCATTTTATTTGCGCAGAATGACCCTGAGAATACTCCCCCTTCCTTTTAAACACTCCACACCAAACAGCAGCACAAGTTAAACAGAAAGCCACAACTGCCTTGTTTACTCCAAAGAATGATCAATGAGCTTAAATGAAAAGACAGGAAGCCAATGTTTTCACTGTAATTTGTTAGTTAAAGACTGAATAGTCCAGTTGTAGCTGACAAAGGACTTTTTGGGAGGCGGGGGAGGGAGTGTTCAGAATGAAGGTCCTGGTAAGGGAAGAAAAGGTGCTGACAAGCCGTGAAATGTGTGGCATCAACACATTTATTCATTCCCTTCATTTGTTCTCTGAGATGGAGTTACTTAAACTAAGCTAATGTCCAGAAATTCATGATGGAGAAACCAGAACTAACAATTGGAAAGAAGCAGCAGTATCATTGACTGCAAGCCTATGCTCATTTTCCTGGAATTAAGTCTCATTGAACTCAATGGTTGTGACAAGTTTGGAATCATTAAGTAACAGTGCAATCTTCACATGTCTACTGGGAAGTAATTATAAACTTCAATCCACAGAAATCTGTGCCACAATAAATTTGTTACAGTAGTTGTTAAGGCACCACAAGACACTTAATTCTTTTTTGTCATAACTAACATGGCTACCCATTTGGAAACAGATAAGCAGATAAGCAGGCTTATCTAGGATTTCATTGTTAATAATCCCAGTTTTTCATAATAATTATTATTTCAATATTATTGTGGATATACAAGCAGCTTTAAGATAGTAGCTTTTTCCAAGGAGGACTACAATGGGGACAAGTGACTGCAAAATGAAGACTGTCTGCACAGCATCTAACAACCAGCTCTGGGAAATCTGGAGGATGGTGGACAAAACGTTTACATATCCATTCCAGAGGCAAATCTAGCTATCTCATACAGCTGGTTGGGAATGTGAATTCAAACCTTGTTTTAGAAAGGACATAGCCCAATGAGAGCACACATGCCTTTCCAGAAAATATCCTTTCTTCAGGAGAAGCAAGAAAACGTTTTTGCCTACAGCCCTGATGGTTATTGCCATTATATTGTCATTAGTGTGCTGGGCAGACCATCAAGAGCTGTTTATATCCCAGGGGAATAGCAACCAGATTTCTTCAAAACACAGAAGTAGGTCTCAAGCTTGTCTCCAAGTCTGTCTTATAATCCCATCATGGCGGTCTTCACCTGCCCTCCTTCTCATAATTATCTCACCTCTTTCAGGACCAAGTCCTTAGTTACACTGTACCCCGGCAATGGTTGACCCAGACTCCAATGCATCTGTTGTCATGTACCCAAGGGGACAATTTCTCATGGCAACATCAGGGTTCCTGAGACACCTGCATGAGAGATAATAGAAGCTTCCAATACTATCCAAACACGACTGACATCCTATAGGACAGAATCCTACGGTAATACCTATGTGCGCTGGTTACCCAGTTATTATTATATTTTGCTTTTTCTGCACAGTGGGGTACAAACCAAGACAAAGCACAGTTGTATAAAAATATACAACAGGAAGTCAAGTGAAGAGTGGAGACAAGTGCCATAAGATTTGATAATTTATCGGTGGGGGGAAGAGCCCCTTGTATATTTTTTATCATTCTCAGACTTCATATGAGAACTGTACAGCACTCTGGATTCAAAGGAGAAACAAGCTGCTGGAGGAGTGGGCCTGCATGCTGCCCTTGTCGTCAGCTTCTTAAAGCAGCTGTGTGTTTTGCCCCAGACTGTGCAGCTACAGCACAACCCCAGGAGAAGATGCCCTCGGCTTAAGGAGTTGCTGACGGGTGTTTGATGCATCTCTGCAGATGCCCTAAAGCACCACTGTCCTTCGTATGCCATTGACTCCCAAACTCTTTTCGGGATTCAAAAGAGAAAGCCAGATTAAAATTAAAAATAAATAAATTAGATTAAAATCATGCCAAATTAAACGTTTATTCAAAGAGAAGTGTTTTCAAGGCCTCTCCAAAAGCAGGGGCTGGATTCCACACAAACGGAGCAGCTACAGAGAAAGCCCTGAGTCACAGCAAGCAAAACCCACAGCAACTGTAGGCGCACTTTCCCAAATGTCATCGGTGGTAGGAGGACTCATTTGCAATGTTTGTTAGGGACATCTTGTGCAGAAGCAAATGAATCTTTTTGCACATCTAATTGTTGGCATGATGGTATTCCAGCAACTCAGTTGCTGGAAACCGTTTGGTCTTACTGTGGTAGGCCTCCTAGTGTCCAGATATAGTCTAAAGGAGGAAATAAAATTGCTTCCCCTTGCTTTACTTCTTTTGTTTGCCCAGCTGGCAAGTTGGAAGTCCAGATAAGTGATAATTAACATATGATTTGACCTTGTACGGGCCAAACCCTTTCTACTGGAATCGGGAGGGCCAATTAACCCCAGCAACAGAAAAGCCTGCATGAAACATTGCGCTGGCATACACAGATGCCCCCTGGAAATACTGGAGCACACATATGCTCACGGTATGTGTTCAGTACATGCAGAAGGCAACTCTATGGTGCATGAAAATAGACATTAAAAGACTCTCCTGCAAATAAAGCCTAATCTGTGGACATGAAAAGTTTAAATCTTTTTATCTCCCCAGCTTCCGTTCCAAGAGTCTACTGATCAAATTTCGGATTTCAAATCTAATGTGAGGCTTAACACAAGGGAAATTGTGACTTTTTTTTCCTAAACAGCTCGAAGAAGAATTCAGGATTATATTAAAGACACAAAGAAAGCTATTTGTAGGGCCATTCTTCAAAGAATGGTGGGATTTGGGGAGGATTGATGTCATGGGAAAGCACAATAATCTAAGAAAGTAATCTACAGAATTAACTTTTTTCCCCTCTCTCCTTTTCGGGTTGAAAACAGTAGCAAATAAAGTAGCAAGTATGTCAGGCAAACCAACCCAAATGCTCAGCACCTGTCACCTCCAGGTTTAGCTACAACAATGCACAAACTCTGACATAATGATAACATTTCTCAGCACCTGAGAAATCCATATTTCATCTAAGGAAGTGACACTGCTCCTGCAGCATAGAAAATCCAAGACAGAAAATTCTAAACTGTTAGACAGGAACTGCCGTGCCTCAGCCAGTCACGTTTTCCAAGTACACCACCTTGAGTTATTTATAAAAAATAATAAAAGCGGGATAAAAAATCTAAATCTAAAATCTAAAAAAGGTAGTGCCATATAGAGTGAGTGAATATACCTCAGCTCAGTGCACCTCACGACCATTGCTGGGGAATTATTTAACAGATTGCTCCATTCAATTAAATTAAAATAAATTTTGGGTGAGTATATTGATATATTGGAAATACTATTTAAATGAAAAAAATGTTATAGTGCATCTAACACTATGAAAATGTTTTTGTTTAAAACTGAAATAAAAACTTTCTGGTTATCACTATTTTAGCCAATAGTTTATTCCTCATTAGCTGTTTACAGTCTAAATATCCAGTCCAAAACAAACATTAAACATATGGGCTTTTTTCATATTTTATTATTTAATGCTAACGATTTAGTGTGTGTTTTTTCCCCCCAAGGAACATTTGGGGTTCCTTAATGCATTGCTAGATGCTCTCATCATTCAGGAATACGGAGTAGGAGAGTTGTGTACAACTTTAGCCACAGGAGTTAACAGCGTATCAGAGGTAGTTTAGATTGTAAGGAAAATGTGTGTGCCTAGCATTCAGTTGGGCTCATTCTGTGGTAAGGATAGGACTCTCTGATCTGGGCTGCAAGGATCTAGTTGGCCACCTGATGGCAGTAAAGAGACATTGCCTTTGCTGCCACCAACTGGTCATCCATATGTTTGCAGCCCTAATTTAGTGAAAATGCCAAATATAAACAGCCTGTGTTTGAAAGGCCACACGTGGTTCCCAGTCTGATTTTTCATTGCTCCCAGCAGTCCCTCCAACCACATTAGCAATATTCCATTGAGGATCACCAGCAATCAGTGAGAGTTTCCTGCCATTTTAGATTTCATATGCCTATCAACAAAACCAAACCTTGGCTCTATCTTCTTCCATGATGCAGCCCCACAGAGGAAGGTACAGAGCACCCAAGGGATGGCCCTCAAGCATCTGAGCTTAGCACTGGGTTTCCAGCAGTTGGCAAGCCGTTAACTCTCAGAGTAAACACAGTGGAAATAGCTGGGGGTGGTGAGGACAGGAGAGAATCTAAGCAACCCAGATTACTGTTTGAACTCTCGCTTTCCTTTAAGACAGGGACTCTTCCTACCATGCACAGTCTCTATGATATGACATCTGTGGAGCAGGAAGCACAGGGCCATTCAGGATCAATGGAGCAGGGACACCAAGTACCTAATTGCTTCATGCTACTTTTCATGGTGGGTCAATTCTTTCCCTAGGTTAGAGTCTTGTTGTCAAAAGGCTCCTTTGCCATATAAGGCATGATGGGAATGCACCCATGAAACTTAAGCATGGATACATGACATCAGTTGTTTGCAAATGCTCTCCTGTTTCTTATGATGCCCAAGCTTTGGATGTACAACAGAGGCCCCAAAGTTAGATTGCTGTGAGTGGTGAAGAGTATATTATAGTCTTATCAAGGTTTTGGAGTGGGCGGAAATTGTGGGTTGTTTTGTTTTGCTTGTTTGATGCAATTTTACCACATGCAGCTCTGAATAGTTCATAAAAAGGTAGTGTAAAATGGTTTAAATGAACACATTTAAAACAAATTCATGCAGCTCTGAATAGTTCACAAGAAGGTAGTGCAATATGGTTGAAACAAATACATTTAAAACAAAATCTGCTCAGTGGTGTGTGTGTGTGGGGGGGGGAATCAGCATTGTGCTCTTTAAAAAATATTTAATTTTAGACATTTTGAAATGATCAGCTAAAGCTTTAATCAGAATTCTGAATTTATGCTCTTCTCTGTTTTATATCTAGTTTTTGGAGCCAAGAGGTAGGCAAAACAAAATATCCAAGAGTGTATTCCACTGATAGTAAAAGATCCTTCCCTGTAAATGGCTGATCTAGTGGGCTGCAAAGAGGATCTCTTTGTAAGATTTTATACATTTTATACCATGAGGCTTCTCAGTCTCAAGTCATGCTGAGGTTGACTTCATGTTTGGGGGGGGGGGGATAGGCATGATTTGTTCAATTTATTTTCTTTTAGATAGACATGCTTATCTAATTCATGTTAACTTAAAAACTGACAAAAGACAGAGGATGTGGAGGCTATCACAACCTTCTCCCATTGGTCCCTTTTAGTTAAGCCAGTTAAGTATGCTGGCTGGGGAATTCTGGGAGTTGAAGTCCCCGCCTTTTAAAACTGTTGAGGTTGAGAAACACTGTGCTACAATCTGGTGAAGAAAATTTAGAGCGGTGTTTTTCCAACATGGCAACTCAAATTCATGTGCCATAGAGTACACTGATATAAAAGAAAGTCCACATTTCTTAAAGTTGCCATGTTTGAAAAACACTTGGTCAGAGGAGAGTCAGAATAGCTTCTTGCAATCTGTTTCTATTACAAAATGGTTGAATGACATTGGGCATTAGTTGTTCCTTGACTCCATGATCTTGCTGGCTAAAAAAAAGCCCCCGTGAAAATGTATCACTTTCAAGCCAATTAATTTCCTGTAAAACAGAAGCACGTAAATGCTTAGCAGGTATCTCCTGTATGCAGGAAAAAAGTGCTATGTAAACCATCCTTTTTGGACACCAAGAGAGAGCAGAATTCATAGGCCCGATGGTCTGTTCTTGGCCAGAAGACTAAAGATAAAGCTAGTCGCTAGGCTGTATTGTTTAATCTCCAAACACAGCAAATACAAGCTTCTTGGAAGAGACAATATTGGCCTGTGGACTAAGGGAATACATGCAGAGCCTCACACTGAATCCAAGTACAATGTTTAGCTTGGTGCTGAAAGAACAGTGAATAACATGCATAGTGGTGATTGTTTAGCAGCAGTCTCAAGAACACAAATGCTAGTGTTGCTAATGTTGCTTTCACAGCCTTCATCATCACCCAGCTGTGTCTTGAGCTCCATAACTTTAAAAGGAACACAGCAAAAGAAAGAAACCACTTGCTATCAGAGGAAGATACAATCAGCTTTGAATGAGGTCACTTCCAGACATTGCTCCTAGCAACAGAAGTTGCAGAAAGACAGCTTCCCTGCCCACCCCAAAATAAACACAACGTGTCTCATTAAAGAAATAATTTCTATTGCAACAGCTTCCTTCAGATGCAAGGGTTATTACTCCTCCAGTGCTGATGGTGTTTATCCACAGGGAATAGCATGATCAAAGCAGGACTTGCTTCCTGCCTGTTCCATCTTTTGCGTGAACAGTTTCTGGGATAACCAATACTTTGAATCAGAAGAATTGTGAGCATTTTGATTCTTGCAGTGATTATCATATAAAGCAGCCTATGTCAACCAGGTGTTCTCTAGATGTGTCATTGGGCTGCATTTCCCATCATCCCAAATCAACATGGCCTAGATGATGAGAGATTCCATCCTGAGGGTGACTGAACTGCTGAATTAAACATAAATTAACATCAGTGGATTCTGTAAACAGTAACCCCTTCCTTCCTTCCTTCCTTCCTTCCTTCCTTCCTTCCTTCCTTCCTTCCTTCCTTCCTTCCTTCCTTCCTTCCTTCCTGTTTAGAAACTTTGCTTGCCTTCCCTCTTTCATTGACTATCACAGTATATGGACACATATTACTTTAAGAATGATTTGTTGAATAACCATGGGAACCTGATTCATATATTATGCTAAATGCAGTATCTACCAGCCACAGTGTCTGTGATCACACTCTCTGCTAAGACCAAACCAAACAGACTACCCACACAGGACATACTTTATGTATGAGAAGAGTTCTTCAAACTCTATACTGAAGCAATCTGAAATGCGCTGTGCTGAATTCTCAAGTAGAGAAAAATGTAATGAGCTCAGTATTTAATGTATATTAGAAAAAAAGATTAAAATAGAATAGAGAACATCCCAATATTGCAGGGGCTGGGCTCCAGTGATTTTATTTTTAAGATACTCATTCTCTTGCCCCTTGTCTTGTTTGAGTCTATGGGAAAGAATATGTGACTCCAAGATTGATGTTTATTATTAGAAGGATTCCTATCTTAATACTTGCCAGGTATTTTAAAAAAGATTAGCAAAATCTTGAGAAACTTCTCATAGGATGGATAGATGGCCTTAAATATCTATACATAATTAATATTACAGGTAGTCCTCGACCTACAACCATTCAGTCAGCTACCATTCCAAATTACGACACTGCTGAACGAATGGTGGTTATGACCAGTCCTTGGAGTTCCAGCCGTCCCAATACCCCCATGGTCACATGATTGCAACCCATTCACAATTACAGCTGGTTGCCAAACACCCCACAATTATGTGATTACCATTTGCAACCTTCCCTGCCAGCTTTCCCAGAAAATCAGTGGAGAAACCGGCAGGGAAGGTCGCAAGTCACTGGGGTAAGTCTTCCCCTCCTGTACACCCTCCCCCAGCTCCTCTGTGCTCACATGCCAGCCACTTGTGCATCCCTGCGCACCGTCCCCAATCTGTGCCACACCCCCGTGCACCCTCCCTGACTCATGCCATGCCTCTCGTGCTCCCCCTCGCACCCTCCTTGACTCATGCAGTGCCTCTTGCACACCCTCCCTGACCCTCCCCCACACCCCCACACCCCCCTTTGCTCCCTCTCCCACCTGGCAGCAGCCACTTACCTACCTGCAGGCCCAGGACTAGCAACTTCCTGTCGGCTTCCCCACTGACTTTGGTTGAGGGAAGCCGTCAGGAAGTTGCCTTGCCTAACAATTGTGCGATTCAGTTAGTGATGGCAATTGGGACTGCAGGGATTGCCGTCGCTAACCAATGTGGTCGCGCTTTATGACCACATCGCTTAGCGACAGAAATTCTGGTCCTAATTGCCATCATAAGTCGAGAACTACCTGTATCTATGTATTTTTCTCCTTTTATTTTTATTTATTGTTATTACGTTTTTGTGTCTTCCTGTTTTCTTTTTCTCTTTTGTGTACAGTATTGAAAACAGATTTAAAAAAAAAAGAACTAAGAGCCAGCAATGATGCCTGTTTCTTTGAATGTTAATTCCAACAAATATAAAGGATACCAAGTGAATGAAGGCTTAACATTGGACATGGAAGTTGTAAAATGGCATCACTTGGCACATTATCTTGCCTCTCACTGTCAAATTACAGGACGTGCTCAAACATACATATATTTCAAGTCATAATATGTTTTCTTCATTCAGGAACCCCTTGTTACACCTATCCATATGGCTGAATGAATCAGTCAGAAAACCACTCCAATTGCCCCAAGTGATTTTTTTTTTACCCCAGACAGAGACGTGTTTTGTTCATACATGTATGGACCACCCAATGAGATGCTCTTCCCTAAGCATACATTCTCTGGGCTTAATGTCAAAACGGAAGGTGAGTTCATATACTATTTTTGTAACTTTACAAAAATGCCCACACTACTTCTGTGCATTGTGCGCGTGCATCTACAGCATGCAGATTCTAATGCAGAATCTCTTTAGTTTCTAGTCCTCGTGATTAAAAATTAAAGTTTGAAAACATTCTTGAGAAGTAAAAAGACAGGTCTGGCAAGTTTTGATGAGATTAGAGGAAGATCCTTTCAACTGTATACTGATTCTTTTCCCTGCTGGTGATTTTTCACCATTGCCCCAACCAATCTGTCAATAGCTTTTCAAGAACGCACAAGAATTGGTTGACATATTTTTAAAAAATGGCAAAAATGTTCTGGCCTGCCCTAGTGTAGCAGCACACTGAGCAAGCAAAGACAGAGCACAAGGTCTTTGGTGTGTCTGCTTAATGAACCTACCAGCTATGAAAGTGAACATTGGTGGAACATAGCCAGAGCATAAACAATGAAGTTTTTAGCTCAGCTGAGTAGTTAACTAAACCATGTGAGTGAAGAATTTTATCATTTTCCTTCCAGTGTTCAGACACTTGTCTCCATTGTTATTTAATTAACACTACAATTGCGTTAGTACCATCATTTTCATTTAATTAGGGCTCAGTTTCATCGGCTTGTTTTCTGCAATTAGCTTTCTTCTTAAATGTATATTAATCTTGCAAAAAAAATGGTGCCATAATTAAGGAAAAGAAATGCAGTTTTGTAGAAATGATATCTTTACTATATTGTCAGTCATGCTTGTTTTATCGGAATGATTTGTCCCAACAATATCTTCCTAACAGAAAGAGCTGCAGGTTGAGACTATTATTTAAATTATAATCTTACATTTATTTCTAAGGTTGCTTTCTGATATATATGAAAAAATGAATTAGTAGCCTAGTCAACTGGGAAGCTCAGTTGGTGAAAGCTAGTAGAGATTAGCCTCCAGACAAGACAAGACAGGAACATCTTGTACTGCACTAATGTTCAAAACACAGAATTGTTCGCATGTTTAATTTGCTTAATGCAGTGTTTCTCGACCTCAGCAACTTTAAGATATGTGGACTTCAATTCCCAGAATTCCCCAGCCAGCTCATGCTGGCTAGGGAATTCTGGGAGTTGAAGTCCACACATCTTGAAGTTGCTGAGGTTGAGAAACACTGACTTAATGCAATGCCGCTTTTCTGTTTGTGTATTTGTTTTTCCACATATAGGTACAAATGTAATTTACTAGCCAAAGGAAAACAACATAAATGTTGTCAAGCAAGAAGCAAACAATGCAGGACAAGTTAACATAATTATTTGTACTCATTTTATTATGACTCCATTCAAGGCTACCTTGCTGCTTACTTAAAGCATGCAGTTGAAGGAGGAATAGACACGTGTGCTAGAGAGTACACTAATATAAAATTTAAAATATATAATATGTTCCTTAGGCACTCTTCCAGGACAGGTTAATCATAATTGTGTAAAGCTGAAAAGGGCTCCCAATGAAAATTATTTCGTATCATTTTCAGATGGATTCAGGTGGATGCTTAGACTTAGTTTTTTAAAAAAAGGTTAGAGGAACCTTTTCTTAAAGAAAAAGAAAACCTGGTCTTGCCCACCTCTGCAGTATGGTCCTATCCACTGTGCATTAGCTCACCCAAAGTTGGCCTTAGGCTCTCAAAAAAAGTTAAGTATAGCTACAGCTGGCAAAAGGTTGCCCATCCCTTCTGTACAGCAGAGTTTAAGACTGTATGCACCCTTTGTTTGACAATATACAATACAATTCTGGGATTTTTTTTGTTCAAAATGGAAAGATGGTACAGGGAGCAAATGAAGTACTGTAAGGAATGAGCTGTAGGAACTGAATACTAGACTACATTAAGGCAACCTGAACTCTCCAGCTCAGAGCCTCATCTCAATTAGGACTGACAAATGATTTTTTTCCTGAGTAGTTACTGAATAAACAGGAGGCAAGACATTGATTTATGCAACTCTCATGTTATAGACAAGAACCAAGGCTGAGTATGAATAGCTTGCTAAAGGCTGCCTACTGAGCTCATGGCTTTTAAATCCCTTGTTGGTGGATCTCCACCTATTTCTACCCTGCCTCTGCTGCATCTTTTCTGACTCACTCTTAACCGGTGCTTCCTGATTTTACATGTGCAGCACTTGACAAGTAACATGATTAGGTCTGTAGTCCTCCCATTTCTGTACATCTCCAGCCATTGGGAAAATCATCTACCTATCCTGAAACTACAGCAGGAATGGGGTGGGCCTGGTGGCAGGATTCTGTCTGTTGCCTCCAAGCTCCTTCCTGTGTCCTTCTTCCTAAACCTAAATTAAATAAAAATGGAGTCACAAAGAAAGCTGAGCCTTCCCTTCCCTTCCCTTCCCTTCCCTTCCCTTCCCTTACAAATGCTGATGTCCAGATTCCTACATACTGAATTTGGGAGCTAATGGAGGTGGCATGTTGCTCATGTCAATCCACAATTTTGCTATTTAAGCTTTGCAATAAACAGTTGCATGGGCCATAGAATTGAAGCACTGATATGGCTGAGGAGTGTAGTGCTTTTATACAATTTCAGTAGACCACAGTACCCTGTCCAGCTCTTTAGGGAGACAAAGGCAACAAAGATGACTCATGAGAGATGGGAGGGGTGGACAAATACTCACATCAGCCTGAAATGACCTCTTGGATTTCACCCACTCCTGGTCACCTAACCTAGTCTCCCTGGGCCATAACAGGTGGGGAAATATAACAGATTTTACACACCTTGTGGCTGTTATTGGATTTAAGGGGAAAATACTACTTTAACAAAGATAGAGCAAAGATATAAGGCAATCTCCCTTGTGGGCTAGGGATGAGATAAGGATTACAGCATGGGGGCACAACTGGAGCCATTTACAGCAAGGGGCCAGAGGGGTCAAAATTATGGATGTAACACCCCTTTTGGACTTTTTGCAGGAGACAGAAAAAAATGAAATTATGATATATGGATTTGATGATTAGTTAAATTAATAGATTATACAAAATATATATGTTAAGAAGTAGTTTTAGAGTAAGAGGTTATTATATGATTTATCTACATTTGCTGTATAAGAAGTCGGAAGTTATTCTTTTTGTATTTTTTTCTTTTCTTTTTTTTACTTTCCATCACTTCTGTATTCTTTCTCTATCTGTAACTCTCTTGTTCTCTACTTTTCTCCTTAAATATTAGTTCTTGTTTGCTTAACTTTATGCTTTTTATAACTTAATAAAGTTCTTATAAACAAAACAAAACAAAATGATGGATGTAACCACAGATTGAAGCCCCATATGTGTGTACATGTATACAATGTTAACGTGCAAAGGGAGGGGGCTTAAATCTACAGTTGCCTCTGCCATTTTGGCCCCCTATTGCAGACAGCTCTGGGCACAGCTGAAGAAAAGATGCTGTCAACAGGTTATGTTGGTGTTGTGGTCAGGTGCAAGAAGGGGAAAGGCCCTAATTCCACGATGTTGCACCGAAGTGTAATACCAGCCTAACAAATTCAACTGAAGCAGGGATGGGTGGAAGGACATAGTTTTCATAGAGCTAGTATTTTGTCCATGGCATGTAATGCCTCTCCTGTGTTTGCACAACTGGTATAATTCCACAGAACATTGTTCTCTGAAGTAACACAATGGCTTTAACATAGTGGTAAAACAGGTTCCCAGTCTTGGTCCATTAAGCATTTACAATTTGTATTACACAGGACACTTCATTGCAAGAGATGGCAAGCAGCACAGGAGGGTGTAGGAGTGGCAGACGATTTATGCCGGGAAAGGTCACTGGGTGACATGTTTCCACATTGTCCCATTTAATGCACTGCTTAAAGGCTACCACCAAAGCAAACAAACAAACAAAGTCACACTGAATTGTATTTATAGCAAGCAGGATGAGTCTCTGCAATGAAACCTATCCCTAAAGATTTTTGCTTGTTGATTTTGGTTGATTCCAAGTTTGGGGCCTCAAAACTTAAACATTTCTCAGCTAACACAAGTGATCGTCGTGCCAAGATCCACAAAGGCTCTCCAAAAGACCTTTAATTCTTCACACATAGCACCAATACATGCTTTGGTTAGGGATTCACCTTAAGGATACCCTATTATCAAACAAAAGCAAAAAGCAAGCCATTCACTACGTGATCAAAATATGAGATATATGTCCCCCACGGTGGATGCTGATACTGGACAGCCATCAGTCCCATCTACTCACTATGCACTTCAAGCTGTTCTAACAAGGAAGATTTTTTTTTTTTAACCAGGATAAAAGTCTTAAAGAATGAAGCAAAGATTGAATATTGTGTCATTGAGCGGGGATGGCTATGATCCATTTCCTGTTGGTGAAACCATCTGGTGTTTCTTGTTGACCATTTTTCCCATTAAAACAACTGAGTGTGTGAAATACCACTGGATGGTGTTAGACATTCTATAATTAATGAAAAAATCTGCGTGTTAAAACACCCTCCCCCCCCCAAAGCAACACAATTCAAGGGAAGTCACTAGACAGTTTGCATGATGACTGTGGCGCATCACAGATGTCACCACGGCTCACACATAAAAACCAGCCTTAAGTTATGTGCTGACTGCAAATATACGTGATTGATGCATTGCCAGCTTGCATACTAAAGAGAGAACCCAGTATTGAATTAAGAGTGTTTAAGCCCATTTATTTTAATGACTTTAAGTGCGCTGCATTTTATGTTGGATTGTGGCCTTAATTGTGGATTACAATTTACAGTTGCCAGATCACCCCCCAGAATACTAGTGAAAGAGCAGCCCCACAACCACCAAGTACAATTTATTCTACCCTATGCCCCTCCCTGTCTCTTCAACTTGGAATAAGCAGGCCAAATGCACATCGTGTTCAGGTTGTGTAATTCAGCCCTGCTTTCTCCTTTAAACAAAAAATAGGAACAGAAGAACAAAGTACCAACCCCCTTCTTCCAATTCAAAATTGCCTTCTGGAGAACCAGCTTTTCACTGATACTTCTTTATGCAATGGAGACCCTGAGAGCTGCTGTAGTTCGGTGTGGTGTTTCAGGTGTTGGAGCTGAAGTTCAACTCAAGTTCATGTTTCCCCCAGCTACAGGAACTTCCTGGGGACTTTCATCACTCTCGACCCCTGTTCTTGTGAGGATAAAATGGAGAAGGGTCCCACTATAAGCTTCCCTGAGTTTCTGGAGAAAAGATATAATTTTTCTCCAGAGCAAGTGGGAAATCGAAGAAGATTCTCTTGCTGTAAATGATTGTTTTGCATTACTTTTATTGTGCTAAACTAACCAACAGAAGAAAAATATACAGATACATTCAACAGTATTAACAATATTTCAAAATTAATAATCATGGCAATAATAAAAACGGGGGAGAGAGAGGAAAAAACATTTGGTTTCTGGGTACAATTTAAGGTGCTGGTGGTCATCTATAAATCCCTTCATGGCCTGGATATTTACAGGACTGCCTTTCCCCCACTGACTCAGCCTGTTCTGGTAGGATTGGCATACTCCAAGTCCCATCGTTAAAGCAAGGCTAGTTACCATTTATTATCAGAGTCATCAACAGCAAAGGTAAGAAAAATGGAAATACAAGAAAACCGTTCCTCCCCCCTTGAGTCAACTCTCTAAAGCGATAAATCGCTATCAGACAGTCATAAGGAAGTTATCGCTGCCAGAGGCAGGTCATAGGTCATAGGCAGCCCCTATGCATGGCACTAATGTCCAGTCCCTGTGCCTCTCATGTAGAGGTCATAGCACTTGAGCGAGCTGTTTATTGTAAGCAGGCAAAGGTCCATAACATCCCTACGGCTCAAGCGCAAGGTGCGAAGTCCACATCCAGAGGGGTCATAAAAAAAGACCTTGGTTCGAGACAATGACAGGAAGGTGTTGAATTGTGGCAGGAGTAGCGGCCCATAGTGCAATCTCAGTGACTCATTCCGGACATCCGTACTTGGCTATTTTGAAGTCCCAGGCCTCCCTAAGTCTGTAACTGGACACAATGGAGACGTCTATAATCCATAGCTGGTTGGATGTCTCCACAATCAGGTCAGGCTTGATGAAAGACATTTCTGATGGAATAATGGGTTCAACTCACGTATGTGAACAGTCCTTTTGCAGCATTTGTTCGAGGCGCTGGACGACCCAGTTGTGGCATGTGCATCTCACATCGTGGGTGTGCTTGCTGACCTGAAGGATGTGGTTTAAGGTCTCTGGAGCCTGGCAGGACCTTCTACATCACTTATCTGTGACTTGGCATGAAAGACCACATGCGCTTCTCAATTTCATGGAGAGCAGCCCACCTCTCAGTTGGATCCCATACAGGAATAGGTGGGGAAACACTCAGGTGGGACGCAACAACCAGTCATGGCTTGCCGGATTGATGTCGGGAACTCCTAGCTCTCTGCTGTCGACAGACTGCATTAGCAGGTGTTTCCACTCTGTCCGCACTTCTGATTTATTGGAGACCACCAGCAAGTTGATTTTACATGGGTTGCTGATCCTCTTCCCCAACGTGATGAAGGCCTCTTGCCATTTGATGGTATCAAACACTTTGTTGGACTTGGAAGCGATTTTCGCAAGCCGGGCTCTCTGCAGAAGTGGGATGGAAGTGGAGAATCAGGGGATCCCAATGCCACCATCCTTGATCTTGGTGTGGAGGTAGCCCAGAGGGGTGTCTTTTGGAAGTTGGAGCCAGCGTCTCACAGCAGAGTGAGTCAGGCAGTCAAGCTTCTTTTAGGTGGCAGTGTCCAAGCATGAGTTCATGGGTAAGCTTGAGCAGGTAGGTTTTGAGTAGTTTCAGCCGTTGGTGGGGCTTGAGGGGTGCCTTAGAGATTTCTAGGAGCATGTTCTCAAGCTTGCCTGTATGTTTGGAGATGAATCGGCCTTTCCATGTGAATTGGAGACCAAGGTATCGGACTGACTCTTCGGGTCCCAGAGGTCATATCAAGGAGTCCGAGCATTGGTAGGTAGATGGTAAAAGGGTCATGCATTTCCTTGTTCCGTCTTTGGTGATGGTAAGGCCTAAAGACTTCTTAGCATTCAACAACGTGCCAGCTGAGTGGAAGGCTCTGATAAGGTGGTCCAACTTTTCCTGCAGCCTGGTAGGTTTTTCTGCCAGCAAGACCAGGTTGTTGGTGTATGCTAGGCAGTCAATCCATTGGCCATTGAAGTTGAACCTGACATTCACTACCAATGCTCGAACAATCTCGTCTATGACCAAGATGAAGAGGAGAGGAGATAGTGGGTCTCCTTGCCAGACTCCTCATCTGCACCTTGTGAGGGTCTCTCCCAGCCTCACAGTGGATGACTTGTAGAGGTATTGAAGGTAGGTGACTAGCGGGGGGCGGGGGGAGGCCAGAAGCAGAAGTGAGGCAGAGGAGGGTGTGATGGAATGGTTTGGTGAAGGCCACACTCAGGGAGATAAGCATTTCCTTAGCCCCCAGCAGGAGCATGGGAAGGTTAAGAGGATGAGACTGGCACCACCCTAAGGAATTTGAGACGTTTGCTTGCTGGCTTGGGAAGTTTAGATTCAGTCTGGTAAGATTCTGTCTTATGGTTGAAAGCTAATAAAAGCTACCAAACTGGACCTGCACTGTCTCATGGAGTTCTTTGGGCTGAACCTGACAGAGGGTGTGGTGAGACATGGTGTCAGAGGCTTTGGAGACACCCAGGGACAGCATCACACATGGCACCCAACTGGTGTGGAACCTTCTAAGGATGGAGTGAATGAGCGTTGTTGGCTTCAAGCAACCATCTCTCTTAAGGAAGGCATGCTGTAGAGGGGAAAGAGTCATGGTGTCACAGAGACATCAGGCCAGGATCATGTGCAGGGTGCAGAGGATGGTCAAGGCAATCAAGATAGGATGGTAGTCCCCTGGAGTTGGTGGATGTTCCACCTTTGGTACAAACGCCACTCGAGAACAGTTAAGATGTTCGGGCGGGTATTCAACCACCAGAAGAAGGTTGAGGTAGAATGCTAACCAGGATGCCAGGCTCCGAGATTGGAGGTAAACAGATGGTCTAGGCCAGGGGCACTAGAGCTCATGTCTCACAGGGCCATGGACACTTCCGATAGGGTGATGACATCCAGGATGGGCCATAGAACAGCAGAGGGTTGCATAGGTGGTTCTTTGTTGATTGCACTCAGAGTCTTGAAGACTGATGACCAGTAGCTATTTATCTTGGGTGGGATGGGTGTAGGGCCACGATTGGCGTTCTTCCAGCACCTGGAGAGAACAGTAGAGGCTGCATCTTTCTGTCATAGGTGGTACAGGCGCTGGATGGCAGTATAATTTGTCCTGCAGATGGATTTATTGGACCAGTCAGATGGTAGTCTTGGGTCGGACAGCAGGTGGTTTCCATTTGTGGGAAAACCAACACTGGGCATGGTCTTGTAGGAGGTTGGCATCCCATTGTAGACTGAGACTACTGGAATGAAGGCCACGAGTGATAGAGATCAGGGACTCAGCACCCATTCTAGGTTCCCAGAGGTATTTGATCGCGAAGTTCAGTATGGTGTTCCTCCATGAAGCAGTTGAGGCAGGAATGGAATCAGGTACTGGGTCAGGGACAGAACCAAGCGTGGAGCCAGGAGTGGAGCCGGGATCCAGGTCTGGAGCAGAGTCAAGAGCTGGATCAGGAATGGAGTCAGGAGCCAAGTCAGGAGCGGGGTCAGGAATGGAGTCTGGAACGGAGCCAGGCGTCGAGCCTGGGACCATGTTGGGAACAGGACAAGGAGCCAAGTCAGGAACGGAGCCAGGAGCCAAGTCAGGAGCAGAGCTGGGAGCTGGGTCAGGAATGGAGTTGTGAACTAGACCACGAACCAAGTCGGGAATGGAGCCAGGGGTCAAGTCAGGAGCAGGACCAGGAGCCGGGTCAGGAATGGAGTGAGGAGCTGAAACAGGAATGAAGTCAGGAACAGGGTCGGGAGTCAGGACAGGAGCTGGGTCAGGAATGGAACCAGGAGCCAAGGCAGGAGTACAGCCGGAAGCCAGGTCAGGAGCAGAGTCAGGAGCCGGAACAGGAATGGAGTCAGGAGCCGAGATGGAGACAGAAGCTGAGTTAGGTGCCAATGGACAGGATAATGAGGGCTGAGGAGCTGGTGTTAGAGAGGCCCATTTGATGTGCTGGAGCCATTTATCACTTCCACAGAGCACCCTGGGAAGGAGGGGATCAGCTGCCGAATGAACTCCTTCTTTAACATCCCAACACACCAAAGATGATCTGTGTGACGCTGTAGAGCCTTGTCATCCTCTGTTGATCAGGCCAGTCACTTGGATGGAAGGGCTGCCACTTGTTCAGCATTCAGTTTTGGTGGGGAGGTGGAACTTGTGCATACTGAGGCTTCACTGGGATGGAAATGGGATGCCACAGAAGCACAGGAAGCTGGAGCTGGTGGTAATGGTCTTGCCGGGAGGGTCATCTATGCTTTCCGTATTTCTGTTAATTCTGCCGTAGTCTTGAGTGCCTGAGGGACCAAGACATCTTTTCAATTGTTTACTCGTAACCATCAGAGAAGCCCCCTTCTCTGGCCTGCATCTTAGCTTGGGTACAAAGGGAAATGGACTCCTCATCGTACCTTCTCCAGTGATCACCACAAGGAGGCGCCCAGGCCATGTAACTAACCCTTAAGAGAGTCATAGTTAGTCTTTGGAGTTAGGCCTGCTCTCCAGCTGGCCCTGCCCTCTGGAACAGCATTTCCTCTGATTTCTGCACGGCCCTGATACCAGTGTCCCTAGGAAATCTCTTAAAAATGTGGGTCTTTCAGCAGGCCCTGGGGCAGGGTCATTGTGGCTCCATTTTTTTAGACTAATTGATAGCTTTCCTGACATTGACTGTTATGTTGATATTGCTGTTATTTCCTCCTCCTCCTCCTCCTCCTCCTCCTCCTCCTTCTCCTCCTCTTCACATTTCTCCCGAATGTGCAGGGTCCACTTTTTTTGGATCGACCAAATGTTGATCCATTGGTTGCGATAGGAATTGACCAACCTGCTTGTTGCCCAATCCTGACATTAGGGGCTGAGAGAGAGGGACTGGCCCAAAGTCACCCAGCCAGCTTTCATACCTAAGGCGGGACTAGAACTCACGGTCTCCTGCTTTCTAGCCTGGAGCTTTAACCACTAGACCAAACTGGCTTTCTATTATTATTATGGTTGGTGGCACAGTCAGCCAGATGTTTAGACTGGATTTGGCATTTTTATTCATCTACTGAGTCCTTCCCAATGATGTTGTTGTTGTTATATGATTGTACATCATGCTTGCTGTAATAAATGAGGTAACTTATAAATTAAATAATTATTGAAAAAGGAATGGAAAAATTTGTCACTTCTGAATGATCTAAAACTTTTCAGAGGAAAAAGAGGAAAGATTGAACATCAGTCATGTAGAATTTCAAAATGTCCCAATTAAGGTAGACATTTGAAACTGCTATGTTGACACATACAAACTAAAATGACAATAAAACATTACAGTTCTATTGAACCTCTTTTCATTAATGCAACACAAGATTACCTGATTTCATTCCAGTTATTACTGAAAAGGAAATTGTTATCTGAAATTATTATGCTGAAAGCAGCAGTTAGAATGGGAGCAACTGAATGGTTCCGAATTGGGAAAGGTGCCCATTTTGTATTGATTGATTGATTGATTGATTGATTGATTGATTGATTATGTGCCATCAAATCGTTTGTGATTCCTAGCAACTACATAGATTTTCTCCATGATAATCTATCCTTAACCTGTTCTTTCAATTCTCCCAATGGTGTACTCATTGCTACTGTAACTGAGTCCATCCACCTTGCTGATGGTCGTCCTCTTCTCTTTCCTTCTATCTTTCCTAAATTGGAATTAAAATTACTGGGAGGAACATCAGCAACCCCTAATTATATTACTTTAATGGCTGGAAGCAAGGAAGATTTATAGAATCTCTTGCTGAAGATGAAAGGAGACAATGCAGAACCCATGATGCTGTTCAATATAAACAAAAACAAAAATGAGGCAATGCCAACCCAATAGAGTTGGAGAATGGTTGAAGTGTTAACAGAATTTATCTTCCCAAACAGGGAAGTTTTTTTAAAAAAATCATAAGAATAGTTACTGTACAGTATATATGAAATCAAGAGATGTCTGCTATTTGGCAGAAAGACTATGATAAATAGAGATGAAATATTAAACCAAAGCCATGGTTTCCCTAGTATGTGGAAGCTGGACCATCAGAAAGATTGAATGAAGAAAAATTGTGTCTTTGAATTGTGGTGCTGGAGAAAACAGTTGAGAATATCTTGGCTTGCAAGAAATCATACAGCATTAGATGAAATAAAACCAGGCAGTTTACTGGAAGCACTAATCATGAAGCTAAAACTTAAGTCATTTGAGATCCATAATGCAAAATGCCAGAGTCACCGGAAAAGATCCTGAAGCTTCGAAAAATTGAAGGCAACAGAGAAAGAGGCTTACAGAAGACAAGATAGTTAGATGCTATCACTGAAGACACATATGAACTTACAAGACCTCAAAGATGCAGTTCCTAACAGACAATCCTGGCAAAATGATGTTCTACAAGTTCTGAAGAAATGACCAAGTAAAGGTACATTAAAAACAACATAAACCCTGCTATCACTCTGTTAACACCTCACATTCACTTAAATACTATGCTTGATATCTATTTTAAACAGTGTGTTGATGGAAAAACAATACTTTAACATTTTGCCTCATGGCATAGCATGAAAACTTGAAAGACTAATGTTTTAAAAAGATGTTTAAAATATTACATTAAGAACGGAATGTATTAATTCTACTGCATTTACATACTGTTTTTCATAAAAAAAATATCAGAATAAATAACAGCTACTGAAACTAAAATAAACTTTGGACTTCTTACTTCATTAAACACATTCATTTAAACATTTACAGAATACAAATTACTATGAATCTTAAGGCATAGCCAAGCAATACAAGACAATTCATAAAATTGTATGCCTTTTAATCTTTTATTGACCAGAAACATTTTCAAATTCTTCCCATATGAAACATTACATCCCATCCCATATTAGTCTGTCCTTTCCTAAACTGTTATCCTCCAGATGTATGGAGACTACACCTCATAGAATACCAAGCCAGCATGACCCCATACATCTGGAAAACATCAGATGCTGAAGGCTATCTTACTCTGTTTCAGAAACGGAACAGTGCTTTTCAATTAAGGATGTGCAAAACATTTCACACACAGACTATCCTGTGTCAGGTGGCCTGTGCCCAGACCAAAGTGTGCATATTTGCTCTGGCCATGGATCAGGAACACACGTGCCTGCCATGTTCCCCCAGTGAGAGACAGTGGGGAGAATGTGAAAATGGTGGTATGAAGTGGTATGAAACAGTGGGAGCAACTAAATGGAAGTAAGGGAACACAGAGATGACCTCGGAGAAGACATGCAGAGACCATTAGCAAAACGTGAGCTCAGTCCAGGAAAATAAAACAGCATGAGAAAGAAACTTAAAACTACCCCGCCTTAACTCTCCTGGGTATAAGATGGAGGGAAACACTGTCAGGCTTTCCAAATTCTGTTGTTATTATATCCTGTTTCAATAAAGTAGAGTTCTAGCGTTATGGTGTACATGTCCTGATGACCTGGCCTACCTTGAGAGGCTGACAGGAAGGAGGGTGCAGGGAAGATGGGGGAGGGCCAGATGAGTATGTGCCAGTTTAAAAGAGCTGGTCAGGGAGAGGGGGAAGTAGACTAGTTGAGTAGGGCAGCAGTCACTGGAAGAGAGGCACATGGGCCAGTCAGGTACGCAATGCTTGAACTGCAATGTAGCAGCATCAGAGAAGTAAGCAGGCGAGCTGGCCTCCAGGCCAGGTGGATAAGGATGGGACAGAGGAGCGAGGTGCACCAACTCTGCCCTGTTCATAAGAGCTCTTCTTAGCAAAAGCCAGAACAACCACAATGTTCTATGTTTCAGTTTGGCCAGAAGTTCACCTGCCCCTACTGGTCTGGCCACTCATGGCTGAGTGACAGTGTGGTTGTTTGATGCACAAAACAAAACACATTTCCGAGTTCATATACTTTGTAGCTGAAAATTGTACCCTGCCCCCCACCCACCTCCAGGAATGCATCCCATGGTATAAACAGACACCGCACTGGTCTATACAAGGAATATTGAGGATTCTGTAAGCATCTGCTTATTTAATTTAACTATTTAATTACTTCTCTCTTGAAAGTTTGTTACCAAAGCTGTTAAATAATTAACTGACTGCCAAATGGACAAAGGAAAGATTTCTTAGTAAATCATTAGCTGCTTCCCCCATATCTGTTGTGGGGATTGAAATGATCTAATGGACCACCATATTTCCCTGGTGGCCAAAACCACAATAAAACCAAACCAAGTGTAACAAGGGAGGCAGCAAAAATGAATTCACCAAGACAGGCAAACATGAAATACATTAAGCTGCCTTGAGGTATGTGTGTTTGTATGTTATGGGGCAGCAGGTGGGGGGAGGGAGGAGAAGAAGAAGCCAGTAATAAGAATCCAGATAATCACAAGCAATCTCCAGCATGCCAAAATTTAACAGGCAAACAGGTTCATCAAAGAAATGAACTGATTAACTGGAGCTGCCAGAGATGACTGGTTAATATGCAAAGAGTCATCTGATTTAAGCCAACCAAGCAGTCTTTTGTTATCTCTTTTCTAAGAACTGGATCATGAGAGTAGGTGAAAGAAATCCCCCAAAACCTTTTTTTTCCTGCTACAAGTAGGCATCAATTTCTGGATTCAGCAATTAAACTTGTATACAGTTGACCATTAATCAATGCCTAAACCTTCCTGATGATTGTGACCAATGCATGGAGAAATATTGTGGTGAGTCTAATTATATATGGGGAAAAGCAAGAAAAACCACCAACAATTCTTGCAAATGCAACCTGGAGGAGAGAAAAATATAGCTATGTGCCTTTCCCACTGCTGAGTTGAAATGTCCTCCACTCATTTTTGAGTTCACAGAAAACGATATCGACACGAAATTTGCTATCCCCATTGTGGATCTCTATCTTATTTCTACAGCTTCTGTTTCCAATCAGTGGAATCACTAGACTTTCCTCCAAGGTAATTGGTGACCCAGCTTAACAGATTTTGCACACCTTGAAATTGACTTTGGACAGTGTAGGAATAAGGAAGAGAATACTATCTTAGCATCATTTAAGCCAGGGTTCCTCAACTTCAGCAACTTTAAGATGGGTGGACTTCCAGAATTCCCCAGCCAGCCATGCTGACTGGAGAATTCTGGGAGTTGAAGTCCACCCATCTTAAAGTTGCTGAGGTTGAGGAACCCTGATTTAAGCTTAAAGATAACTTAAGCCAGTCTTACTGAGGGTTTGGGATGAGATAAAGGCAACATCCGGGGTCAAGACAGAAAAAAGATTACCAAAGTATGTTTGTATCTTGGTTATATACAGATGAGGAAAGACCCAAAGATTGTGAAAAAGGCTACCAGCCATTATCACATAATTTATCTTGTTCACATGGATATTTAACCACATTACTCCATAACTAATGGAAACCTGAACAACTGAAGAAACCACAAAGACAAGAACAAACTTCTTGCTGGAGTATATGTGGAAATCACCACAGATATTGTAGATAAACAGTCATGTCCTTCCCAGAATTAGGTTCCAAATAATCATCCCATCTGTTTTTCATTGAAATAGTAGGAAATATGGGTGTACAGCTACCATCATGTCAGAATTGTATAAGATAACTAATCATTCAGTCAGTCAATCAAGGGCTCTGAATGAAAGGCAAGCTCTTAAAAGTGTCAGTCATTTGATCATTCTTCTTCAAAGCAAAAAGTTTAATTGAGTGGTTAAAAATGCCTCTGCTCACACAACACGGATGAAGAACACATCTTTCTAGGACTGAGATACTTGTCTGAACAGCTTTCAGATGATCTTCGAGACTCTTTCAGAGTCCTGTAGTTGAAAAGCCGTTTATTTATTGATTACCTAGAAATGTAGATAACTTTTTTATTGCCTTTACTTATTTGGAGCAGCTCATGATGACTGAAAACCATAATGAAATTAAATAATCATACATTATAAAAGAAATGCTATACAAAAATGAAACAGCTTTGCAACCCTTTATGGACTTTTTGCTGACACCAGGATTGAAAAGTTGATGTTTTATGGAGTTGCTTATAGATAAGGGATGGGATGTGGGATGAACAGATATCCATTTGTAACCTTATAGGGGGTGAAAAGGTACTAAATTTGTCTATACTTGTAATGAAGGTCGGAAGTCGATTCTTTATATATTTATTTTCTTTTTCTTTATCATATTCTTTCTTTTCTCTTCTTTTTCTTTTTTTTTCTTGCACTTTTTATTCTTTGTTACTATACTTTTTCTTTAAGTTTAGTTTGTATTAGTTTTTATTATTGTAATAAAAATCCTTAACAAAATTATATTTTAAAAAAACCAAAATGAAACAACTTTAAACATATAGAGCCTCAGACAAAAATACATAACTGTGTTTAAATCAGACAGACACTTATTAGGTTAAGCCTGCCAGAGTAGAAATATCTTCACCAACCAGCGAAAAACATTTAGCAAAGGGACTATTACATATGTTCTCTACAGACAGCAAAGGCTTTATAGCAGTGTTTCTCAACCTTAGCAACTTTAAGATGTGTGGACTTTAACTCCCAGAATTCCCCAGTCAGCATGGCTGGCTGGGGAATTCTGGAAGTCCACCCATTCCTGGCTGGCTGGGGAATTCTGGGAGTTAAAGTCCACACATCTTAAAGTTGCTAAGGTTGAGAAACACTGCTTTATAGAGTCCCTAGGCTTTCCTTAAATAATACTTCTGCAATTAAGACATTTCAGACACATTTCCTCTCAAGCCAGATCCCCTTTCAGTTTGGCAGAGAGAGCAAACAGCTGCATTGTTCCTCTACTCAAGAGAAAGAATTTTAACTATCTGCTTGGAATGAACAAAGTCCTATGGACTTTTAGTAGGATCTCCATTTTCAAGAGCCCACACTGGTCTGCCTAGCATTAACTGGACTGGATCAACCTGAATATCACAAGAGAGCTAATTTATAGCCTAGCACACTTACAGTACAGTGCACTACAAAAAGGAACATCATTTTGCATTTACAACTTGCAGGAACAAGTTGTGTTCCTACTTTCTATGTACCAGGACACTATGCATGCAGACTTGAAACTGAGTTGCACTCATCCTTTTTGTGATCTCAACAGTCTGTATTACATGAAGCAGCACCAGTTCCCTAGTCAAAATTTACTTTAGCAAGTCTGTAAGATATTTCAGGGATCCAGGCATAGCTAGCTAAGGTGAGCTTTTATTAAAAGACCAGAATCAGAGTAGAAAAAACACAGCTAGTAACGTTTACATAGCCCCAAATCACTTTTCGACAGCTTCTAACTCCTTCCTCAGGATAATAGTCCTAAGTCTTTGGACCACTAAAATCTAACAATATACAACCAAGGATTGATGGTAGCTTTCTACCATTTTTAGGGTAGAGTAGGCTTTCAACCTTCTAATACATCTCCTAAATTAAACAAGGAAGGGAAAGTATACAAAGCACACAGGAGCATCCACAGAGGGGTTGGCAAGTGGGGGACAAGGGGATCACCTGTCAGGACATACGTAAGGGTGGGATATATATTATGACACCATGAGTATCTTCATATCTTCACAATGGTGACCCATGTCTCATCACTTCTTGACTAGACTACTGCAAGGTACTTTACATGGGTCTGCCTTTGAAGACCACCCAGGAACTACAATTAGTGCAAAATGCAGCAGCCTGGTTACTAGTACAGGTAGTCCTCAGGTTATGATGGCAATTGGGACTGTAATATCCGTCACTAAGCAATGCAGTCATAAAGTGAGACATCACATGACCACATCACTTAGTGACAGCAATTCTGGCAGTCCCAGTTGCTGCCATAACCCAAGGATCATGCAGGTCATTAAGCGAGGACTTCATGTGACCACAACTTCCAACTTCCTACTGGCTTTCCATTGACTTTGTTTGTGGGAAGCTGGCAGGAAATGTTGGAAATCATGATCACATGACTGCAAGGATGCTGCGATGGCCAGAACTCTGAGGACTGTTTGTAGGTACCATCTGTTCGGCGCCATCATAACTTTGAACGGTCGCTGAATGAATGGTCATAAACCAAGCATTTGGTTGAATAGGTTGCCATCACCATCTTTAATTTCTTATTTATTTAGTTTACATTTACATTTAATTTAATTTATTTCACTTACAGTGATTTAATTTTTGGTATTATCTAATTGGTTTGGATATGATTTGTTTTATTTATTTTTCATTATATTATATTAAATGAAATTAGAAAAATATATTTTTAATAAGAAAGCACCTTACATGCTCTAATTTGGCTTTAACTATCTTGGCTGAGGCTGGTCCTTCTCCTTCTCCTCCCCTCCTTCTTGCTCTTCAGTGCAATTAATCTGGCACTGAAATACTGATCAGTGTAACAATAAGACACCTCTGTTGGAACATGAGTGGAAAAAAGGAAAATGTTCCTTGTATATTCAGAACTCAGCAGCAAATCAGAGAGGTAAGTGTATGGTATTAATAGCTCGCATTAATTCCCTGATGGGAATTCTATTTGTACTGATAATCTATTTTGGTATCTTCTATGTAGGTGTCTACCTGTTTCTCTTGAAAAACCTTTATCTCCAGCCAGCAGATCAGGAGGCTCATTGCTTTGTTCATGTCCAGAACCAGTTTTTTTTTTTCCTTCAAAGTTTTATTCTGAAAAAGGAAAGTTTCAGTAAAGCTGATATTTATCTTTACTCAGAATCCAAGGTACTTTTTTGTAATGATTTAATTGTTTCTTTTAAAGGCTTTGAATTTTCAATTAGAATAGTCAGTTGAAAATGGGCAATTGGCAGTGATTGATACTGAATAGATGTAAGTAACTTTATTACACACAGAGACACATCCTGCTGATAATGAAGAGTATTTTTCACTTTACATTGTTATCCTATGACTTCAGAGGTAAATTCCAACAGACTAATCATGTTAAACCTGTTGTGGCAAGAATTACAAGGCATATAAAATGTATTCATGTATCATATTCCTATGTATATACAGTAGGTAGTCTGAAGCTCAGTTCAGAAGATGCAAAACTTTATGACTTTCTCTTCCCCTTGGAGTTTTACTTGACTAAAATGTCTTAGCCCCTTTCTGCAAAGTTAATCTGTGTGTGTCACTGTTATTATTTCATTTGGGGGGGGCAGCCTTTGCAACTGGGACTGCAGTTTTATAGCTCCCATGCAGCACAGCCAATAATCATATGAGCTGCCATGGTAGGACATGTAGTTTAGCACATCTGAAGGATGTTAATTGGGGAAGGCTCTTTGATACAACACTGGGAGTGCTTCCAACCACCGGTTTCACCTCCAAACCTTTGGAAGGATTTCTGTTCTGCCTTGTGAGCATCCTCAATGTTGTCATCCTTGGAATACTCAATACTTCCCAGGAACCAAACAGTACCCCTATCAACTGACCAATGGGAAAGTGTAAACATTGAAACTCATACAGCACTCTGCTACCCATCTTCATCCTTGCTTCATCTTCTGTGTTTTTGCCACAAGGGAGAAAAAGGCTGCTCCTCTTTAATAAGCTGGGTGAAACAAGATCCCACGTTGCTTCCACTTCAGCGGTTTACCAAGACTGTGGATTTAACCACCAACCCCACAGCTCTAGCATTAATTCTGTAAAGCCATCTTTCCAATGTTAACACTGGAGCTAGAAGAAGAAGTTAATTGGCTCAGCTATAGAAGATTGATAGTCATGGAAATACTGGGACAGCATAATGCCCAGCACAATGATCGTGTGTAGAGTGGCTCTGAGTCAACCAGCTACATAGCTTGCTCTACTCAACTTTCTAATAACTAGCTGGAATAGCTAGCAGCCAGTCATTCCAGCCTACATATGTTTTCTGAGGAAACCCAGGAAGAGGGAGCAGATGCTGCCTGAAAAGGCGGCCTCAGCAAACAGCAAGTTACTTTCTCAACAGCAGATGGTTGAAGACAAAAATTTTGTGCAACTCTAATAGTAAGCCAATTTATCTGTGCTTTGGGGAAGATTATGAAGCCTTTGGGATCTATGGTAATACTGATATGGACAGTGGGTACTGAAGAAAAAAATGAAAGTAGAAATAGAAGCTAAGCATTACACTGCATCTGAGGTCAATTTCCATTGGTGCTCATTTAATGATAAACATAATCTAGCAATAAGCCACCAAGTGATAAGGTACTGGCTGATATGTGTGAATCTACCCTGGAACGGAAGAAAGAGTAACAACTGTTGTGAAGAGGCAGTAGATAAAAACAGACGCCCGAGCAGCACTAATTTCAGAAATGAAAATCCATGACAATTCTTGAATCTCAGTGGCTCTTCTACTGCACAAATAAGATGTTATATTTTCACATCCTTTGGCCTTGTGTAGTTGATTTTTCTTTACTATCGAATCACTTTGCATGGGAAGTAACAACATACCTGGGCCATGGCTTGAAGGGCAGGCCTTTAAGCCCTTGGCCTTCACATAGCTCCAATCTGAAGAGAGCAACACCTGCTATCTTTAACATGAGAAAAAATTCCCATTGGGGACCATGGAAGGAGTTTGCTCTGATGTGTAGCTGCTGATACCTGACTGTAAACCTATGGTCCCAAAGATTAGAGCTCTTGCCAGTGTTATTTTCTCACTTATAGCCCCTTTCCTTTATCTCAATAGTTTGTATGGCATACGGCTGCAAAGAAAATCCTTCATAAGAAAATTTTAAATTCAGGCTACTGGCAAACATTAATTTTCAGGCAAGGACTGCAGAAGATCCTTGGCCAGTTCTGTATTTCAGCCTCCCCTCCCCTTGTGAGATGCCCTGCAATTCACATTCTGATTTAACTATTTTAGAAGAAGTTCAGATTAAATACCATTAGCTGGATGTACTAATATAGTAGCCTGTAGGAGCAAAGGCTAAGCACAGTAAGACTTTGGGTGCTTTTACTAAATCATAGTGATTAAAAATAATCTTGCAATATAGTCCTGGGAAAGAAAAATCCCAGCTGTCTGGAAAAAAAATTGCAAAGGCTCATTGTTTATAGAGAGAGATTCTTCTACTTCATTTTAATTGCTCCCAAAATCTGGCCCTCTTTTTCACAAACATATTGGGGGTGGGAGAATACAGAACAGTATGGAATGAAGAAGAGAAAGAGAGAAAAGCCCTGCAGTTTTGTACTTAGATCTGCCCATAAAAATGCTGCCCCATTAATAATGAAAGCCCATTAATAGTAACAACCTTGTTTGAAAATTGAGGCAGCAGTAAATTGGATTATTGTATTCCCTTGTTACAGAGGATTGGAGGAGATGAGAACGTTTTCCTAACCAATTTAGGTCCATAAAGGCTATTAAGATGAAGACATAATGATGAAAACTGTGTCTGTGAAGAAACTTTCACAAATGAACACTATACTTTTTCATCAACTCATATTCCTATGCCAAGAAGCCAACTGGTGGTTGTGTTTACAGGGAACATTATTAGCAAGTTTCATTTGCTAAGGGGAGAGTGTTCTTTGTTATTCCACCCCATCCCACACACACACTTTTACTTTCTTTGGGGAAACTAGTAATTAGTTGGGTGGTGTTGAGGCACTACTGCTAATTAAATCCTGCCACACTGACATGGACCTCTAAGTACACAGAATGGGAAAATGACCCCAAACGCAAGACATCCATCTGTCCGTGTGTTACTGACAAGTGGAGATTTTAAGAGTTATTCATTAAAGATGTTAGACTGTCAGTCCCAGAAACACAAGCCAAGCTTCTGCTTTTATATGTAAAAGACTTGTAAAGCAGGCAGGCATTTTAGGTTTTTCTTCCATCATATTGTTTAAATTAAGAATGGAAGTTCTCTGAAGAACTTGCAAAAGAAAATGAGAAGTTCTGTTACAGAACTTCCAAGTACCATAGATATTTGTATCTTATCTTTAGGCAGCAATCCTATATGGGTTTCACATGGAGTAAATCTCAACTCAGAGAATTTTATTTCTGAGTGGTGACCATCGTTTCCATTCATTTTTGTTTTTACGTGATCCAAACTACACATTATGCTTCTACATTTCCCACTCATCTTCCAATAATACAAAACGAAACTGAACAGCTACATGAGGGAGACTTAGTGGGGGTTCAGTCATATTATTGTCATTCATCCATTCTTAGAAATTAGGAAATGCTGAGCACCCACTTATATTCTCTATATACAATTCAAGAATGTGATATCCATGACTTTTAACAAAATAATTATAAGATGCCCACAACTATTGTACAAAAAACCATTTATGCAGAAACAATCCTTTACAACTAAGTTCATAGAATCATAAAGTTGGAAAAGACCATTAAACCAAGTCTGATCATCTGCTTACAGGAATCCAATTTAAAGCACCTTCAAAACATAGATGGCCAACCTTTTTTTAAATACATCCAGTGAAGGAGAACTACAATGTCCCCAGATAGTTGATTTCACTATTCTTCTCTCAGGAATTGTTCTTCCTGTAACTTAAGATCATTATTCTGTTTTTTACACACCAAGACAATAGATAACAGGTCTTGACCTTCTTATAGAAGAAGATATTTGAAAAGTGCTATCATATCCACTCTCCAGTCTTCTTTTCTCAAGACCAAGAATATTAGTCCCCTCACTTTCTCCTCTTAAATCCTCTGATTGTTGGTGTTGCTCTACTCCAGTGTTTTTGAATATTTTTTTTTTTAAATGTTTGATGCTTCGAACTTAACACAGTCCTGAAGGTGGGTGTGATCATTTTGAATTTTGTTTCTGTCTTCTACAACAGAAATTCTACAAATTTAATTATCAAAGTTAGTGACGAAAATGTTGTAGGGTATGTAGCAGAGAACTGAACCCTAAGGCATTCCTCCTGATATTCACTCCAGTTTTGTGAAATCCACTTAAAAGACGTGCCATCCAGCCTATATCAATTAGCCTGATGATCAGAATGTCATGGGTATTTTGCCAAATATTAAGTCAAGACACATTATGTCCACAGGAATTCCTACAGTCTGTTAAGGAAGCTTCCCAATTAAATATCTATCTATCTATCTATCTATCTATCTATCTATCTATCTATCTATCTATCTATCCATCCATCCATCCATCCATCCATCCATCCATCCATCCATCCAAACATCCATCCTGACTTCTAGTAATCCCTGTATTGTTTTCCAGGTACCTACCCCTTTTTGGGGAAGACTAAAATAGGAATTGAATATTTTACCTTATTTTCTGCTTTAAAAAACAAAAAAAATATCGTAAGTATATGTTGAGCTCTTATGATGGCATAAAGAAATTTCTTCTTTATGCCATTATAAAGAGCTCAACATATACATACAATACATAGATCATAATCATAAAATTAAAAATCATATTGTATCCTGCTTTTTCTAGTAACATAATGGAAACATGAACATATAACAATGGAGAGATAAGTTCTAGGGTTGTGGCTAGGGGAAATAGCTCGTTTACTCACAGAGGGCTTACAAATGCTAGTTCATCATTACTGCAATATCAGCTACAAAAAGCAAGTTTTGGGAATACATGTTTTATGCAATACATTTGGCCACTAATCATTTCTTAGTATTGTCATGCATACTTCGACACATGTGTCTGGTAAATTGTACTTAAGTTATTCCCCATTTATCATTGATTGGCCCTCAAGCCTTTAACTTTCGTTAGTACATATTTTCACTGAAGGATATTACAAATGTGTTGACTGTGAACTGCAGTCTTAGCTGTGAAATAGATGGAGGGCAACAGTTGATGCCCATTTGTTTTACTAAGCAATCACTGCCAGAACCAGTTGCCGTAAAGCTGTTACTTACGGAGCATGTACGAACTCAGAAATGAACACACCTCTCTGTCTGTATCCCTTTATAGTAACAGGGCATGCAGTAAAGGACATATAGACAATAAGCCATCAGCTGCACGTGTTGTAGCATTTCACATGCCTTTTCTGAACAGGCATATTTTCAGGATAGACAACTTGATGTTCTCCAGATTTTGATTTGATTTTTACTATAATTCAGTCAGCGTAGCCAAATGTCCAGGATTTTATGAGATGTGTATCCCAAAACATATGGAAGGTCTTGTTTGCCTTGTCCTGTTTTACATTTTAAAAGTCTCACGAATGAAATAAGGCAGTGTTGTCCAAACTTGGCCACTTTAAGATGAGTGGACTTCAACTGGCTGGCTGGGTGGGGAATTCTGGGAGTTGAAGTCCACTCATCTTAAAGTGGCCAAGTTTGGACAACACTGAAATAAGGTGAGGTTGGGATTTTTTTAGTTCAGAAACCAGATTTAATTTGCATCCCAGGAAAGCAATCATTGTCCGACTGAGCCCTTTCTTTCTTCCTTTACGAAGGCAACTCAGTATCTATTCCTGGGTAGGCACTTGTGCGCTGGCTTTCCATGGAAACTTTGTTAGGCTTACAAAGACTGGGGGAGCCTGTGTGCTTTGTGAACAGCCTTGCCTGCTGCGGGAAACAAGACTCCACATGTGTTGCCTGAAATTTGGCTGCATAATAGCTCTGCATCTGCCAGGCATGAACTGACCTATGTCAAAAGCCAAACTCAGGGCTCTGTGTGTGACAGTCTGGAGGGAGGGAAAGTGGCATCCAGCCAGCATCACCATCCAGGGGAATAATATGCTTGTTTGTGATGAAGCAACAGGTGGCCTCTGTAGGAGTCCCGCTACAACCATATAGCTGGGACTTAATTTGGGAGGGAGAAATGAGTGTCCTCTTCTCACCCTGGCGGTACACTGAAACTGGGCCTTCTACAGCCCTTCCACCCCAGCCCTCTTCCCCAGTTAAAGAAATGATCAGATGTGAGGACTTGGAGATTAGCATGGCTCGCCCCTGTGAAGAGTTCCTGTGCTAGATGCAGAGCCATTATGTGCTTTCTTATTTTAGTCAATGTGTTTCTGCATTTCATGCTGTTCTTCATGTATTTTTAAAAACATTATACACTGCCTGGGAATGTTTAACCTATAAGTATTTTAAATCAGCAAGGAAGAATTAGAGTTAGCTGCAATGGAGTGCTTGCGCACACATGGACTATGAAGGCTTAAGCCCCCATGGATATCCAGAAGGAATCTCCAAACCTTCTTCCCAACAACCCCTGCAAAGAGCTGACTAGGTATATCCAGTTCTCTGGACTACCAACCACAGGTAGTCCAGAGAAACTCTCTCTGCTATTGATTTACTATGGAGAAGGCAATCCCCTTTCTTCAGTAGCCTGATTTGATGGGGAAAAGTCATTCCCAGAATGAGGACCACTGGTTCATTCAGAATTTCAATCTTTCCTATATCTGTCAAGGAGAGAGACCTAGAAAAAAAAGTTGTAAAGAAAAGAAAAAGGAAGACGGAGTAAACAAATTAGTCTGGGGATTATATGTTCTCCCAGCTCCAGAAGTTCACACAGTCCAGATCTCAGTCCATAAAATAAAACGGACCCAATACTGCAAATAGCTTCTGGTCCAAATTCCTAGTTTCTGGTCCAAATTCACTAGGTGTGGGCCAGTTGTTGAACTGGGAACTTTCTCCTTATCTTGGCATTAGCCAAACTTAGAGAAGAAGCCCAACCCCCAAAAGACAAAGATTTTTGCTGCCTTCTCCTCTTATTTAAAGCTCAGCTGGGCAGAGAAAGCCATCCTCGGCTGCTCAGCATTTGATTTTCCCAGACCTTAGTTTCATTGGTGTGTGGTCTGGATGGACAAACCAAGCTACTTTCCTTTAACCCTTTCAGTGCCTGAACCTCCTGAAGAGAAATGCCCCATATTGACTATACCCCACCATTAAAATGAAACCCAGGGAGAAAAAGGGGTTGCTCCTGCTTTGAGTTAGGGATCCCTGATTCATTTCCTGTATTTTAAGTACTTCTCATCTCCTAGTGAACCTCCTATTTCTATCTTCTGCTAACACACACCAAATTCCAGTAAGCCAGATATTTTAGTATCTAACAATAAGGGAAATAGAGATCAAATATCCAGAAATTCACTACAGTTTCCTTTAGTCCTATTTTTCAAAAACATCTCTGGGTAAGGTATCTACCAGGATGTTGGTATTTCCTGATATGTACACTATCCAAAAATTGTATTTCTGCAGTGCTAGGCTGCAGTGGATTCCCCCCCCGCCCCCCGCCCCTTGTGTTGTGCCTCTTGCAGCCCTGAACAAAATAACAACCATTAGAGACCATGGCAGGTGAGTAATTATGCTCCCCAAAAGGGATATGGTAAAAATAATATGCTTAGATCAACATTTTATATCTAAAATAGGTAAGACAAGACAGAAAGGAATTGTTATAACAAGGAAACCACAGTGATGACAACAGAATATATAACTGAAAAGCCTGGGACTTCCCATCTCTTAGCCTCCATCCACACAGGGAAAGTCCACAAAAGAAAGAAAACGTTGCTTTCACCAGACAATATTCAAACCAGGCTTTCTGATTAGACACTAGCCTTGTGCCTGGCCATTGTCTGAGAGGTGTTTTTTTTTTTTAATGTATATAAGTGAGGTAGCAAACCTGAGGCTATTATAACCAATCAGTTAGATGGGGGGAAGGGTGGCAGTAGTTGCGAACCTCCAGAGGTTGCTGAAATTCAGCTTCCAGTAGCCCAGCCAGCATGGCCAAAGATAAGAAATACTAGGAGGTGCAGTTCAACAACAATAAGAGGGGGGGGCATAGATTCTCCATTCTGAATGCGATTGAAAATATGCCATAGAGACAGTGGTGAACCATCTCTCTTTGGAGAAAGGGAGAACTAATCTGAACCCTTTCTCCATACTTGCCTTTTCTCCTTTCTGTACCTCATCCTGCATCGTCTGCCCACAATCAAACCTTACAAATCTGCCTTTGTAAGTGGTATCACCCCAGAAGTTTACATATATGGACTTGTAAAGCATTTTAAAATGTTTTAAAACTTTTTGTAAGGGACTATTCTTCAGTTACATTAAACCACCCAGCCAGGATATGATAGATTAGTTTTCAAACAGATTTTCTCAAAATAAGCAGAGTCCCAATCCCTTGCCCTCATTCTCCATGGTCCTGCTTGCTGACTGATTCTGGGCAAGTTATAGAAAAACATAACAAGACCACCCAGTTTTAAAACTAAAAATCTATGTTCAGTGAACTGTCTGGCTTGCAGTGATTTTCAGCCATAAAAGTTGGCCTAGAAGACTTGGGTTAGCCATCAAATTGCTTAATAGTTCCAACTGTCAGATTTAACCAGGATACCAGGAAGTAGATACTGTCCCAGATGTGGGGTCCTGACATACTGTGATTTTGGTCTATTCACAAGAGTAGCATAAATGTGCTCCATAGCATTTCGTTAGAGAAACTGAAAATGAGAATAGGCAGAAGTACATTTGGCTTTATGGGGAAAAAACGGAGTCATATTATGTTTTGCTATCCCAGCACCAGGAAACAGCATAGTAAATATAAAGGGCTGCCATGTAGAGAAAAAGGGTTAGAGTTAGAACCAGGAAAGGGAGAGAAAGAGGAACTGACCAGAGAAAATGTCTACAGCCATGCACCCTTAATAGGAAATTGAAGGGGAATGGGGGAAGTAGTTCCTGGCTCCAGGCCAGCCCGTCCTTCCTTTCACAAGCTCTGTAGAACTTCAGCGTTGCAAAACAAACAAAAGCAGGGATCCTTTCTGCTAATTTAGACACATTGCAGCGAAATGAGGAATCAATCATCTCATCTGTTGAACAAGAGACCTCCGTGTGGTGTTCCTTCTGGCCCGGACAAAGACTCTGTGTGGAAGAGCCCTCAGCGCACTGAGTGAACTCTGCCGCTGCCTTCCATTTTTGAAGTGGGAAATGTAAAATCATGTTCCGGTTGTTTATTTGCTGTACTATTTCGAGAATCTTAGAAAAGCATAACGCTATGATATCTTTGTGCTGAACAGAGGTTAAAGCTAAATTTCACACCCTTGGAATTTCATAGCACACCAGTCAACTGCACATTTGACATGTTATACAACTTTAACAAATGAGGAAAGAATCCTGGAGTAATATTTATGTCTTGCTGTGGCATCACCTGTTTTTTTGGGGGGGGGAGGGGACATTGTATTTTCTCCCACCTCAGCATAAATATCCTTGGAAGTAGAATTAGATGCAAAAAGATGCAACTTTCATACTGATGAGGTGTCCATTTCAGAAAATTCATGGGGGAGCAATTTATTTTTTAAAAAATGCTGCAATTGCAGATCCGCAACCCATTTATAAAACTGAGCTGGAGCCTCCTGGAATGTTGCTGCCAGAGGTGGAAGTTTAACTCTAATTAAGAGCAGATTCACATGAGTAAGTTTGCCTACTTCATTTCTGTGTTTACACAAATGTGGGTGGGTGATATAATAGCACAATTCATCAGGAATTCCTTTCACACCTGTCCTATTACAGGCTCATGCAAATTCCACAAAACTTTAGCTCAAAGGTGTCCTCATTGCCCCAACTTTTTTTTTTTTTTGAGCCTTCACATTCCACTTTAACAAAAGAAATTTAATTTAGTTAGCCTGTGGTTGCACCTAAAGTAGAATACTTAGAGTAATACATATGAAGGCTACCAAGATGCCTTTAACCCCGATTCAATCCATAGGAAACCTGATTCATAAGGCCTAAGCAATTGGATGAAGCACAATCAACATTTTTGAAAGGGTAGCCTCATTCTATTAATCCATGTTTGACAGAAAACACAAGATCAGTACCTTTTCTGCAAAAGCGACCTCAATCAAAGAAAACTCTTCCCAATCTGTAGCAAAAAAAAAGAGGAGGAGGAGGAGTGCCAAGGCTGCATTATTTTCACACGTAAGGGACTTCCAAAGCACCATCTTTTCTACATCCCAGTCTGTTTGATACTGACCTGAAGTCATTTTCAGGTCTGTCACCTTCAAAATGCTGAGAATATGCAAAGAGCACCATGAGCCAACGGGTATCCCTCCTCCTCCATGACCAATAGGAGAGTGAGCAAAAATGTCATCCAGACAGTGTTCTACTCCTTGAGTCATCACAGAAGGGGAACCCCAAAAGTCTCCTAATACTTATTCCACACATTCTTGCATTTATCTATTTGCAACAATATGAGTGGTTGCTATGAGGAAAAGCTCTTCCAGCTGAGAAGCAGCTTTTCTCCCTGCATTTAAATCCTTTTGCAAGCTGTGAAGGTGAAAGGATAGCAAGTTGGCGTTTTTGCAGTCAAGCACTTTTCCCAAGACACTTAAACATGGTTGCATGCGGCTCTGGCAGCTGGAGTGGGAGGGTGCTATATTTTAAATAAGGCCTGGAGACAGGTACCAGAAGCAGGATGCTGAAACTCAGAGCCAGGAAGTAAGGTGAGGCAGTTCAGCCTACTGGGTAAAATGAACCACCTGCAAGCTCTGCAAAGGCTGACCAGCTTTACCTTGATCTCAGATAAACCCATGAAATCCAGGGGAATAAAAATCACTCAACTGTTGAACACCAACCACCTTGTGGAAATATTAGGCCTTGAAGTTGATTCTGAAGGGGCACAAAGAGGCTATGTGGAAGTGTTCTCGGTGACAGGAAAACATTCAGTCAAGGAACAGTAATACACATTCTGTAATTCCACTCAACTAATCTTAAACTTTTTTACAACTCGGTTTACTATCTCTGTGACCTGACAAGATCTATCCAGAGCCAAGTTCTTTTTTGTTGCTTTCCCTGCCCTTGCAGTCTTAGAAGCAGCCTAGAGCATAAGAATTGAACAGTTGAAACTGTTTATTTTGTTTATTTTATTTATTTTATTATTAAATTTGTATGCCTCCCATCTCCCCCCAACGGCTGACTCTGAGTGGCTCACAGTTAAAAACTGTTTCCCCCTTCCATAAAGCCATGTCAGAAGAAAAAAATATTTAGATTTACTTAAAATGTTACTTGTATGTGTTTCATGTTTGTTAGCCAAAATAGCTGACTGGAAATCTGACATTGACAATTCTCTAGCAATATCAGTCTGGTTCTGTTGGTCATCCTTTCTTCTACTTCTTTTCCCCACTCACCTTCTTCTCTTCAAACATAATTATTAGTATCACAACAATATGTGTAATTTTGAGGAAAAGGATGCACTACTCTGTAAACTGCAAGACAGAGAACGTGATCACATTTTGGCAATTCCTGTTCTTAAGTAAACAATGTTGTAGCTTCAGATACATTCACTTTGCTGAACTTTGTTCTTACTATAGTTTGTATCCTATAGAAGAGAATGCATGTAGCTCAGGGTTGAAGTATGGAGTCCTGGGTGCTCTCTGAGCTTGGTTGTTTGCTTGTTGTTCATTACCCCACTAGGTAACATCATCAGTGCTAGTGAGTGTGGGGTTTCCTCCCTGCTCATATACAGTAGCTTGCCCTGCCAGTGTTGTGGGGCTGTGGTTTTCTCTTTGGTAGATCCTTGATTAGGGTATTGTTTTCTCCTTGATTGTTTGTCTGATGTTAATCCCTGCTTATCTGGGTGTTGGCTACTGGAAAAGATGTGTTTTGGTGTTTTTGTTTTCTTCTTAGCTTTTTAATTGTCTCTTTTGAGTGGTGTGTAAATGTGGTTTATCTCTATGTGTCTATTGATGGCTGATTTGTCTGAATGCCAAGCTTCCAGGAATTCCCTAGCATTTTTGTATTTAGCTTGGTCTAGGATGCTCAGAGTTTCCCAGTTGAAACTATGGTTAAGTCTGTCCATGTATTGTGAGATTAAGGAGTTTTCATTGTGTCTTCTGACTGCTAGTTGGTGTTCATGGATGTGCTCTGCTAGTCTTCTGCCCGTCTGTCCTACATAGTGGGACATACATACAGACTACATAGTCTGTCCTACATAGGCTTTTGCACAGCTTCGGGTTGTGCACCAGTTATGCCCTTTCCTGGATCGGGATGCCCTGCGAACGGTCATTCATGCCCTTGTTATCTCCCAGATAGACTACTGCAATGCGCTCTACATGGGGCTATCCTTGAAAAGTATCCGGAAGCTTCAGCTGGTCCAGAATGCAGCTGCGCAAGCAATTTTTGGGGCCTGAAGAAGGACCCATATAACACCTTTGCTCCGTGAGCTGCATTGGGTACCGGTTTGCTTCCGGGTCCAATTCAAGGTGTTGGTTATCACCTTTAAAGCCCTACATGGCATGGGGCCAGGTTACCTGAAGGACCGCCTCGCCCCCACGATTTCAACCCGCCCCACCCGATCCCACAGAGAGGGTATGCTCCGGACCCCCACGGTAAAAGAACTTTGATTAGCGGGGTCCAGAAGGCGGGCCTTCTCTGCTGTGGCCCCCGCCCTTTGGAACATCTTGCCCCCGGAGGTGAGACAGGCCCCCTCACTCCAGGCCTTTCGGAGGGATTTGAAGACTTGGCTCTGCCATCTGGCCTGGGGCGGGGAGGGAGGATGTCAGAAATGGGGTTGGCTAGCCCTTTAGCGGCCTGGTGTGGCCTCTATCGGCCTCTTGGATTTTTTATCCTTTTTATCTCTGTAAGTGTAGTTCTTTATAACTTTTAATCATGTATTTATGATTTTAATTTGATGTAAGCCACCCAGAGTCCCCCATTGTGGGGAGATGGGCGGGGACAAGTCTAAATAAATAAATAAATAAATAAATAAATAAATAAATAAATAAAGGCTATTACAGTTCTTACACTGTATGTTGTAGATGATTCCTGTTTTTTCTTCTTGGGCTAGTGTGTCTTTTCGTTTACTTAACATGTTTTGGAGGGCTTTAGTTGGTTTATGGTGATGCCATGTGGTTTAATAGTCTGTTAGTTGTTTCTGAGATCCTTTTGATGTATGGTAGTGTTATCCTTTTAATAGCTTGTGTTGGTTGCGCTGTAGTGGGTTGAGTGGTCAGGTACTTTTTGATAAAGTTGCATGGGTATCCATTTTGTTGGAAGATGTTGTATAGGTGGTCTGTTTCCTTTTTCTGGTGTTCTGGGTTGCTGCAGTGTGTTTGTACTCATCTGAATAACGTTCTTACACAGCTCCTCTTGTGGAAGGTTGGGTTGTTACTTTGGTAATGGAGCACTTGGTTAATGTGTATTGTTTTTTGATAGACTTGCATCTCACTATAGTAAAAAAGTGCATTCTGGAAATGTGGGTTAAGAGAGGTACTGCTATTTATTGCATGAAAGGAGGGATAAGTGGATTTCATTAGTTCAGCTTGTAGTAGCTTGGGGCAGAGCACACACTGAATTATTTTTTGCACCCCAACCCCACTGGTGAGCTGGAGGGTGAACAATGATTGGCTTATGGTGCTCCCTAACTCTTCTTTGTTTGAGGTTAGCATAAGTAAAGATCAATTGGAGGTCAAGCTAGTTACTGACTAGGAGTTTAAAACGGTGTGATGTAGAAGTGCCCACAGAATTGCAAAAGTAGGAAAATATCCTCTATTGCTTTTCTGCTCATCTGGTAACTGCTCAAGAAATCTGTTAGAAAGTTTGCATTCTTAATTATTTCATTTAATTACATTTACTAAAATAGCAAAGAATTCACTCTATTATATTTCTAATATTGGTTGAAAGGGGAGAATGTCACTTTGGAAATGAGATAGAAATTAATACACCTGGAAATCATCTGTACCAGGATCATTAAAGTTTGTGTTACTGACCTCTTACCTTTCCGGCATCTGTTTGTGTGTTACATGTTTGAGCCTCTCCTTCCTATGAAATCAGCTGTGTATACGATCTTCACTGATAATTTCAAAGTTTCCATACAGAATCCCTTAGCTTCAAAACACCCTGGCTGATGCAAATTTTACAGTATTTCCCCAAAGAACTAACTGATTAAAAAAAACCCCAGAGTCCTATCATAACCGAACAAATGATTTTCATCACCTTCTCAGAATAAATGGAAAGCAAAATCAGGCATAAAAGAGGTTCAAAATTAATGAATAAATATACAAGTTCACCCCAAAAATCTGATCAACTTGGTAGAGGACTGAAATCTTAGCAGGTACCTCTTCCAAGCTTGAGTCCCACACTGGGGCAACTGCTTGTATACTTGTATGAATCAGAAACCTCTAATCTCCCACTCCCTACCTTTAGGGAGCCATTTTATCTCTGCTATGGTTTAGCCATTTTATCTCTGCAATCAACAAAAAGTCTCAGCCAGTCTTATTTCTCTTACAACCAATGTGCTTCTGAATGTTTTTTTTTATTTCATACTTCACATTTTATATTTAAAAAAATATTAATTTTTGAAGCAGTCCTGTCAGTCCATTATAAACATATGAATGTCCAATCTCTGTAAAAGACAAATAAACTTTACATTTCTTGTGAACTGAACCTCATTGATTTCTGTTGAATTTATGGATAAATCAGTGTCCTTGTAGTTGCACTCTGAGTTCATAAAGCTATCGTGAGTACAACAGTAATACAGACAACTGTTCACTGAGACCTCAGCCATAGATGACTTGGTGGTTCCACCTGAAACAGCAGAATTCTGAAAAGTAACTAAATGTGACATTTGAAGTCTCAGTCTCTTCCCATCACGTCCAAAGCATGGGGTGAAGGGACTTGTCATTCCAATAAAGATTAATGAATGGACAGTTACCTCAGTACATTTCTCTCCAAAGCCAACTGAAATTCAGTGAAAAACAACCACTATACAGGTAGTCCTCACTTAACAACAGCAATTGGGACCAGAATTTCTGTCGCTAAGCAACATGGTTGTAAAGCACAATATCACGTGAACATGTTGCTTAGCAATGGCAGTTACGGTACTTCCGATTGCCACTGTTAAGCAAATCCCGTGCTGTCATTAAGCGCAATGTCATGTGGTTGCCGTCTGCGATCTCCTGCTGGCTTCCTCGTTGACTTTGCTTGTCAGAAGCTGGCAATGAAGGTCGCAAATGGTGATCACGTGACCGTGGGACACCGCAACATTGTAATTGCTAGCCAATCACTGAGTACCCTGATCACAATCATGTGACCACAGGGATACTGCAACTGTCAGAAGTACAATGGCCAGTCATCAGTACCACTCATTCAGTGCCATTGTAAGTTTGAACAGTTGCTGTACAAGTGGTCATTAAGCAAAGATCACCTGTAATGGTTTAGAGATACTGACAAACTCTGGAATAGTAAACCACTGAAATGAGATGGGTTTCACACAAATTATTTAACTACCTCTTTAGGTGTGAAAAGCAACATATATTAGATGACTAATTAAAAACAAATTACAACTTCATTGATTTAGAATAAAAATGTCAACCAAACAGTGGCAAAATTGTTGGCAGTCTTTGAGTTTTCCAAATTTTGTCTTCAGGGTAAATGATATTTTAAAAATGTGATGCATGCGATTATGGCAAATCCAAGTTTGATGGTGCTATCATTATTATCATATGTAGTTCAGCCCTGAGCAATTGGCAATTTGCTTGCAAATACAAAACAGGTATGCCATCCACCCACACATGTTGCTTCATCAACAGACCTTCTGTGGTCATAAACTGTAAACATATTCTTGTAAAATAAATGCAGTACCAGATTTGAAAAGTTGTTTTTAATCAGCATTTCTTGGACAAAAAATAAGCTTTCTTTCCAGAATCCTTACACAAATGCTATTACATTGATGGTGAATGTCAAGAAATGCTACTCCAGCTCTCCCTTACAATATATCTTCAGTAAGAGGACCTACGTGAATGGTCTAATGCATAAAGAGAGGAATTTGCTGATATCTACAAGTAGACATGCATTACTGCCACATCCCTAGTGGCAATTTGGTATAAGTAGGAGACAATACATGTCTACAGATACATTTGTGTGTCCTCCTCAGTGTGAAATCTGGCCAATCCCACTCAAGACACGGACATTAATTTTGTCATACCCAAAGTTCCTTTGAATTTTCTCAAGGCCAGCTATATTGTCATCTGTAAAACGGCTACGCTACAGTATTGCTTCCTTGGCAGTGGCCACATTTATATAAAACAATTATGTAAACAATTAGCCAGTGTTCTACATAGCCTATTCACTCCCATGTTGCTCTTCCTACTTGCACAAATGTGAGCCCGAATAATGGGCAGCTTCCCTTTTTCATGGGGATTCATATCTGGAAACCCCACATTTGAACCTTTCACATCTCCCTGAGGAAACAGAATACTGTACTTACAAATGAGCAAATGGTATTTAGAAGGCTAGATCAGTTTTGACTAGGTAGTTTACTCAATCCTCCAAAACACTTTTACTAACATTACAAGATAATGACAAAGGAATTGCTGTAGCATTTGCAGCCTGGAAGCCAAGGACAGCCATAAAATTGCACCTAATTGGTAGTTACAGAGAATGGCAAAAGGACAAGATGGCTAAATTTTTATTGCCCTGCTGTTCTCCATGGACTGTTTGACAAAGTCCTTGAAATCTTGGTTCTCTTTACTGTCTATCTACTCTGCTGCCAGTCAGGGATCCTGTAGAGTCATTCTGTGTGGAGAAATCAGCAATAATCACTTTCACTAAACAAATATTGCAAAAAAAGAAAACATACAGAGTGGGGCCTCTTTTTAGAGAACACCTTTTATCACTGGCAAAACCTTATCTCCCACCTCAAAAAGGATGAATATATCTGGTGTGAGCCTGAACAATAAATCAAAGCTCTAGGGAAATTAAATGGATCCATGGAGGGAGAGAAAGACTCCTATTAAGTGTCCATTTTTTATCCTCAAAGAAATCTTTATCTGTAAATAAAATTTTGTGTCTCTGAGGGTTCAGTGCACATTTTCTTCTTAAAGAGTGCTTGTTAGCCATTTGTGTGCATCCTGTAACCTATATGTTGTGTCCCTATGATGTCGTCTTCTACTTATCCCCAGCCCATGAATGAGATAGGCTTGAATCATAATTTGCTATACCAGTAGCAATAGTAGTATTTTTCTTTTATTCCAACACAATTTAAGGTATCACCATTACTTCAGAAGGCAGCCAGGTGATTGGCAGGTTAGGTGTCAGCAATGGAGAAAATAGCATTAATGTCCATAAAGTTTTCTGCCAACAAGGGGATGGTTGGATAGTATTGCAACTCAGTTGCAGGGATAGGCCCTTAGAAACAAGAGGGACACTTTGCTTCATGAACAGCTTTGAGGAAGTGCTTTGTTTGAACTTTGAAAACCCAAAGCAGCTTTTTATCTTCTTGAGAACTGACAGAAGGGCTTAGAAATTTCAGCTGGACAAAATAGGGTGTATCAGGTAGTTCAATCTGATAGTTTCCCACTTATCTTAAGAAGACAACCAATAGCCAAAAACCATCCTGCTCTCTGAGAGTTGTAAACACATAATTTCTTCCCTGCACCCCAATCCTAGAGAACCTTCTGTAATAGGATGAGAAGTACTTGAGGCAGCTATAGAAAAAAGAGTGAGTTGATCAAAATCTCTTCTCCCTTCCTTTCAATTATGAGAGGCATCTACGAGAACAAAGATACAAAGGATTCCTTCTATTTGTCAAAGCCCATACTAAATAATATCCATTTTCTTACTTTGCATTGGCCACACAGAACATATTTTCTCAAGATAAAGTTGGAAATTTGTGTATGCTGGACACTCAGCATTTCCTTCTTGCAAATGTACATAGAAAATAATATAATGCAACTGGGCAATGTAATCCTTCTTGCTTAGTTGTCATCTCTCCTGTTTTATTGTTATTTCAAAGCTCCTCAAGTTTTCTCCCTCTCCCTCTCATTAATCTATGAATTTAATTCTAAGTTCCCCTATGATCACTATTAGGACTACTTATTAATACACAGGTACCATGGAGAAAAATATTAAAAACTTAGTAGCAGTAATGCAGCTTTGGGAAATGTTGTACAAGAAGCTGTGTTCAACCCCACTGAGACTCAAAATTACTAGCTCTGTAGCTACTGAAAAGCTAACTCTTTATATCTCTGCCCTGAAATGAAAAGCAAAGTATAAACTCAGTATTTTGATGTTTATCACCTCCTGAAAAGGCTGACACTCCCATCATCCATAGGCTTGCATCCAAAAAGCATAAAATAATGGCCATTACAGTATTGCTTGTGTGCTAATTGGGAAAACATGACAAGTCAATTTGCATGTATGTGTGGAATAATACTAGCATTCTCAAATTATTATCACAAATTGTCAGATTTGTACACTCATAAAACGTGTAAAGTGACATTGAGTCAAATCAAGCTAGCTACTGAAAAAGCCTGATAACAGAACAAAATACTATATTTTACAATGTGTTGTAAAATTAGTCAATGAGTTTTTTCAATTAAACAGAGTGAGAACAAGGGGTCAGATTTTACTGACCATGTATAGCCGAGCTGCTCCATATTTATGAACAGGACTGGTAAGCTACCTTCAAAAGTTCAGAGAAGTTGTTTTGTTTCCATGTTTAATTCCTGAGGTTTCCACAGAGTTCCTATAAAAATGTGAAATCATTGCCTAAAACAGTTTTACAGTAGTAAAACTATCCACAGTTTTTCTATAACCCAAACTTTCTGTAGCTGGATAAAAAAAGGTACGGAGAAACTACAGCTTTTATTAAAGACAGTGAAATTTAAGAGAATCTATGCAATGAAAGCTGTTGGAATTTGAATTCCACTATCAAACCAACCAACCAACGAAAGCAAAGATTGAGATTTGAACACAACTTGAATACCCAGATTTTCTCATGGAACTGTGAAGCTGAAAACCTATGATAAATGCATACTAGAATGTTAAGCTACATTGGTTTTCTGGTGGTTGCTGTGTTTGCAAAGCATTGGCATGTGTTTATATTCACTCTTTTCATAACTCCTCCAAAAATTAATGCGTTTCTATTTCTGAAATGGAAAGAAAATTCTAGCAAATTTTCCTAACCAGCTTTACCTAAGCAAACTTTGTTCTAGTGTTAATAGGACAACTGAGTCTTTCATTTTAATTTTAAATACTTCAAATCTAACACGTAACAACATCTTGAATGTATTAAATATATCCTGTCACTGTGCTTGTCATTTCAAAACTCAACAGAGACTACAATTTTCCACAAATATACTTGCACTCTGTTTTCCTTTACGTATACCCAATTAGTCAATTTTGCCATTCTAGCATATTTATTAACTGTTTTGTTCTTATCCAGTCATGGTTGGTGTATCTGCCCATCTGGAATCATTTCTTTTTCATAACAAATCCGTGACCATATATGAAATCACTGCCCTATGCTTTTTCAAAATTGTATGCAAAACAAAATAATACAAATGAATAAAAAATAAGAAGTGGTGCACATGAGAGGACTTCCTGCTTTTCACCACTTCCATGGCCTGGAACCTCCAACCAGCTTAAACAGGTACATCACCTGTGGCTCGCTTGGACAGGTCCATGTTCTGATAATATTCAGTTTGGAATTATGGAACTTAGCCAACCTTAACTGATGCTGAAAAAAGCTAAGCGAGAGCCAATGTGTTAGCACTTGATTGGGACACCACCAAGAAACCTAAGGGCTGGAGGCTAGACTGGGAAAAGTTAAAAACTCCAGAAGGGAATAACATACCACTTATGTATTGATGCCCATCAAGTCATCAAGAACCATACTTGAAAAAGTTTTTATCTTTTCAATGCATTGTAATTGTGCCAGTTTTGAAGGAATTCAGCCAGGCTTGCTCATGCCCTCCCCAATGTAAAGATAAGATTTTATCTGTGACATCCTAGGTTTGGAATGTTCCCAAGAAGAGTTATCTTGGATCAAGTCTAAGTTATATTCACTAAAAATAAAGACATTTCCTTTGGCCCAGGCTTTAAAGATAATTTAGATCTGTTAAGACTTCATTTTTGCTCTTGTTATATACACTATAGCTGGTTCTAGCATTTTAAGTGAAGTGATTTTATTGAATATTAAACTGCTGTGCTAGCTATTCTGAGACACTTGGGAAGTCTGCACAATTCTACAATCATTCAGTATAGAGTACACTTCTCATAAAAATGTATCGGCATGTTGGTCTGAACAAATCACAGTCAGTTTTGGAAAATATAATAATCGGAGAAGCAGGATAGGGTGGGAATAACTGAGATCACTGTAAAGATTAATAAGACACATTCCATACCAGCTTGAAATATAATTTGACAATTATTCAGGACTAGTGAGAAAAGCTTAAAAGGTGTCCATCTTTCTTCTGTCTCATACGCTATTCTTTTTCTGGTTCTTACAGAGATTCTTTGATCAACAACATTTACAGCCTGCAGAAATTTTAGGAAAGAATATTGCTCCAATCCTTCTCCATCAAATGCCATCTTGTATGAAAATAAAGCCACTGCCCCTGATACCACCTTCACAGAACTAATTAATGACCATTTATCTCGGCCAGCCAACTTCTAGAAAATTAAATGGCCTTTGAAACATGCACTGCTGGTGAGCAATTAGTGCAGTATAAACATTTAAAAATGCAAGAACATACATACCTTAGCCAAAATTGCAATGTAGGTAGATAAATAGAGCAAGAAATAATATTTATTGCAGCCAGTAGCCAACCATATAGGATGCTTTACAATACTATGCAGCAATATATAAGCAATAAAAATAGCAATAAATTAAATTCCCTTTAACAAAATTCAACAGTTGACTGAATAATACAAGGGGTGCATTTCTCCTTTGAGTGGAATTACAAACATCAACCATTTCCAAGTACTCAGGTTGTCTCTGAAGTCATAGGTCTGACCAGTTGTCTGTCTTTTTCTGGCCTTGTTTGTCCAGTGGATGCTACAACACAAGGTAATCTTGTTAACATTTCAGCTGATACCCCACCCTTATGATTTATTAGGACATAGCTGTGCAGTTGTTTTAAAATAAGTTGGACCCAAATTTAAACTCAGGACTTGGCAGGAATCCAGTTACTATCACAAAGGCATAAAAGAGCATGAAGGTCAAGTTACTTTTGTTTGTTTCATTTGTTCTTTCAGCCAAATTTTTTGATTCTTTGGAATATGCTGTGCTCTGGGTAACCAGCCTGGAGAAAAAAAAGATCTGAAGTGATCTTCCATGTATCTGTAAAACCCCAACTAGAAGAAGTTTATAACCTCATTCTATCATCCAAAGACAAGCAGAAGTATTTTTGCAACACTAAGAATCCCTTCTACTCAAGGTAGGCAAGGCAAGGCAAGAAGCAGAGGGATAGTATTTATAAAAGTATATTCTAGTCCTTTTGAAGAATGTATAGGTAAATTACAGAAATGGGAAATAGAGAAGCCAATTTAATTCTTATGTGGGTGAAAATGGCCAAGCAGGAAAGAGTTTTGAAAATTCTGCATTCAAATCTCCATTTGGTCCCTCAATGCATGGTCTTGGATGTTATAATTACCATCATTCAGCCTAATTCATTTGAAATGACTAATGGGAAAATACAGAAATAATGCTAAGTTACATGGAATATTTTAAAATGTGATTGGCATATTTTGATTTCTTTTTACAATACAGGGCTCCAACCTGAGTCAGTAGCGGGAAACCTACAGACCATTGACTGCCTCATCCTATCTGGCCCACAATCTGCTCCAGACCTCCTCTTGTCTTGCTAGTTCCATGTTCATTCAACAGTAGCCAGTCTCAAACTCTAGCCCAGGAGTGTGTGGCCCATAGTCTGCTTGCAGCCCCTTATTATCCATTTTGTGTCCTGCAGGGCACTCACAGGTCACTGTATTGAAAATCAGCAGCAAAAACCATAATTCTTTTGGCATGGTTTTTCCATTTTTTTTAAAGAAGGCCAAATAAGGAGCATTCCTTATTTCATTCCTTGAACTCTTCGAGCACTCCCCACCAAAGCCCAAAAAACTGAAAAATGTGGTTTAATGATGGATGACCACTCCAGCAACATCACCACCTGATCAGTGATATCCCTTGTGCCCTTCAAAGACTAGCAGTTAAGGAAAAAAAAAGAAAAGAGAAACTCCTAGCCATGACAAGCCCATCCCTGATCAAGGACCTACATTATGCATCTTATAGAGGTAGACTTGGAGTTCTATTTCTATTAGCTGCTGCATTGTTTTGACGCTACTTTCCTTAACAGGATGGCCCAAGTACACATGAGGACAAGCAAAGAGAAGGATATACTGGCAGGTATGAACTTACCTACAACAGGCCCACTGCAACTTGTACAACTATTAAACAGGGCAGGAGTGCAGATCTACTTTGCATCTTTCTAGCTTATTTTGTAGCAATCATGAAGCCGATCTTGCATGCTTCACAGACCCACTTCTTGGATGGGGTGTTCGCAACTAGCGGCTTTTGAACAAACTAGACCAAAAATATTTAGTCTGCTTCCAAGAATCAGGTAAGGCATCCAGATTTAACCTTTTCTAAAGGGAAAGGTTCACTACAGAAGAAGAATGAGATCTGAAAATCCCATGTTTTAAAAATAAAGCGACAAAGCAAACTCCTAATGTCAGTGACATTGGCTTGAAAGAAAAGGCTGTGGAACTGAAAAAGGAAGGAAAGGGGGGAAACCAGGAAAAGAGGCAAATAAATGGGCTAGGTCTTCAGGGTCAAGAGAGGAGAGGAGCAGGTGGTGGAACAGATCAGGGAGATTTAATGAACTGAGTGACTTGCCCCTAACAATGAAGGGGAAAACTAATCTTACCCTTGGATCTGTACACATATGGACTTACAATAACAAATAAGTGTCACAATGGAAATCAATCCATCAGCACCACCCTACAAGGTGGGCAGGAAGGAAAAGAACCAAAATGTAAGTTATTTTCTTTAAAAGAAAAAGAAAAAAAGAACGCTTTGTTAAAAGTAAACGTGTTTGCATGTATCCATTTCAGTATTCGTTTTCTAGTTAACATTTGAAAGCCTTTTCAATAGAATTGCTTACTTTAACAGGCCTCACTAATGGCACCATTAGCAAATCTCACTGGGCAATAAGATCACCAGCTTTCTTTCTTTCTTTCTTTCTTTCTTTTTTTCCCGAAAGGATTTCTGCTTGTTAACATTTCTGCTTTTCAAGCAGCCACTAAAGGCAGAAGAGCCCAGCCAAAAAGAAAAAGCGCACAATCCTATAGTTACTCCCTCTAAAATGCTTGTTGTGTTCTCACAAGCACTAAGCCCAAGGCTTGTTTGATTATGGTTATGTAAATCTATCACAATTGGGTTTACATACTATAAGCTATAAACTGTGTTTGGCAAACCAGGAGAGCTGATTTTGCACAATACATTCCTGCTTATTTGTATCTTTCCTCTACGGATGAAACTCAACATCATACAACATTTGGTGAATTTCAGCTCCTGTTGAGTCTGAACTGAGTTAGATTTTTGTATGGTAGAAACTCTTCACTGCCACCACCACCACCACACACCAAAGTTTGTCTCCCTGTTTGATTTATTTCAACGTGAGATGTCCGGTTAATAGAAGACCAATTTTAAAGAAGAGACCAAAGAGAAGGTTAAGAACTTTCTACCTTCCACCCTTTTTAATCCACTGAATTTGATCACCCCCACTTTATTATGGCATTTATGTCCAACATTATGGCAAGTTGGAGCATAAGGGAAACATTACTATTTATATGTTATTTTTTGCCAAACCACTCGATGTGATTTATATTTGATAATAATAGCTTACAGTTTAAAGAAAATAAATGGGGATGAAAGAGGAAAATAACCATGTTCGGATATCGATGATACTGAACAAACAGGACCAGAACTAAAATACTCTCTGAATCTGTTTTAAAGAGAGGGGAAATAAATAATTCCTCGTTTTTATTTATGAAATTCATCTTTTAAAGTTAATACCTACAAGCTGCATTATTAGGAGCAGCCTCAAACCAACTGAGGCTGCTTCAAGTAATGCAGCTTGTAGGTATCTAATTAGTTGTCCTCCAGATGTGTTGGAAGTACAATTCCTTACATTTCTAGCTAGCAATTTTGGGAGTTCTTACTTCAATACATGTAAAGGACACTAGATTGGGGTATACTGTCCCAAACTGGGGCCTTCTAAGTAGCTTCAGGTAATCTGGACATTGAAGCCACATCTGAAATTCTCCTAGTCCAACAAACATGTTGTCTTTAAAAAGGCATAGCAACAATGCTTATACCACATATATGTGTAGTTGTACCAGAGGTACATCCCTGTTCCAATAAGATTACAGTCTAAAAACTCCCCATGGGAAAGGACAGCTTCAGTCAATAGTTACTCCTGGTTCTTTGATGGGCTGCAAACCTTGATCCTTGCTTACTATACTAAGCTGCAGAGAAGGCAGGCAGAAAAAAGAAGAGAAGAACAAGCAGGGGAAGTCACAGCTCTAATCTCATTAGAATCACATTTCTAATTTCATCAGAATTTTTAAATGTTTCCTCAAACTTAAGTCTATGCATATATCTCTATTATTCTCCTTCACCTGCTCTATGCCTGAAAGAGACTCCAAGACCTAGAAGGGGCACTACAGAAGCATTGCCAGCCTTGGCCCTGATGTCCTGCATCTCCCTATGGATATCAGAGCAAGAGAAGCCTACACATGTAGCAACCCATCTGCTCAGAAGTCAACAGATGTCAGGGCCTCCATGGCCCTTCACACATAATGGCTGGGGGCCTTCCTCTCCTTTCATTTCGCATTGCAATTAGATGTGGCAGCCAGCAAAGGACATCTGAACTCTTCATTGTCATCTTTAAATTAACGTTGGGGAACATAATCCTCCACATTGTTACACAGAAGTGTGCTTTGGTTAGGGTTCTTCCTGACTGAAAGTGCATAAGAGTCTAGCCTTCATTTCTTTGTTTTTCGTATATCCTCAAGACCATAATCTGGATGAGAAAAAATGCGATGCTGAACATTCTTTTTACATGGTTATTGCCCCTGAACCACCTCCATAATTGTTATACAGTTTAGTTTCCTGTTGTCTTTAGGCCAAGAGAGCAGGGTCCTGAGAGGCAAACTCCAGATAGAAGACTTCCAACTTCACCAATGTTGCTGTGAGAAATCATTGTCGATTGTCTCACCAGTGAACATACTTCTCTGTGCCCTCCGTTCTTAAATGTAGTCAGCCAAATACTACTTTTGGGGAGAAGTAGTCTGTTCTAGTTCAATTTATGCTACTCTCCTACCTCAATTTTTCCTCAGGGAGGGAGATATTTTTGCCTTTAGAAGTTTGTTTTAAAAACCAAATCATTAACATGCACAACCTATTGTAACCCCCATCAATTGTGTTGATTAGTTATTCTGGGAGTTGTAGTCAAGATTTCAGAAAAGCGCATGAGAAGGCTGATCTTAGTGGTTGTGACCTGGAATTGGGCCTGTGCATCACCTCTTTCTTTTCTAAATGCAGCCTTGCAGCTCGCATTTCCAATCTCGAACTGCTCTCACAATTCATTTATGTGAAGTGTTGAGCTTATGGCAACAAGCATGGGCTGAAAGAGCAATACAGGAAGCTCAGGATGACAAAAACAACATAGCAGTCATATGCTGAAAAAAAAATGCTCAAAATCATATAGAGGGTATTACAGAAGTCTTGAATAGTATAAATATATGAGAAGATTGTATGACCAATTCAAAATGTCAAAACATCAAAACACTCATACGCTAAGTATACAGTTGGCAAACATTAAGTGAATAGTCTCTAGACTAAGTTTTAATTTTCTGAAACCTGGTATGATCCACTGGAGTAAAAGTTCAAACTGTATCTGGAAGAATCTGGGATAACTGGTAAACAGTGCCCCTCAGAACGACTTTTGTACTTGACACTTCCTGTTTGGGATGCCGTGTCTCTCTCCTGATTAAAAGGCTTTCAGACTTCTGTATTATCAGACTGTGTGGATAAGGACTTTCATCATTCAATAAATAAAACTTTTCAGAAAGACTTTGGTACTTCATGTACCCTCAGTAAAATGGAAGTAATAGTGACTGTGGCAAACCAGCATCAGCATCTCCAACCGTGTGAGAAAGGACAAGCAAGTAGACCCCCAGGAGCATCTGCAGGAAATCACAATGCCAAAATGACAACATGCACCTGGTGACATCATCATATAGCCGCCATGATTATGTACTTGCATTCTGACATTTGTGTAATGACTTCATCATACACCTTTTGGTGCCCCCACCCACTTTTTTTCCTACAGGACAGGGGTAGAAAACTGCCAGCACCCATGATTTGTAATAACACATTTCAGACCTTGCAGGGCATTTTCTTCCTATTTCTAGCCCCATCTTGTTAGAAGGTGCTGATTCAAGATTAAGCCTCCTGCTAACTAAACCTCTTATCAAATAAATAAAAATCTTTTGCTAGCCATACAAAGACAATGGAAAATTTCACAAAATAGTTCTTTCTCTCTGGAGGATTAGGTAATTTCTAGGAAAGGAAATTCAGACTGGCAAATCATTATTTCAGGCAGCATTTAACTTAATGCTGGATCATAGTGTGTGGAGAATCAGTTTTGAATGTATTAATATAGATTTTGATCTCATTATGTTTGGGGAAGACTAGACATATTCTTTGTTTAGAGCCAAATTTAGCAGTAGCTGGCACCAGAAGAGGATGGCTGATTTTGTCCAAGTGAACCATCTCATCTAGAAATCCTTCCGTTTACATGACCAAGCATCATTTAGAGTTTCATTGATTCAATTGTTCAAACTATATAAACATAAGAGAAATATGAAATGTTTATTTCTTCCTGTAGCAGAATGGGAATGGCTTGGTTTGAAAATCAACCAAATCTCATATTGTTTTAGGTACAAATGTAAAATGGTCTCAGATAAGATGTAGACCAAAAAAAAATCTACCAGTGAGATAGAAGGAGTTAAATAGCAAAGTTATGTAAAGCCAAGCAATCGGTAATCAAGAATATTTGTAAGCTGAAGCAGTCATTACTATAAATGAATATCCCCTTCTTTCTTTCAGAAGCTCTGAAATATTAATTGGCAAATTATCCAAATAATTGATAAAGCCATGGGGATTGAAACATATTTTTGACAGAGGTTTAATCACAGCTTTAATCATCTGCCCAAAGTCGCTTGGGGCTTTGCTCCCTGCTTTGCCTATATGACCTAATCAATTAAAAAAAAAAATTGTAGCCCCCTCAAAGTTGATTAAGCTCCACCCAGGGTTTTCTTGAAACCCCTTATTCACTAAGAAGGTATGTCACTCTTCAGGCACACAAGCTGTTTTGACCTGACCCAAAGATAGGCTCCATGCACAGGCATAGCACAGAAGTCATGCCATTAGGCACATAATGTCATTGCACAAGTGATGTAAATTACATAATTGACATCATTTACCTGATGAAGTCATGGTGCTCATGGTATCACTTGTGCCCTGTGCCCCCCCCCCCCCATGGCTGCCCAGATAACATCACCAATTCTACATACTGAATTTATTGCACATTACATTATAACATATAACATAAAGTTGTTTGTGTGACTTTGACTTAACCCCAATTGTAATTTGGAAAAAAAATGGTTTATGACTTAGCATATTATAACTAATTTAATTAGTTATATAATCCATATAACTCATTTATTAATGAGTTATAATTTAATTTAGTTATTTAGTTATATAACCATATAATCTCATTTATTATGATCCTCACCTCAAGAAACTATTTATGGACCAAATACAATGCTCACTGCCATTTATGGTGCAAAATATGCAGGATTTTGTTTTCTCATTCTACTTTTCCATGGATTTTTCTTGTATTGTACATCACAGACTCCTGGAAATGTTTGACTTTCACAGCTAGCATCAATCTGCTGTACTTATTGTACATTTTCAAGAAAGATTCCCAGAACATGCAAATAAAGAGCAATGTTTTATAATGTGGAGTAGTGAGGTTATGAAACAAATGACATCCATTAAATTCTATGGTTACTCTTTGGTCTAATGTAAATATTGACCCTGAAAACCCTGGAAAGCAATTGAAGGCTACAGTCTGCAGAACCTCCCTTGCTCTTTGGGGCTGTCACCTTTATACTTTGAGGCAGATCTTTTAATTACAATTCAGCTTTTGCTGAAATCAAGAGATGAAACATGAAAACAAAACTTCTGCAAATAAAGGAAAAGGACATTGAAATCCCAAGGAAAATAAATATGGAGGAATATTCCTCCTCTTCCTTCCATCCTACCCTCTCTCCACCAAACAAAAAGAAAGAAAAGAAAAAAAATCCAATTCAAGTTATTTTTTTTTTCAAAAGCAAAGGAAAAAGATCTAATGGGTGGAAAGGGATAGAAGGCTTAACTTCTATTTATTTTAGTGTGATCATTTGGATTACGTTGGAGGTGGGGGGAAGTATTAATATATAATCTTTTTCCTGTGCTATACAACTCTGCCTGCTTTTAATTTGGTATTAAATTGAAACACTCATTTTGAGTGGCTTTGAACATCAGCCAAAGCCTCTGCTTGCATTGTGCTGGCAGCTGCATAGCTTTCTCAGCTTTTTATCCTCCACCACCCCGCCTCCTCTTCTTCATCTCCATGCCTTTTTTAGCCCACTGAATGCACTTGTCACAATTCCAGAGTTTATGCTTTGCCTTGTCTTCAAGTTGACATACCAACTGACTGACAACACAGGTGAACTGGAGGGCTGCTCTGACTGCTGAAGTTTGCACACTTTTTATACAAATGCCACACTAATTCTGAGCAGAATGCCCAAGCCACGAAGATCTTGGCTCCATTGCCCGACAGCACAAAAAAGACAAAACTTGCATTTGTAAATAGCAGAGGGACGTTTTGGCTGGAGGGGGGGGAAACCCTAGTGACTTTTTTTTAACAAGCTGTATTGCGCAGCCAGATAGGGGAAAGGAAACCTAAAGAATGGCACAGAACAGGACAAATTATACTGGGGGGAAAAAAGCAAAAATCCACTGTGATTATCCAGTCATTCCCTTTTTATTGCATAATAAACGTTTTTCCTGGGGTTCTTACAAAACAGTTGAGAAAGGACTTTTTTTCCTCTTCTTCTCCCCCCTCCCCCGCCCCCCCCAGGCCAAGGAAACACAACTCTTCTCTTCTCTTCTCTTCTCTTCTCTTCTCTTCTCTTCTCTTCTCTTCTCTTCTCTTCTCTTCTCTTCTCTTCTCTTCTCTTTTTCTCTTTTTCTCTTTTTCTCTTTTTCTCTTTTTCTCTTTTTCTTTTTTTTTTTTGGCTCAAGAATCCATCATGCTTAGACCCTTTCTCTTAATTATTAGTGTTCACAAAAAAAGCAAGCTGGCAGGGCAGGGGGCAAAGTGGTCTCTTTTCAGTTGAGCTGTGAAGAGAGTCTGCTTATCACAACAGGTGCACCAGCCACTCTCAAATCCAGAAGCAGCCCAACATTGAAATGCTAAGAAATGCCTTTTTCTCTTTGTCAGCTGCTAACACAAGCAGTGTAAAGCCTCCTTGGAAGGAGAGATTGTATCCTTGCAAAGGAGAGAAGGTGGGAGGGCAGGAAAAAGGTTAAGATTGCAAAGGGGTGGATGGAGGAGGCTAGAGGAAGGGAGAAAGGGATAGGCTTTGAAATACAAAACATGGGAGGCAGCCTATTAAAATCTAGATAGAAAGATTGGACTAGATTTTTCTCCTTCTTTTCCTGACAAAGCCAGGCCGTCCTGAACTGGATTGATAATGCAATGGGCCATTTAAGAGTGACATCAAAATGTGGTGAACCTGATAGAGGGTTCACAGCTCTGCCTTTCCCATCAACTGTAGTGGCCAAATTAAAAAGTATATATTCCTATTTCATATGCCTTCTCACAGTAGCTGCAAATATCTGCCAGTTGCAAAAACTAAAAAAATGAATATTCCATCTGTAATAACTACACATCAAAGGATTTAAGGGTGACCAAGATCAAAAGGATAAAGATTGCAAAACCCAACAACCCACTAATTACATTAAATAAACTTATCCATCTAGTGTCTTCTAGTTATGTGGGATTTCAAGTTCTGTAATGGTATGTGGGAATGACCTTGGGAAATGGTGGAAGGAGATGCTGCCTAGGGAACGATCAGATAAGAGGGGGCATAGTCCAAGCTGCATAACAGACTGAGAAAGAAACTCAGAAAGGAGCCTCCCTAACTCATCAGGCTATAAAAGAAGTGGCAGGAAATTTGTGCTTTCAGATTTCCAGGATTCTATTAATGTAGTCCTACAATAAACTAGAATTATTTCATCTGGTTGTGTTTCCTGTCTGGTTTATTTGGGAAGGCTGACAAGTTCCTAGACAATCTTTGCTGATCCTAAGAAAGCTAAGCAGGTTCAGATCTCATAGTATTTGGATGAGAAACCGCCAGGGTTATAGGATAGAGTGAAAAGTTGAAAAAAAAAATATTTTGGAAGAAGGCAGTTGCAAACTACTTTTCTGTTGCTACCAAGTAGTCACCAGAAGTTTAATCAAAAGAATATTTCCTTGTTTAATCCCCAAACAACTGTCAATAGCCATTACTGGTTGGGAGTTATGGAATCCAAAATATCTGAAGGAAAATGGGCTAGACGAAGTTTATGGTAACTATGTGTCCCAGTTTTGCCAGAGGGGCTCCAGGTGCCAGGTAGACTAGGAAAATGTCCAGGTTTCCAGGAACGCAGCCCACCAAATCAGCAATGGAAAGAGGCTCGTATGAGTCACAGTGGAGGAAACAACTTCCACTTTTGCTGTTTATTCTGCCTAGGACTTCTATATTTGGGTTGCAGACATCTGGATGGCTGCTAGATAGCAGTAAAGACTTAGTGGCGCTTATCTGTGTCCTAATTGTGTCTGCAGGAGTTATTGAGGTTATGGATTATAAATATAGGAAAATATGCAAATTAATATATCTTAGTTTTATTCTTAGAAACCCAGGAAGGTTGCTTTAGCCAATCAGTAGAAAAATATAAAATGAGATTTAAACATTCAGTGATAATATCTGTGGAAAGGAAAATTGGTAGAAGCTTCCCTCCAATAGCTCTTTCAGGAAGGCTGTTTGATTATATTTGCCAACCATCTACTGACAGTATATTTGGAATTCATATATAATTGTCTGGCATGGCTAAAGTAAGTGCCTTAGTGGCATATTTTATATAAATGTGAATCACAGGTGAGTGACTTATACATTTTCTTTTTGTACTTTGGATGAGTATCCAGTGGTGCTGATCTTCTGTTTAAGTTCTGCCATAGGCCATACACAACAGTAATGGTGCAGTTTCCACCCCATCTTATGGCTGGGCCTGAATCCTGACTGGAAGCAGTTCCAAATTATTTGGCTCATCTAGAGCCCTCCATAACTGCCACTTCCCACCTTCTCAAGAAAGGATTTTGGGGATGGACTGGCAGTTGTCTTAATCAAGATTAATGAACTCTTCAGGAGAGGACATGCCATTTCCTCTTTCAAGGCTAGCAATATCACCCCCTCCCTCGAAGAAGCATTCCCTGTGGCCCAAACTCATTCCCTTATCCCCTCACTGGCAGCTCAAACTGGCCAAGAGGGGAAGAATCACATCCACAGGTAGTGAAACCCATCTCAAAGAACACCCTGTCCACTTCCTTAGAATTCACAGATTCAAATGAATCCTAGGTAGGCTTGCAAGACATCATCCCTGTCATGTCATCAAATTCTGCCCAACTGGCATCTAACTCTAAGCAAATACAAGTAATTTTGTCCCCAAAGTACTTAGCCAAAAAGCCACAGCAGTCTGTTGGAAGAAGCTACTCCATATTACATTCTAGTTATCTTGCCTAATTTACAGTGAGTCACATTCACTGAGATTCTCATCATCTCACATTCTTCACACTTGTTGATTTCTCAGAGATGGGGCTAAGTGGCATAAATATATGTACATACCCACCCATACCACAACAAGCTTTTAATGGAAGATAACAACAGCTATTGAGCCAGTTTAGTGGAGTGGTTTCAGGTACCAGCCTAGAAACTAAGAGACCATGAATTCTAGTCCTGCCTTAGACACAAAATCATCTGGGTGACTTTGGGCCAGTCATTCTCTCTCAACCCTAGGAAGAAAGCAATGGCAAACTACTTCTGAAAATCTTACCAAGAAAATTGCATGGATTTGTCCAGGCAGTCACCAGGAACCAAAACTGACTTGAATAGGACTGTGCACACTTGGAAAATGATTCCGAGGAATTTATTCAGATCTCATCCAAGTATGAGCACAACATCTCTCTGCTCCTAATTAAAGCAGCCACATCCTTTTTCAGACTTCTGTTCAAACTTGGGAAAAACGTGATTGCTTTAATGAATAACAGAGAGTTGATGCTCTCATGACATCCTTGGAGCTTCTTCAAAATCATTCTCAGAGCCTGAACAGCCTTACAAATTAAATATTTTTTAATATTTAAAATTTGCTTTTTTCAGCTTTAGGATGAGACATCTGCTTATACCACTTCCTTTTAAATCTGGCAGTACTTTCCTGCATTCCACAAAGAATACCAAACCTCTCCTCCAATGCTTCCCTTCCTGGACGTGAAAATTAGCCCAGCCTCTGCTTAGAGTCCTACCCCATTTACAAGCTTCAATATTATCTCTTCTTATAGATTAAATATTCATTTTTTTAATTGCTCACTTTTAGGGACAGATATTTAATCTGCCAAAATGTTGCAGTAATCTGATGTTTGTTTTAAAATTCATAGAAAAATTCCCAGATCAGATTCTGGCAGAGGAACTGAAGTTGCACTTACTTTATAATCCTTATGAGATGGCCAAGAGGTCTCTTTGATCTCTCTCTCTCCCGCCCGCCCCCCGATACTCTTTTGGTAACTTTAAGAAGTCCAGCACAACATTGCTGGTCATGTAGCTAATTTAGGAAGCATTAGGAAAGAAACATGTACTCTTGAAAGAGCCAGATGGTAGTATAAGCATCTCACACTTTTCAAAAGTGGTTTTTTAGAACAAGTCTCCTAGGCACCTTCTAAAGTTTGCAAGTAAATGCAGTCCCCACCTGCCTCCACTACAGACTTTGTTTCCTCCCAAGAAAGGCTAGACAGATTTTATTCCAGCTAGCATTTATCTTGCCACGGATCTGCCATAGTTCCAATGTAGTGGAATTCCTAACGTCACTCCCAAAAGATCCATGGTGGAATTCTTAATCCCTACAGCTATTATTCTTACTATTCCTGGTACTATTCCAAAGGATTGTCCTCCAGAAACATTGGACTGGAATTCCTATCATTTCCCAGCCAGCACGATCATGATGGGAATTGAAGCCCAACATATTTGGAGGGCACCTCACTGTAGGAGGACGGTATCAGGCATTTGGAGGCATCAGATACTATATGCACCATAGCGATTCATGACATCTGTTTAATTGTTAGGATTTTACTGCACCAGGGGTATTTCAGTGAAATTGCATAACTGTGCTTTGTTAAATGATTGTGCTTATGCCTCCTGATGCCTTGTTTTGGGTATGAAATCTACTGGCAAAAAGCCTAATGTCTGCAAAATTGTTTGTAGTATTTTCTCCCATTTTAGTTGGATAATATCAGAAGCGACTAGAGAGACGTTCCCAGACTATAATAACTTTCTTCTAATCTCTAAACCTCTTTTGAGTATGGCATGACTTTTGCTCCATCTATTTAGAACCTCATTAACAAATTGCATTTATATCTCATCTTTCCTTCTGGAGCTCAAAGCAGCATATATAATTCCATCAGCACCGCCATCCTTATCCTCTGAACAACCCAGTGAGCTATTTTAGAAATAGAAGCTGATTCAAATGAATGACCCCTGCATAGCTGCGCTGCCAGGTTACCCTATCATGAATACCGTACTATCCAACCATTTCTGGAGAGCAGAAGAGATTACATCATCCTCTTCTCACTTCCAGTCCTCTGCAAATGAGACCTCTGCCTATGTGTTTCCTGCTCTGCCTGGAATGGAGTGTTTTCCTGCCTATGCTGGCTCAGGTGTTGCTATCTGTTTTGCCTGCTGTACTTCATTTTCTTCGAAGCAAACCTCTGCACTTTGATTAGCTACCTGGGTCAATGGTTGCTACCATGCAGTTCTCTGATCAGCTAGCATTACCAATTGTTTTCCAGAAGCAGGTGGCTATAATGCTTTCCTGATGAGCAAAGGCTCACCGGTTCAAACTGTGGGGGAAATGTTTTAATATTACTATTTTTCTTTTTCTGAGCTATCCACTTTACTGCTTTTTTTAAACAAGTTGATCAGCACACTGTTTCATCATTTTAATCAATCAATCAATCAATCAATCAATCAATGTCCACTGTATTTTTACGGAAACTGAAGTGTTTAAAAAGCAAACACAATATGCACTTCATCACAAAAGCTTAATGATTCTAAATTCAATACTGCAATCTTAAACTTCAGTCCCTGAGCGTACATTCAAAAAAGAACCTGGTTAACATTTAGCTCATGTTTATATCAATACAATAAATGAGTAGCATTCCTGTTCTTACAGATCAACTTCAAAGTTTGTATCTTTCACTGGATTATGTATTTTCTAAATTAAGACGGCCTGTTGGACAACAAAATTACCCTTCTGTTGTTGAACATCAAATGAAAACAAATACATTGTTCTATGTTTCATGGTCCCCTTATGGCATATAAATTATGCTATGGAGATTCTTCTCTCCTCTGGTTCTCATCTACTTGGTTTTCATATCAGAACAATCAGGACAAACTTTCTGTTTCTTTTTGATGACTTTAAGTAAATTTTTCAAAATCATCTGTGCTTACAGTGCCAAAAGCTTGTGCTACAGTTCCCCCCCCCAAAAAAAGGTAAAAAACACCTATTAAAAGACCACCAACAGTCATTCGCCATTAAATTATTACTATTTATGCCCTCATAGTATATAAATGCCATGTATGTGGTATTTGTATACTTTTTTTTAAATGACAAAACCGATTACAGAACTAAAAACAAAGCAGAGTACTAACAATATGTAGTTTAAGGCATGACACAATACATCCCTATATATTCAAATAAATCAGCAGCAAACATTGGGCCTTTCTGCACTCCCCAGTCCTCCAAACCAGTTCAAAGCTTCCTCCTGTTGCTTGGGTAGACCCAGTGCCAATCAGTGCCTACCTTCCACTGACCTGTTGTGCAAAGCTTGTCATCCAATTAATGTCCCCCCACCTGAGCTTCTGAACTGCCACCCTTCGCATTTTTAGTTCACATTCTGTGCAGTTGTTCAGTAGCTTACAAAACAATCCAAGTGGTTGCCATGAAGAAAACTTTCCAGCTGAGAACCTGCCTTTCCTTCTGTATTTAAAATCCTCTTGCAAACTGTGACTATGAAAGGAAAGCATGTTGGCATTTCTGCAATCAGACGCTTTCCCCAATGTTTCTAATCATGGCTGCGTGTTCCTATGGCAGCTGGAGTGGGGAAGAGGAGGAAGCACGTGCTAAACAATGCCTACAGATAGGAACCAAGAACAGGATGTTGAAGCCCAGTCAGTAAGGGAAGAGTTCTTGCCAACAGAAAAATGAATCACCCACAAGCAACAGAGTTGCAGGTTTATAAAAAGAAAAGACCAACTTTGCTCCTAGAAACCAATAATCTAGGTTAGGTAATCCATGCACTGAGTTCTTAAAGATGTGTAATCTCTGCCTCTTCTATATTGCTCATTGACAATACCATAAACCAGTGTTGTCCAAACTTGGCCACTTTAAGATGAGTGGACTTCAACTCCCAGAATTCCCCAGCCAGCCATGCTGGCTGGGGAATTCTGGGAGTTGAAGTCCACTCATCTTAAAGTGGCCAAGTTTGGACAACACTGCCATAAACAAATGCCAGAATAAGAGCCATTGCTAAGACAAGTAAAACTATTACTCCTTCTTCTTAAAGAAGAACTTTGAGTTAACATCCATCCTAGAACAAATTCATACTTTCCACTATAAAATAAATGTGCCCTAACATGTAGATTTCATTTTCATATTAGGATACTGGCAGGGTTCAGGCATTGTAAAAAGTCATTATATAGTTTATTAGGTTTATACTTATCATGGTGTGGGAACGTAGTTTATGACTTTCCCTGAGGTATGAACTCAGCTAATGATGGTTTATTCAACAAACAAAGATTAAGGAAAACAAGGATTGACATGATGTGTGAAACCACCCTTTGAGTTTTCATATAATCTAGGGATTTTAATGGCCATGCCATTAAATGACAAAGATTATATGAAAATTGATGCAACTATCTGATCACTGGGAATTTGTAATAATTTACCAGACTTCTATGCAAGTCCTAAGGAGGAGTTTGTGTGTTTGTGTGTATAACACTCAATTGAAGGCCTATTCACACTTACCTGACAGTAAACCAAGTGAAAATAATGAGATAAGATTGTCCCTTGATTTGTCACACAACCTAGTAAGCAATCAAAATAACTAGCATCATGTTATTGACCATTTAATTATTATTTGTGTGCATGCATATATGTATGTTTCAGAAGGTTCTCCCCCCAAAATGAGCAAATAAAACTTAACTTTTATCGGCAAATAAAATGCCCCATCAATTCTAACACACCTGAGTCTGAACAAATGCATAACAAGTCTAGTACAACAAATAAAAATTTGATTTTGTGAGTTAATTGTTAAGTGGACCTGCAGGTTATATGTCCCCATGAAAAGGGTTCAAGGGACCTCTGCCAGACATATACTCTTGTTCTTTTCCTAAAATGTACTCTGAAAATAATCAGGTTCTAAAGTATAACCAGATGAAGAGGAACTTTTCATGATGTCATTATTTTGATACTTCTCTCCATTCCTTTCACAGAAGCCACAAATGACATTCAGTCTGCCCTTGATGTGTCCCCAGTGTTCATCTTCTCCAATATGGCAGAAAAATCTGATGTCATCTGCAGTTGTTGTGCCATATTTCAAAGGAGTCATTAACCCTTCTCAGGAAATCGGCTATGCAAAGGAAGGAAAAGATTTGGGAAGGCAGCTGCCTCTACAACCTTTTATGTGAGCATATGAGGTTGCCATCAGTATTCCTAATGCCTAGCATATAAAAGGCAGGAGAGTTTAAGTATGTTACAGGGATATAAAGATATGAAGTTCTGCTCAAATCCATTGAGCATTGTTACTTAGGCCAAGAAAAAGAAGCATCATTTATCTAAACTGAATCTGACATCTAGTATATTGTAAAAGCAATATGAATCATTAACCTGGAAATCAAACAGTGTTATGGCAGTGCAAGGGCAGTGCTTCTCCTCCTCTCTCTTTCTCTCTCTCACTATCCAAAGAATTGGAAATCCATGCTTTGCAGCCTTATTTTAAAAACAAAGGTTTGTTCATTTCCTGAGTTTTATATGAATTAGAAATGAGTCTTAACAATTGCAACGAAAACCCCCAAACCACCAGATTTCCACTAATACAATGAATCAGCTTGGTGCTCTATGAATTCATTTCTCTGTTATATAGCCAACCTCAGATCAGATGTTTAATGCATATCAATGGAGTGATGCTATCAAGGCAAGACTTCAGGCAGAGTGCTGAGACCACCCACTCACCCTGAATATACATTACTTGACAAATTGAAATAAGTGGGACTTTTATTCGATTGACTTAAACCTTGAATTCACTGGGTCTCTTCTAAATATGTTTTGATGTTAGAACCAATCCATTGGTCTAAAAGAGGGATCTCCGTGGAGGCATTAAGTCCAGCATCAAAATTATCTAACCAAACCAAGAAATGATAGTCACCCTGTTAATTTTACGTGCCCAGCAAGTCGCTCTGAAAGCTTGTTGCATTCTCTACACAGAGCCTGTACTGACAAGTAGTGAACAACCCCAGACAAAAGAAGAAAAGGTTAACAGTTCTATACTCCTCTCCCTTGACTGACTTCTTATGCCTATGTCCAGGCAACTGAAGGCAACTGGAATTGTTTGTCCTAGGAAAAGATTTTAGTGCTTTTCTCTTACACCCCTTCACTGCTGTTAATACACCAGAAACAGGACAGGGAAGGAAGAAATATGGAGATGCTGCACCGTAGAGCTAAACTAAAATCACATTTTAGAAAAAGTTAAAGGTTAAAAGCCTTTCCAAAATCCCCAGTTCACTGATCTCCAATGCAACCTGGTGTAGCTACAAATATGCAAAAAGTTACTGAGAATCTCCTATGTCACATCTAGTGTAGCCTTGAATTATATGTGTGTCACTGGAAGCTGGCGTACAAGCTTTTAACCCAAACAATTAGAAGTGGAAAATATTACGGGCATGATTTGTTTCCCTCACAAACAGAAAACATCTACATTTTTTTAACGTTAACAGGGCTGTTTTGACGTTATACAGTTAATTATCTTCTATCTAAGACTTCAGAAATTCTCAAGGGAACTGGTAAGTGATGCAAACTCACCATTCTCTTTGCATCATGGGCCCTTGAAACCTGTACCTGCTACAGATTCAGCAGGGCAATAATAAGCAAGCTTCTTACTCAACAAACCTCCCAAGGGCACCACAATCGATAATTTCTAAACCAAAGAAAAAGTTGCAGGGCTGAAGTTTACCAGAAAGCAGATGCAGATATAAAGATTATCTTGATAACTGTGCTATTTGGAATGAAGAGCTATGTTAATAAAAAAGAAATTTCTTTCTCTTCTTTATCCCAGTTCCCAAAAATCTCAGCCAGTAACCACCCAAACTCTCCCCCAAACTATAAGTTTCTTAGCAGCAGCTCATTAGAAAGCTCAGTTGCCCATCCATTTCACATTGGACTGATAAGGTATAGAATGTAGAACATAGTTCTTTTAAGACATGAAAGACAGCAATGATGCATTCATTCTCTCTCTCTCTCTCTCTCTCTCTCTCTCTCTCTCTCTGAGAGTTCCTGAACAGTAAATAGAACAGCAACCTTTTTGATACACTGGCCAAATGAATTAATCCAAACTATGTAAATACATGTACCTGTTTTAAGATAGTTAAGGAACTCAGATCCTGTTAAATTTCCATCAACAAACTAAACTGAGATTGGCAATCTGTTCAACCAGCTTAAATTCAACCTAACTTTGTACAATGGCTTAGATGCCCCAAAACAAACATTTTAAAATTAAAAATGGCCAACATTTTGCATGATTGTGGAAACACCAAATCTGACACATTCCAGCCTGAAATCCCACAAGATTTTTCATGAAAACATTGAACACTCATGAGATTTTGTTTTTAAATAAGCCTTTTTTTGGGAGGGGGGACTATTTAATTTTGGATTCAGCAAATATCATGAAGAAATAGAGCTGGCACCTTTGTGACTGCAGGTGCCATGCTGCTGGTTTCTCATTTAGAGTCCTACCATTCTGTTGCCTCACTTAATGTGATAGCTAATGATTGACTGGATTATTCATTGTGCTATTTTACTCCCAGTTATAAAGCTGTCTAAGGAAACTAAGCAAATTGAAGAACTAATGATCCAAGTACAAAGTTAAGAAGAGGGGTGAAGATTTTATGAAGAACCTTGTGGACATCAATGTTTCTTAAAGATTGCTGATGCTCTTAATTTTACACCATTGTTATTTATTTATATAAACATTTACATCCTGTCCTCTTAATGCTCATGCACTGTTTATGTGAGTCAAAAATAATTCAAATCAGAAAATGAGGCCTCACTGAATATATATACAATGTGTGCGCTGCCCCTCTAATCTGTTTTTCCCAGGGCAAAATTATAAAATTTTAAAATAATTTAAATATACAGTAGAATGCCATTGATATGTATTCCATTAAGACAATAAAGCAGTGGAAAAGCAGTAGCCTGGGTAAAAAGTTCTTGAACAGCTGCTGTTAAAAGCAAGTGACTAAAATGCTTGGGAGGGAGAGAGAAATCTTTGCTAGGTGTTGAAATGACAATGAAGTTAGTGGCAGATATATCTCACCAGGAAGGGCATTCCAGAGACAAGAGCTGCTACTGAATACTGTAGATCTGCTTTCTGGATCTCAGCACCCACAGCAGGGCCTCTGAAGATGATCTGAATTAAATAGGAGTAGAAACAGAAATGTTCCCAAGAGTGTCCACAGGGTGTGGTAAAAAAACGCAAGATGGCAGCCTCAGTGGTGCAATCAAAGCTCCTGTTTTACGTTTGTGTCACACTGAACTGTGGCAGCTGCCATCTGGAGTTTTTTTTATCACATCCTGTGGACATCCCTGGGAACCCCTTCAGGTACTATGATCCCAAACCATGAAGGGCTTTAGATGTTAACACCCACACCTTGAGTTGGTGCTAGAAATGAACTGTGAACACGTGACAATCATATCAAGCTGATGGAATGTGTTTAATCAATAGTCTTTCTGCAGTATTTTGTACTAATAGAAGGGCCAGTCACTCTTCAAAGTTAGTTCCACATATTGCAGAGCAGTAAATTAGACGGCATGGATCCCTATAGTGAGATTATCTCTATCCATGTAGGGCTGTAACTGGCACACCAGCCTAGATGATAAAAGGAACTTTGTGTTGTGGAGGACATGAAGATCTTTAAGATTTTTTTTTTATAGTAATTTTATTAAAAATGACAGTTGCAACAATAAAAATGAATGCAAACAAAAAAGAAAAAAATAGAAGGTGCAGGAAAAAAAGAAAAAAAGAAAGAAAAATAGAAAAGAAGGAAAAAATAAGAATATAATAAAGAAAAAGAAAAGAAATATATAAATAAATGACTTCCCTCCTCATCACAAGTATAAACCATTTTAGTAACTTATCACCTTCTCTTAAAATACAAATGATCTCTTCTTTCCATATCCCATCTGTTATCTATAAACAAATCCTTAAAACCTCATCATTTGTGTCCTGATGTCAGCAGAAGTCCATTAAGTGTTACCAGAGATAACAATGTATCTATTTTAACCTTGATCAAATAAATCAACTTTATATTCCTTCCTTTTACTTTTAACAATCTTGATCTTATGTTCCTTCAAATAATGTCCCAGATCTTGATTTCTTTTCATTTTTATTTTGTCCCTTCTCTCAAAATTCTTCAAAACTTTAACAAGCCTCTTTTGTAAATCCAATATAGGAAAATTAACCAGGTCACTCTCTTGGTTTATTATTTGTATATCCCTTTTAATTAAGACATCAGCTGGTTTCTTTTGTATATCCTAACCTTGTCAGGTAAAACTTGTTCCTCTTCCATAACATATTTTAAACACAGTCTATCTGTAGGGGCAGGCACTCTTAAAATTAACTCTGGGTCTATTGTTCAAAAATATCCTTCAGTATGTCCAATGTTAAAAATTTTTGCTTGATTCTGTATTTGTAAGTCAAATGTAAGTGTTCTTCTCCTTTCATTGTAATCTTTAGTTCCTTCTAGTTCCCTCTAAGTGTCCAACCTTCAAAGTCCCATCCTATCATTTTTTTTAAAAGAATTCAAAACAAAAACATTTTCCCACAGGAAGGATTCTTATAATTAATTCCAAAATCTTATTTCAAATCCATCTGGATCCTTAGTCCATTTGTAACTTTCCAAAATCAACATTCTAATCACCCTTTTGCTGTTTATTCCAAAAAAAAAATAATTTTTTTTTAAGTCCTTAAACTTGTATTTAAAACTTCTTTCATTAAGGATTGAAGGATACTCACCCAGTTTTTTCAGACTTGTTGATCCAAAGGTTCCTAATAGCTAAAAAGCAGTTAATAAGCAATTACTGAAAGTGATTAGAAAAGGAAATATGCGAACCCTGTGTCCTTTTAAAGGCACCGTGGTTTGAGCAAGATGGCTATTCCCTCATCTCCCAGAACTCTAAACCCACTGGAGAATGCTGTCTTGCAGTTTCCTTGTGAGGAGAAACTGTCTGGAGCACTTGTGGGCAATCTCAAGTCTTCTCCTTGCTGGAGAGGAGTTATGAAGAGCCGGTCTACTTGCCATGAAGATCTTTAAGGATAAAAATGGATCTAGATGCGCCCTGAAGCAACAAGCATGAACTTTTAAGGGGGTACAACCCCTTCCAGAACATACTGATCATCAGTTACTTGTACAGATAAATTATTCACTAACCAATCCCCATCACCACTACCAAAGTGTTGACATATCAACCCAAGTTTTTCTATCTTAGGAACACACTTAGTATCATGTTAAGTAGCCAAGCTAGAGATATTTCTTTATCATGTGAAGGATAAAGCCATGGAAATTCACTAAGTGACTCTGGACCAATCTCTCACTCTCAGCCCAACTTACCTCACTGGGATGTTGCCGTGGGGAAAATAGAAGGAGGAAGTACAATGGAGGCCACTTTGAGCTCCTAAGGAAAAGTGGGATATAACTGGAACAAACAAACAAATTGTAATCCAGAATCACTTTTAAGTCAGGAAACTGTCAGAATCAGTACATTTACCAAATTTTGTAGAGAGAATGATCCCCATTGCAAGATCACATTTAAGATTACTTTGCTGTGAAGACAGCCATGCAAAGCAATGACTAGCTGATCCCTGTGATGATAAGAGGCTGAGGTTGCATCTCAATTTTCCATAAAACCAACTTACAATCTTTTTAAAACAAAGATTACATTATTTAACATTTTCAGTAAGAGTGCTCCCATGACCAAAGCAAGAAACAGCAGTGGAAGGAACAAGGTATGCTTTAAACACTGCTATATACTTTGTCATTTGCATAGTTAAGCCAGGGAAAACCACATTTACTCCATACACAGGTAAATTGAACCATGTACACACTGCTTTGTCTATCCACACTGAGAACACTGAATGGAGTTTACATCACATCATTTGAAAAAAGCTTTGGCCAGTGTGAAACAAGGTCCAGAGAAATGAGTAGTCATTATTAGTCCAGGCAAAGAAGGGCCGGTAAGATATAGGCTTGATGATAGATATATCACTTATTCAAAGATAAAGTGGCCTCATGTAACATTTAACAATAAGGGATAGCTTTGTTTTTAGGGTTTTTTTTTCCATTCCAGCTTTGCATAAGTTTGTGGTTCAGTAAAATAAAGTAACAATTTGCTTGCAAAGGACATTGTGTGTGTGTCTTTTTATCCCATCTTGCACATTACATGGACAAAGTTTCTAACATTTTCTACAAGATCTTCAAAGCCTTGGCTACAGATTTTATCATGTGCTTCCTATTAACATCAGAAGGGGGAAATCACATGTTAAGCCCTTCAACCATTTTGGATAATGTCATTCCTTTCTATTATTCTGAACAGGAAAGAAACTAAACAATTTTTGCAACTATGTTTCAAGCATTATTTGTAATTCCATTTCAAGCATAATAGCCTTTTCATAATATGTATTAAATATTTGGTTACATTTCATTTTCTTTTTTAAATGCAGATGGTCAGGAAATTAATTTTATGTCTGTACGTGTGTTTGTGTACATGTATATACATATATATTCAGAAACGAAAAGCACCTAAGAAGACCTCTTGGGCTGAGCTAAATAATAAATCAGCTAAAGTATCTCTTTACAGGTAGTCCTCATTTAGCAACCACAATTGAGACCGACAACTTGGTCATTAAGCAAAACAGTTGCTAAATGAAACCACAACTGTGCTTATGATCTTACTTCAGCTTTCCTTTGCTTTACAGACCTGCAAAGATCATAAATGCGAGAATTGGTCAAAAGTTACTTTTTCATCACTGTTGTAACTGTGAATGGTCACTAAATGAGGTAGTCGCTAAACGAGGATTACCTGTATAGGGCCTTGATACTTTAGCATTAAAGAATTTCCTCTCTCTTTCTATAAAGCAGATATAAGCATGTGACACATGGTGGAGAAGGTAGCATTACATGGATCCTTAAAGCAAGGATCTGTCTTGTATAAAGACATAAGATGACTTTGGTACATTTGCATAAACTGTGTCTTCTGCAAATAAGAATGTATATGAATACTATTCTCTAATGGCACTCAAGAACAACTTATATTAATAGTTTACAGAAAACAGGAAGGGAAATGATGAATTCATCCCAAATGTATCACTTCCCACTGCAAGGGAATGCTCACTGAACTTCATGATCCTTCACATTCCTGCACAATGAATTCATCACCCAGATAAGCAGAGATTAATACCAAGATTATCACCAGACATACAATCAGCAGTAAACAATAAGGAACAATCTAATCAAGGAACAACCAGACGGAAAAAAATAAAACAAAACAAAACCCACACCCCCACTAACACTGGCAGGGCATGCCACAGTATATAAACAAAGACCAAACCCAATTCTATTTTAGCACTGAAGATGTTACCTAGCTGGGTAACGAAAAGTTTGCAAGAAAACAACCAGACTCAGAGAACCCCAAGGACTCCACAATTCATTCCTGCATGTGGAATACTATGTATCAGAAATAATGGCTGTATTCTAGACATGACCAGGAGAGAAGGCACCTTTGTATGAAGAGGCTTGCAGTCCTGCATGTCTTTGTGTGCCTCCACATATGGCTGTTGCACAGTTCTGTATCCGTGGGATCCCATGCTGTTGTCTCCACTGGACAGCTGAGCCAACTGATTTCCAAGAGTTTGAGAAGAGAAAACAATGGCGGGGTGAAGGAACCCACAATTTGGTAAGTGCAGTTACACAATCCATAAACGGTTCATTATCCCTATGGAAAGGAGACCAAAATCTAGAGCATTGATTTCTGCCAGGAGGGGCATGAAGGGGTAATAATCTGCATCATTTGCATGATGATATGGTGATGTACATGGAGTCATCATAGCTCCTAACAGATGTATGTGGTTTTATATTTGAGATGCTGGAGTGGTTGTTCATATGTTGCTATCCAAATGCACAATTTATTCTCTGTCTATAACTGCCCACAACTATCTAAATAAGCTAGGATCATTTAATTATGATTTCATTATCTAATAGTCAGGCAGTTGCAATCATTAGAAAGATTTCAAAATGGTTCAGAGATACTGAAAAAGATATTCCTTGTTTGCCCCAGTAGGCAAGAGGATTGAAGTAGAGTTGACCAAGGCCATTTAACACTGCAATGTATGTATATTTGTTTAACTGATAAACAGGGAATTGGGGGCAGTCTGCCTTATGGGGCCTTTCCCCCCAGAATGGTAACATTTGGCTCACTACCATGGCATACAGCATACTACTCAACCTGTTCTCCTGAAACTATTTCTCCCTTAATATACTGCTTTTCCTGAGACGTCTTTTATAACTTTTGGTGGTGGTGGTTGAGGCTATGTTCACTAGTGATTTATAGGCATCACTATGGCAATCTGTCATAATTGCAGACAGACTTTATATTGGCACTGTGGTAGCTGGATTATGCTATAAATTGTCAGTGTGGATAGCACTGCTGAATGTGGTTTCTGTGTGCAGTTGGATGTTATGTATTCCAGTCTAGCAGGAGTATAACTCATAGAACTGGCTTTGCAACATTTTTCCCTGCCTTCACCTTTGATCTGGGATAAGAAGGCATTTGCAGACCAAAATTTCCAGATGCCCTCCATTTCTTCTCCTTTGACAATGTGAGTTCTTTGTCAACCATTTTCTTCCTGTCTAAGGTCCAGTGTACCCCTGTATTGCTGTAGAATGCTGAATAACTGTGCAATGTTCTTATTTTAAAACCAGTACTCTAAAATTAAAGTGAGGGAGGACATGTCCTCTTACTGTGGCATCCTATGTTGAAATACAACTTTAAACAAGTAAGAAATCAGCTTGGTTCAAATCAAGAGCAGGGAATGTAGAAAAAACTCTGTTTCAATGAACCTGAGATTAAAGGACCCTGAGGAAAGAGTATTTCTGTGGTCAGTTTACAGGCTGATGGACTTGCCAAATGGACATTAGCATTTATAGAAATAAGTATACCCACCTCCAAAAGAGGTGGAACTGGAGCCTACCTTATTTTAAGATGGAACATTTTATTTATGGAATAATTCCCAAATGCTACAATGTGTCTTAGAAGATATTAGAATAATTGTCCATATTCTTTTGTTGTTGGAAAATATCACAAGAGGTCTTCTCCTGCCAATTCTTTTTCCATTCATTTGTTCTATGAGAGATGAATGATATAATTAATGGACTTAATTGCAGTCAGTAGGATGTGGTCTTTGAGCCTGATTTTTGTAACCATGAAGTTAAAACACTCAAGTCCATTGTTTGGTGGTGGTGGTGGTGGTGGTTGTTACAAACTGCCACTTCAGAAGGCCCATACTGGTCTGTAATTACTGCTGATTCATTTTGGTCTGGTCTAGCTGCCACGACTCATCCTTGAGATTTGCCAGTGAATGCAACCAGACCTTTGATCCTTTTAATGGAGAAAATTGGAGAGCTTGCAATTAACTTTGCATCTTAAAGGACTGGATATGTCTGCAATCGATTCTGATTTGTCTGCGATCAGATTCATCAGTATAACAAGGAAAGAAAGGGGTCACCATTTAGAACAGGAGTCAGTTCAAATTTAGTTGGAAGACAGATTTCAAAGCAGTTATGCTCCCTAGTTTGTCATTCTTTCTCTTAGATAGGGGCATTACAAATTATGAAGGGAGTTAATTTAAAGTTTCTTTGGAAGACTTCTTCTTACAACAGTTCTCCAGTAAAAGATATTTATGATAAGTTAACCCCAGGCAGGAAGGAGTTCTTGGCACTTTCTGTCCAGCTCTAGAGAATAGTCTATAGTTCTAGCCAAGATTTTTTCCTTCAGTCTGGTTTAGGAAAATAGGAACAAACTTTGGGCCTTCCTGCCCACAGCCAGCAAAACAGAACTTAATGAATTTTATCCCAGTCCTGAAGCAAAAGGGGTAGAAGTATGACCATACTATATTGCATGTAGGAAAAGTTTAAGTGACTCCTTTTTTTATTGCTTAAGCTTTGAAAGATTATTTGAACAGAAATCACATCGCAGTAAAGATACACCAAGCAAAGTAGGAGATAAACAACTACTAATTAAACCATAAGTATAAACATTATGAAAAAAGACTTTTGGTAACACATTCTCCCCATTCATTCCATTTGCTTCCCAAATCACTAACCACTTCCTAAATATTTGTGCTGTACTTTGAACGTTAAACATTGGCAGTTATTACTAATATCTATTTAACTCATTTCATTTACTGCTTTTAATTGGTCTCTTAACTCTTTTCCTAAAAGCCATATTCCAAATGCCTGAATTTGCCTCACTGTGTAATGTGTCGTTCATAAGGGAGTCATTCCTGCTTGAATTTTGCTAGGCTTCTATTATGAATATATGTGCTCAGTTTTGCCATTGCTGCATATTCTGCAGTCTTGGTCTCCCAAACTCATATCGTTAGCACTTTTCCAATGTTGTGCCAAATTTGTTTTTGCAGCTCTCAACATATATCTTAGTAAATTTGAAATTCCCTTCTTAAACCAATGAAGCCAAATCTGTTGATGTAAAAAAGGAGTTTATTAGGAAAATATAGTCATCCAGCTGAACTGGTTACTTTCTACCTCCCTGAATTGGTTCTTGAGTTTCATTGCAGAGAGGTTAGAAGATCATTTGAACTTTGTACCTGGAGATACAGCAACTGCCATCCTTCTGAGCCTTATCCTCAGGATAAGTTTTATAAAATCTGGAAAATCAGCCTTTTGGGGGAACTTAGTTTTGCCAGGTAGGCAAAATGCTCCGGATCTGATGTCCTCATCTGGCCAGCAAATCAGAAAATGTTCTAGGTATTATCTAAGTATTATCTGGGTTCAAGCAAGAGCCAGGTGACCATTTGTCGGGAATGCTTAAATCCAGAATTAACCTAAATGTGCTCATTTGACCAAATAATATTTGAAATACAAACAGATTTTAAACTAATGTGTTGTTAAGTCCAAGGAATTTTGCAATCCCATAAAGGGTCATCATAATACGGGGATTACAATTATAATTTTGTAATTTGGGTACTTTAATGAATGTGGATGGCCTCTTTTGTGTGAAATGAGTTTGGCTGACTTGTTGAAAAATGGAGTGACCTTACTTCACTTACTGTGCATTCAAGATATTCAGGCGGGATAAACGTGCCTTATGAGGCTGCTTTGAGAGATACTGTCGTCTGGAAAGTTAGGCTAGTACAAAATGCAGCAATCCAAGCACTGATTCATAGAATATCTGTATTATGCCTGCTTGCAGTAGTTGCCAGTGCATTTCCAAACCTAATTTAAAATACTTGCAGCCAAGTTATTTGAAAGCCCATCCTCTTAAGATGAGCAGGAAAGCCTGCTTCATCTGTTCATGTTTTGAGAGCAGTTAGTTTGACAAGCACAATGGGGAGAACTTCTTTTCAGCACTGAGTTTGTCTCTGACACCTGTGCTCTGCATTTCATTACAGGATTTCTGGAAGCCCTAAAGAACACTCATTTGTTCTGCTGGATTGTGGATGGCTTGGCTACAGCTGTTTATGGGATTCTGGCATTTCTTGGCTAGATTTGCTTTTATATCTGACTTTTAATCATTATTTTTATTTATTATCCTACATTTTACCTAGTGCACTAGCTTGATTTAGCATACTAGATAAAATAAAGGCAACATAAACATGTTCTGAACACATAAAATAAACATAGAATCATTCTATGGTACACGGTTTAGAAAATGTGAGCTGTTTCTGTCAAAATATCTCAAGTCAACTGTATAATTTTATTTAGTAAGGTAAGAACTTCCTTTAATAATAATAAAGACTATATCTATGAAATCAAGCCCATGTTTTACAAATCTGGAATTCAGACCTTCTATTTTATCTGCCTAGATTTCTCACTGGCCAGAGAGAAGAGTCAAGCACAAACAACAATTTTTTTTAAAATACAGCCCAATTGCTGGTTCTGAAGTGACAGTAAAGTAAATATGAAAGAGTCTATGAACTATTTACAGAAAGAAAGAAAGAAAGAAAGAAAGAAAGAAAGAAAGAAAGAAAGAAAGAAAGAAAGAAAGAAAGAAGCCTGAATTGTCAGGTGGAATTTTGGTATTTCAATAACATTGTGGTGCTGATGTATCAGTGAAAGCAATTCAGAAAGCCAGAAGGCCTAAGCATTTGCATTGCCATTGAAATTCACTGTATGCCTTGTCATTTGCTTTGACATTCTTCTTTAAGTGATAGTCTGTCAGCAGGCTGCCAGAGAACCCCTTCAAGTGGAATTCTATTCTCCCCCAGCTGGCTGTAGTGCCGCCAAGCTGCTGTAACCCAAAAGAAATGGACAGTTATAGTCAATTTTAAGTACAGAGTTCCTATTCTGAGCCAGATGTACCATGGAATCCCATGAAGATGTATCTGCAAATAATGTAACATTGGCAAGGGATTGGGTTAATGAATGGTATCAAAAAATGAAACCACACAGCTTCCTTATAAATATTCAAAGAGAAGGAAACTGAATGAAGCACTTTGCTTTGGGTGTATAGTTAGGCGCAATCATCTGTTTCCTCTTGGAATATCAGAAACTGATTAAACATTTCAATGTACTAAAGGAGCTGCAAAGCCAGATTCAATCTACGTGCACCAATGAATGAAAAGAAATCTACTGCACAGATTACCTGCAGTGATAATCACATTCCTTAGGAACCTGACTCAGCAGCACTTAATAAACCTAAATATAATCTATACAAATTAAGATCTCACTCCCATGAGTCATACGTGGGAAGCAATTCTTGATTCCCAAGAGAAGTTTCTATAAAATCTAATGGTTATTTGTTAATTTATATGCCACAGTTCTATCCAGCTAGGATCCCCAAGGCATTTCATATAAAAATACTGTCAGCCAGTAAATGTATCGTTGACACATTTCTTGACATGAGAAGGGCAGCTAATCAAGCTGTGACAACAAAGCAGAAAGCCGCTGTTGTGATAGCCATGAATGCAAGGGCTACTAAGAAAAATTAATAACATAGAATCTTCTAAGTTATCTACAGACGTTCTTATTCCATGCTTCCTTTGAAAGAGCTACATAAAAATTCATGAGATTATTCCATTTTATCTTTAAAGCAATCATCTGTTGCCAGTTATAAAGAGACTGATTTGTTCAGAGCTATCTGATAGTCACACCCATGGGACTTCAACAGCAAGACCCAGAACCAACAGCTGTGGCCTGCCCTATGTTGTGTTTCAACACTACCATTATAGATGGTCAAAGGATAGTATTGCTCAACAACAGTAAAGTAATGTAGGAGGCCAATAGAAAAAGCTTTTAATGTATTCTTGATTGGTCACCTGCTTCCCTTTAGAGTACTAGGAATAAAACTCAAAAGAGTCAGAATTAAGAGGCATTGAAACCTAGATCTTCCTGATGGCAGCCTAAAACTTTACCTTCTACCCCACATGCTCTCAGGGATTCTGGAAGATTGCTCCTTTTGTGCTCCCTCTTCAAATAGTGTTTTATTTTTCCCCCCCTCTTAGTTATAGGGTAATAGTTATCTCCTGGCAGTGTTTTATCCAGGGGTGTCCACAGGGTATGGTTAAATAAAAAATCAAGATGGCAGCCATAATAGTGTGATTGAAACTCCACCTGTTTTTTATGTGTGTCAACACACATAAAAAAACAAGGGGAATTTCAATCACATCATGATGACCACCATCTTGTTTTTTTTACCATACCCTTGTGGACACTCTTGGTTTTATTTAGGTTCCAGCTCATTTTTTAAAACGACCGACTGAAAGAAAGATTCTTTACCTGTTGCCTGTTTTGCTTTGTGGGGTTTTCTTTCTCTAGTCCTTTTTTGGTTTTGGTTTGGTTTTGTATTTATTTGTATTTATTTTTAGCTGGATTTGGTATCTTGTAAGGGTTTTGTGTTTCTTTCCACTTTTCCGTACATTAAAACAATACAAACACATTTTTTAAAGAAAAGAAAAAACATTATTTTTACCTGTTAAAAAATCTGGAGTTTTATTTTCCAGTGGCTATCAAATGTAAAATTACATCAAATGAGTATGGATATTTGAAATACTAGAAAACCCAGCTTCATAGACTAAGCTGGAAGCTAAAAAACATCTCAGAGGCAGCCAATGGCAAAGTACTTCTGCATTGTTGCTACACAATTCTGTAGACACTAAACGTTGAGCCCATCCCAAGGAGGAGTCTTTCTTTATCATCTATCCATCTCTTTATCTGGATTCCCTCCATCTCCCCCTCCAATTTAGTATGGTTTATTCCTAACTTCACTTCATGTTTGATGAAAACATTATCATTTATCTTGTACCTTCCTGCATATTTCAAAGTTACAATCTGCTTGTTCTTAAGATACTGAAAATATGTTTTTTCTTATAATGCTATAGAATAGACTAGTCCTCTGGTGCTTTCTTTTTAAGATCAGAATCACATGGGACAAGTAGAGATGATTAATAACACACTTGTTCTAGCCAATCAGTACTGTGATCCTTGCTTCAGATCTAAGCTTGAACCTGGAGAGAAAATATGCCTGTTTGCTACATTAACCTATTTTCTGGGTTTTGATAATGCATTGAACCAATTGGGTTAGGTTCACACAACACACAAAGCCACAAAAACCAAATGAAATTTAACACTAACCAAGCTTAGCACATTGTGCAAAAGCTGCAACTACATCTCTAACCTGGTTAAGCATGTTTTGTGAGCCACTAAATGAATTTCCACAGCAAGTTCATCATTCAAATTTTGCATGACTGTTCTTACCCTTCAAATATTTTACTGTTTTGGGGGTAAGAATTTTACCCATTTTAAGCCACTAAAAATAATTGTTCCTGGCAATAGTAAGTCTTCATACTACGACATCAAAAGTGTATAATAAAAAAACGGTATAATCATCTTATTAGCATAAAAATAATAATAAAACTGACATCCAATTATTTAGGCATAACAGTTATATGAGAACATAAAATACAAAACAGCTGTAAGTAAAGCATGATGTATGCTTTTGAGTAAGGAAAGAGCTTGCCAATAAGAATGTATTTTTACCAAATGAAAGATGACCTGAGATTCACTCTGCAGTTACAACCCAATTACTTATAAAATAGGAGGAGGGAAGAGTTATAGGAGTAAAAAGGGAAGCAGTGATCAAATGGCATTTAAATGCCTTAACGCTGGAAAGTTGATCTTTGGATAATTATTGAAACCTGAGCCAGAAGTACTTTTCCCCCAAATGAGAAGATTCTCTTGGGATTTTCTATCTACCATTTCTCTGTCCACTAATTTGCTTGCATTAGCAAAGCACGTTTTTAAGCCCACAAAAGTATAGCAAAAATAGAAAGTTTCAGCAAAGGAGGGAGGAATTATAATGTTGAAAAGTAACTCCAGATGTAGCAGATATTTTGCCTATAAGTTCTGAACATTCATGAAAGCGAATGCCAGGAAGGTCTTCTTTATAGTGGAAGAAATTAGGACCACAACTCTTAACATTCCTCCTAATTTTTAAAAAATAATGGTCTTGCATTCCCTGATTTTCTAGGGAAAAGTGGTAATGGCAGACTTCTCTAACCTGTCCTGGAATCCTCCAGATGGTTTAGAAATTCTGGCTGGGAACTCTGGGAAATGTGATCCTGTCCCATCTAGAGAGCATTAGGTAGATGAAGGTCTATATTATCCTTTCAACTTTTAGGAATAATTCAGCATTTGTCGTATTGTACTTCTAACTACATTAAAGCCATTTGGAGGCTAAGCATCAACATGGTGGCCACACTATGTAAGTAGCCGGGCATGAAGATTAGCCTTAATATTTTTACCAGTCATAACAGCTTGCTGGATGGATAATTTGGCAGCAAAATATGCTTCTTCACTACATGCATGCCATACATCATTTTAAGCTCCAGTGTCTTTTATAATTATACTCTGCTTATTACAGGTTGTTTCATACATCAGTTGAAACCTGGCAGACTTTTTTTCATTATGATTTATTTTATTTTCTGAGTAACTAGTTTTCCCCCAGGGACTTTTTGTTAAATAAGTCTATGGGTTTACTGCTTTTCTAGTCACCTGAGGTATAAGGGTTTCACCTGCAGCTCCCAGATAACCCAAAGGTCTTAAACTGGAAACTTTCTCTATGCTAAGCAAAGATCTTAACCACTGTGCTATTTAAGTGAAATAAGGTACAGAGAAGATTTTCAAAAAGCTTCTTAATGTGCATGCGTTTATGTGTATTTTGATGGTCTGTGTATATGATTTCAATTTAATAGTATATATGTCCAGGAGGACCTCCCCAAAGAAAAGAAAGGTGGGAAGGCAAAGGAGCTGTTGAATTGTTCAGTCGGAAGATGTGGTAGTCTGCAATTCAGACTGAATATCTTGCCGCACTATTGTCAAAGTGCCTCAGTGTGGAAAGGGTTTTCTTAAACCAGTTTAGAGCCAAGCCAGCATGAGCATAGGACAAGGTCCTGACACTGCCACAGCCACAGCCCTTTCTCTCTTTGCTTTTGTCCAATTGTGTCAGTCTCTGAGGTCAAGAACTAGCAAGGTCAAGAAATAGAAGCAGCAGGGATTTCAGGAACATTGTTTACAGTTGTAGGTGGAACAACAGAATCTTGAAAGCATTCCAGAATTTCTCACCCCATCTTGTACAAAACAAAATCAAGGTGAGGTTCTTTTGAGTTTCTTTCTCATGCTTTCCATTTTCTCAGTACTGAATTGCCTTCTCTCCTCTCTTAATGGTCCATTGCTCTCTTCCCCTTCTTTTACAGGTTGACAAAAAACAGCAAGGTATCCCCTCCTTTTCCTCTCAGCAGCTTTTTGAAAAGGGGACATGGCTTGCCTGAGAACTTGACTCTGAGGAGCAATCACAACAAACTTTTACCATGCCCTCCTTGCGAACTAGTAAGTCAGGGAAGCAAAAGGATTAATGAATAACTTAAAATACACACTTGCATGCTCAACATTTCCATTGCCTTAAGGAACAAAAGAAAGAATTTGGAGAAATGTCACAGTAAATCTTCTTCAGTATCCCACTGTAACTGCTGAATGCAGCCAGCCACCCTTGGCAACTCTTCTTTGCTTCTACTCTCATTATGCAACTCTTTAGGTTAATTGGTTAATCTAGCAAAGGAAAGAAGGAAGATGCTAAGTATTCCTGCCTTCCCCACATTCATGCTTCCCTCATAGTCAAAACAAGAATGAAGGACAAACGTGTGACCCAACCACCAAATAGGGGCGTTGGTCTCATAGCACACCTGCCCAGACAATTTAAGCAGGGTTGATGATCAACATCTCCAGGCTTCTCCTCTATACATCTTCAGTTGTCTGCATGGACTTCAGCCCTTCTCCTTACTGCAGTGTTGTCCAAACTTGGCCACTTTAAGATGAGTGGACTTCAACTCCCAGAATTCCCCAGCCAGCATGGCTGGCTGGGGAATTCTGGGAGTTGAAGTCCACTCATCTTAAAGTGGCCAAGTTTGGACAACACTGCCTTAGTGGGTGTGCAATGAGATGGAGGCTCCAGTATGAGGGCATCCTTGGCAAACAGTAAGTGGGGTGTCTTTCTGCTGCACAAGGAAGCTGTGTGGAACAGTCTGAAATGAAGCTAAAAAAGCAAGCCTCCCTCTTACAAAACTCAGCCACAAAAGCCCATCGTTGTAAAACATATCTCCCATTGACTGACTGCAATGAACACTACTGCTTCCTGTCTGGCCATGGGAAAGACTCGAAATACTCTCTGATGCAAGGCCTCATGAAATACTAGGGAATTTCTGGAGAAAGTTGGTGAGGCCTCTGTGTTCCCCAAATATTGGTTTGTTTGCTTCTTTGCTTGTTTTACCAAATTAGGGTTGTCTTGCCAGAACTACCAATAAGGAAATTTAACTAAGTTAATGGATTAAGGTATTGCGGAAACAGGGCCAATCTGTTCTACACCTGGGACAGCCTTAGGTGATAGTACAATTTGATCCAACCTGAGATGGGAAGGAGCTTAACAAGAGGAGGAAGGGGTGGACGGAGTCATACAGGTAACTAAAAACAATTCTTTTAAATACAGGGTAGATTTTCTATGGGCTTTTCTGCACTGCTTTCTTCCATGCAAAACCAGGCTGGAAATGAAGCTGGCTTTAAAAAAAATCCTTTCTGGATTTCAACCCTTTCCTCCATTTCAGTCACAGTGATGGCCTGATGTTCTCTCCAGGCCATGTTTAGATTGGTGGATTCCCCTACTCTTTTCTTCTTCTGGACTAGGAAAAGAAAAAACCAGTTTTACTATTTTTCCTGTCATTTGGACTAGAAGGAGGAAATTGCAGAAGTCTTGTCAATTTCCTTTGGTTAAAAAGAAAAAAAAAATCCACGGTTTCACTGTTCTACTGATGAACCTGTAAAAAAAAAAAAAAATGTGGAGGACAGTGACCAGGAAAAAGGGAGGATTCTTGCCATGCTGCAAACTAGCCAACTCAAAGTGAAGCATTTGTCCCCCGGGAAATGAAGAGCAATGCATGAAGCAGACAGCACCATTTGAGCTGACCAAAGTGAGAAAACCACTTTTGATCCATTGCAGGAAAAAAAAGGGGGGGGCATAGAGTGCCTTCCTGATGGGCTGCATGAGGGTAAAGGATGAAAATGTATGTTCCTGCCCTCAAACAATGAGTTGGTAGGCTACACTTGTGCTCAGCAAAGCTGGTTATTTGGATCAGAAAATGTCAAGATGTTTCCTGAGTATACCAATAAACTAATTATTGCCCTTGCTCTCAGTTCAGCAAACTCTGTGTACCCCTGCTATATATCATCCTCTGATAATATTTTTCTTACATCAGGTCAATCGCCTAAAGTATGCATTATCTAAATGCAACAAATACTGTAGTTACAAAACAGTCATTCCAATCAATTTTCTCAAGTATTCCCCTATCAGTAATGAAGCTACCGTGTTTCCTAATGTGACTCTGGTTTTAGATGGCTTTCAACAGTACGATTAGATTTGGACCTTACACAGAGAGATTCCATTACAGTCAATGGGACAAACATGTACTTTATTTATTTATTTATTAATCAAATTTATATGCCACCCATCTCACTATATAAGTGACTCTAGGTGACTTACAAGTAAAAAGAACTGTAAAAATCTTTACAAACATATACAAAGCTAAAAAGCTAAAAAAGGCGGCGAGAACATCCTCAAGCTACCAACCATCTCCAGTGCTGTGAACCCTCGGTGGGTCCCCATGCAAGTTGGCAGAGCCAGGTCTTAATGCCCTTCCAGAAGGCCTGTAGAGAGGGGGCTAATCTCACCTCAGGGCTGGAGTAACTGCAGAAAAGGCTCTCCTCTTAGACCCCGCCAGTTGAAATTCTTTGGCCAACGGGGTCCGTAGCATGCCCTTCCTGCTGGACCAGGTGGGACGTGTCAATGTAATTGGCATGAGACGCTTCCTCAGGTAACCTGGGCCCATGCCATGAAGGGCTTTAAAGGTGATAACCAACGCCTTGAATTGGACCCAGAAGCAAACTGGCACCCAATGATATAATAATAATACAGTACACATTAATATAAGGATGTAAGATAGTCATTTTACAGATAACCTAGGAGAGAGGTAGTAGGTGATTTTTCAGTACTTCACTGTGACTTGACCTGAATAGCAAAAATTCACATTAGATTATATTGTGCTGTGAAAGAAATGTGATTGAAGCCACCTAAGCTATTATCTGTTACAGGAATAACCATCCAACCAGCAGCATTTACCTGTTTTAATTTGCCTGTTGTTTATCGAACTCCCATCTTACAAAACTGGATCATGCAGTATCTATACTTAAACAGCCTAAACCAGATTTGCCATAAGTGATGTATATTCTCATCTATTAATTATGAAATGTACATAGCCACCCAACTGAACACACATGTGACTCCAGGTGATGTACAGCAATATAAGACAAAAATTCAAGTATAATTAAACTGCTACAACAACAATTACCAGATGATCAGGAACGCTTGATCTGTATTACATCTTTCAAGGGAGTAGTGCCTTGACAAAGACTGTAATTATTTGTTCTGGGTATGATGATTTCAGTGAAGGAAATATCTTCCAAAAATTACTTATTTTCAAATCGCAGGCCATATCTACTTAGGACACTTGGTCACATTTTGTTTTAATACTGATTTATTTTCAGCAGAAATTAAATTTCCTTGTAATGCATTCCAGAAGGCCATCTGCAACAGGTTTCCTGGCAGAAAAAGAGACCATGGAGCACAGTTAATCCTTTTCCAGCAGTGCTCTCTTAATATCATGTAAGGCTTCAATAGAGCAAAACTATTTGGAAACAAAAATCCATCTTTCATTGTCCAAGCCTAAGGTGTTTCAGCTGTCCTCACATAAGAAAATCTGGTTTTAGAGAAACAGCACAAGAGGTTTCAGTGCTTTGATCCAACAGCAAAGACATACTACATTTAAAAAAAAAAAAAAAAGTTTTGTCCCTGGTTGCTTAAGAAAAGCACATTTGAAACACGGATTCTCAAACAGAACCCTTCAAGGAATGGATCTCTCTGCATCACTCTGAATGTGAATAGTTCATACTCATCATGCCACTATCAAAGCACTAAACTTCAGCCAAACACTTTGGCTACTAAATACTCAGGAAATCCTTAACTGTGCTTGCATTCCTGTTCAGTTTTATACTGGCCTCAGGGATGAGTTAGAGTATCGTGTGTTCCTTTGAAAACAAAATAATAAAGCATGATTCTATTTTGCACATGTGTGCATATGTGCATGCACACACATACCACAAGAGCTGGGCAGTCATGGTGTTCTTAGACTAGACTACCAGGCAGAGGTTCATGGTCCCACCAATCCATAGCAAGGATTTTTTCCCCCTCTGTCCCCCCAAAACCTCTGAAGAAACCATAAGCTGTTTTAGGAGGCAAAGAAAGTATTTTCGCCACTGACTGGCAAGAAAAGTGGAGAGAAGAATTGGGTGTGGTGGAAAAGAATGCCCAAGAGGGAGAATAGGGAGGGAGGAGGCTTCAGCTGTCTTGCACTAGACTTCCCCAATTAAAGCAGCCCTGCTGAGGGGCAGTGAAGGTGAATCAGGTGGCCTAGACTAGGGCATAACTCATTTTTGCTATAAAGCATGCAGACAGATGCATTTCTCAAAGGTATCACTGGGAAGGAGACCCAGAAGCTGCTCCTACTCTTGTCAACACCACACCTGGAAAGTCCAAGATGTAATGGTCTGTAAGAATGTCCTTGAGAGACAGGAGGGGGAGGAAGAAAAGCAGCAGACTAGGCAATGGTCAGATAACAGGCAGCTTAGCCAGCAGAAGGGACCCTTCCTAGTTTCTTGTACCATAAAGGCAAGGGGGGAGAGATGTACTTTCAGACTTATAAGATTCTGTTACTGTAACCTTATAATAAAGGTAGTGTTAGTGCTTCTTGTCTGGACTCCTCAAAGGGCTGACAAAGATCACCTCCTTTCTGCTATCCTTCCCCAGAAGACAAACTTTTTTTTATTCAGACAGGAATTTTAGGTAAATGCAGGTTGGTAGCTGAGCTGGGCTGGGTGTTGTCTGTTTTATGGATGTGTTTTTCATTGTGCCTTAATTATGTTTTTAATTGTATCTGTAATCTGCTTAGTTTTTCATTTTCCCTTTATTACTACTAGCAGCCTTAAGCCCCATTCCTTGGTCAAAAGCTAGAATATCAATAAAATAAATCCCATCCAGGCTACAATACAGCAAGCAGCTGTCTGAGCAATTGGTTGAATGTGAAGAAACAACCAGGAGCATCAACCAGGAAGTAAAAGAAGCCAACATGGCGGTCACAACCTTGTGATTGAGACCCCATGCCTTTTGAAAAGGGGGGAGTGGTTTCTATTAAAAAGACAAGAAGGCAGCTGCGATCAAAACTCACCTGTTTTTAAAGGAGGGGAGCTTCAATTAAAAAATTCAATATGGTGGCTACGATTACACAGTTGAAGCCTCACAGTTAAAGAAGCAGGGCATCTATCGCTCAGTTGCAGCCACCATCTTGACTTTTTTGACCTCTTGCTAACTACCCTGGGAACTATCTATCTTCACCTAGCCTTATAAAAGCAGAATTTTCATTATCCTAGCCCTATAAAAACAAGCTTTGTGCCATTAGTCTTGATCTGAGAGTATCCTCCCCAAATATGTCCATTGGCTGGGCTCATACATCTTGCTAAACTCTTGTTTAACTATAATTTGTTGAATCAGCCACATATAGCTGGGCTCATATATCATGCTAAACCAGTGTTTCTCAAACTTGGCAACTTTAAGATATGTAGACTTCAACTCCCAGAATTCCCCAGCCAGCTGTGCTAAAGCATAAGCCTTTTAAAAGCAGTCTATCGTGGTTTGAAAAGGCACAGTGGCTAGGCTCATATAACATGCTAAACCAAAATCCAACAATCATATTATGACTTAGTATAGTATGTCAATCTAATCATTACCTGTTTTTCATCCCATTTTTTTAAAAATTTCTTTTGTTGTGAATCTTCTCTTTATAAAAGTTCCCCAAAGAGAATTATAAGTAGGCTGCCAGGAAGGGTGAATCTTTGCTGAATCTCCTCCTTGGGAATCTCCCTTCAGTCCCAGTTCTAAGAAAAAAAAATTAAAAGCATTTTAGATTTCCTCATTTAATGTTCAGATACACAGAACTTCAAAAACTTTGTGGAAGGCAGGCCTGAGAACAATGACAGGAAGTTTGGCAACTCTACAGTTGTACCCCAGAGGAAGGCTTCAGTGAGAAATTCCTAGAAGCATTCCTGAAAATAAATATGGTGCTGGAACCTAGCATTTTGCTTGGCAGCATAACAGCTTTCCAAATATTGTTTTTAATTAAATATATTTTACAAAAACCAGGAGAAAAGAAAGCCTGTTGAGAGCTCAGGCATCTGCAGGCAAGGTGATTCACATCAGGAACCCCAGGCTTACTGGGTTTGATCCAGTTGTGTCTGTCCAAAAACAGAATGGACATTGTTGGCAGATCAAATTCTTCCCATGGGTATAAACAGGAGAGAAACTCCATACTATGAAAAAAAAAAAAAAAAAAGACCACTTCCATGACATTGGCTTTAGTTCAGAGTCATGTCAGGAAATGAGGCCACACAAGCTACATTACTGTACCATTGGGGGAAGCCACTGAACACTTTGATATGATAATTGATTATTGTTCATTGATTAAAGCTGGCAAAAGAGCAGACAGTACCCAGATGACTTTTGAATTACAAAGCACAGACTTCAAAGCGTGCTTAAGGATTTGGGTTCACACAACAAACTTAAGTTTTACTATTTACAATGCGAAACAGACCCCTGTAATGAATTAGGCAGGGAGAATGAGTAACAAGAACAACAGCAACTGGCACAACTCAGAAATCAGGAACTCATCAGTCATATAAAGCTGGCTTTAGTCTAATCCAAGGGCTCTGATCGTGTTCAAATGAAACACGGGACTGATTGACTGTGTCTGGCAGCAGTTCTTATCAAGGCCTGATTATAGCAAATACATCAGCAATTGCCCAAGACAAGAGGGGCCAGATATGCATTTTTCAGACAGAGACTGCTTTGAGTATGATAGTTTGTGTGCTTGGGGGGACAGTCAAACTAAATTGGGTTTTCCCCTTACTTTGTAAAACAGCCTTTCATCATCTCATGTCCGCCACAGAGCTAAGAATTCTGGGACTTGCTGATTAATATCATTGGAGGTTCACTATCTTTAGTGATACGCCTGGTAGAGAAACTATGCATTCCCACTTGAATCTGTGCTTCATCCAGTCCTGTGGTTCCTTGGAGCACTTCAGAAAGCTTTAACCTTATTTGCTCCTGAACTGCATGGTAATTGTGACCAACATCAGAAATCAGCATAGAATAAGGGATGAAGCAATTCATCCTGATTGTGTAGCAGAATGCACAAAGAACTAAGTTAGAAATTATCTCCAAATACATTTCCATACAATAGATGGACATTTGAAAGCACCTGGGTTTTTTCTTCCAAACTAGAAAATCTTCAGTACTAAGTTCTTTGCTCCTTCCCTTTACTATTTTTATATTTTTTACGACACAAGCATTGGTTCAGCTCAGTGATACATTTGTGCTGTTTGCACAAATAGCCCAGCTTCAATCCCTAGCCCCAACAAGCTGGGATGAAAAAAGTTCCTGTCCAAAAATAAGGAGATCTGCTGTTAGTCCATGTAAATAACAAGTTAAATGGAACAATGGGGTCTTGGTTTTCTAGATCCCTGACCATCATTGTTATTTATAGACCACTGTGATTCACTGCTTTCCATCTGGCTGGTAGTGGGAGATTATACAGTATATATGTGGGGGTGGAGGGTGGGAATAGTCTGTATATATATTTTGGGACAGTGGGGTGGAAGAGTATGTATGTATGTTGGGGTTGGGGTTGAGGTGGTGGTGGTGGTGGGGAAGAGTTGCCCTCACAATGTTATTTTCAGTTGCATCTCCATGGAAAATGGAGCCTGAACCAAAGAGATTGATGGATAAGTCTGACAAAGAGTTTAGTGGATGAGATACAGAAATTAATAGTTAGATAGGTGCTGCTAGGGCTCTTAGGTAGGCAACATCAAGGAATACCCATCTGGAATGAAGTCTCTCTGGATCCCCTGGGACTGCCAGCTTTCCTCCTGAGATGGATCATCTCCATATTCAAAAATCCAAGGCCATGTGCTCAGGCTGCAATTAGTCATAAGAAAATATAGCACAGGAAGGAGTGCCAAGATGAACATATGGCGTGGAACATGTAGGCTGAAAGACAGAGACACTAAAGATGCTGCCCAGCAGGCATGTATGTGAATGTGTGTTGGTGGAATCTGCAGTGACTTGGAAAAGAGGCAAATAGGATTCAGCATTGTAAGTGGTTTTTATAGTCCCACAAACAATAGTCAAACATGAAAATGGACACCCAGGTTATGGCTCAGAGGACAATTTCATTTCATTCAGTGTTAATTTCATGTAGGTTTTCACTTTCATCTTATCTGGGAAGCCCCTAACTTAGAGACTGATTATCTTTTCTTCTGCTGATGGCCACATTCCCTTAGGAGTAATCTGTTGGGGTCCACATAGTAAGGTGTGCTGAAGCAAGTGATAGGTAGACCCCAAACCAAAAGTGGGTGGGGACACATTTTATCTTGATGGCAACCACCCTTCTTTTTCTCATTCCATTTCTCTGACCATCTTTGCTCTCTCTCCTAACAGCATGCTGTAAGGAATGATCAGGTAGCTTTTAACAGGGATCTGAATCAATCTTTTGCAGAGGCTTTCTGAAATTAGTCTGAAGTCCAAAGATTGCTCACCTCTGTCCTAAGTGATAAGCATTTCAGCTGGTGATGCATCACCCTTAAAGTAGTTGCTGACCTCAGCTGAGGTTCAAGGTGCTGTCCCATCACCAGTGATAAAGAATGATTCAGCCTTGTAGATGCCAGATTCTCTAGGTGGAATTGCTGAGTAGAACAGTGTCACCTAACAATATATCAGGCAACAAATGGTGTTGGGCCAGCTCTGAGCCAGAAAAAAATCTTTTTGTTGAAGGGTGCCTATCTGATGGCATTTTGTTCCTCAGACCTAAACCCATCCCTCTTCCCCCAGGTAACCCCAAAAAGTGTAGGGACAGAGGGCATTCCAGGACCAGCCAGGCAACAGCTATAGAGACCCACAGGAGACATTAAGGTTTATGCTTAATGTTTGGTCTGAATAGCGAAAAACTCATGGAGAATGCAGAATCAGGATTGGGAACAAGACTGTGTTTGAATTAAAATAAAATATGTAAGGGCAATAAAGATAATTTAATTTGTAGGCATCAAACAAGGCAACTAAGAACCTGAGTAACAGATGTAATCATTTGTAGGTGATGGATACCAAAGCAATTTTTAAAGTTCAAAATAATTCAGTGCCCATCAAATTAAAATAGCTTTGCCTCCATTATCAATGAGAACAAAAACAATCAAGAGTTACATCAGGACATAAATAAAAACACAATGGACAATTATGTACTAATTATACATACTAAGTGTACATACAAAGGATTTTTTGCAAGTTTGCACAAATAGTATTCTTTTAAAAAGTGCTACTGTCATAAGGAACCTCTGGATAGGCACATGTAAAAAAAGCTGCATGTTTTTCTCCTGGTGCTCCAGTCTCAAAGATAGAAAAACCATTCCTATCATGAATATAACTAATTACATATTAGGATGAAGGCCAAAGAGAGAGTTAATTAATGTAACAGGATCTGAAAGGACAAAAGAAATTGATGTCCTGCTATGATTTATATTCATTGATCTTCTCTAATTAGTACTTATAAAACGAACTCTTAAAACACTCTGTAGTACATATTTTCTGGCTTCAGTATCATTTGATTTCAGTATGTGTATTGCCTGACACATTATATGTTTTGCAAGAAAATTATTTTTAAATGCCTTCTTTTTTTCTTCCTTTCAAAAGTAACATTTGCCATGAGTTAAATTAGCAAGAATATCTCAACTTTGGGGAAGGATTTAATCATTTGTCTCACAACTAAGCTTTTTGGGGAGAGTAAAGCTTTATGCAGATATTACGTACGTGGCCTGAAATGCATGGATAGTCTACCTTGTATCTTTTTAAATAGCTTTTTTGGGCATGGATGTGTGTAAAGATGTTTTGTCTCTAATTTCCTTACAGCCTTTCCCCATCTGAACCTAACTATGGCACAAACATACCCTAGTTTTCTGGCACGTCCTTAAGGGGTTGCCTTTCTCTCATCACCAGAACATAATGAAACATACTTAAGTCATCTTAACTGCACTAGTGTTACAATAGGTTTTATTTTCCTTTATTTTGACACCATCCAAGGGCAGGGTCTAGTTGGGTAAAATCAGACTGTCATCATTAGATTGCAAAGAAGTCAAGCGACTGCAGTGTCTTGAAAGAGAGGTAACGTAAGGACCAACAATGGGGACCGCAAATTCCATGCTGGTTTAGGTTTCTGCCAGCTGAAGGATGGGTTGAGAGCACTTCATCTCAGCAGTGGGAAAGGCCCTTAGACAAGGAACAAAAAGAAAGAGATTCCTGTGCAGATGGATTTCTATTGTTTATAAACAATAAATGCCTACCTCCAGAACTGGCTTTTTCAGGTGACAAGTACTTTATGCATACAGAAGAATGGTTTTATTTGTTCAAATCCACAGCAGGTACACAGGAGCAGAAGTGACTGAAACAAGTGCATGCCTCTTCAGCAAATACTTTATCATGATATCCTAATAGATAAGGGAGATGAGCCCAATAATGTGCATGAATGCAGAGGTGAATTCACCAGCGGCAGAAAAAATATATACTGATGCACAGGTTAATCAGTGCAATGTGTTTTCAGTATTGCTATGGTGGATGTATATGAATGTCTACTTGCATTTAAACAGAATGAATGCATAGGCCAGCTACACTCTTTTGTGTGTTTTCCTATAAACAACAAACTGTAGTAGCACTGATCTTTCTCTTCCCATCCTCCAACCACAGGTAGAACAGATGGGAGGCAGGAAAAATGGGTAGGGGTACCCATCTACTTAAAAAAAACAGTAAAGTACAGTTTCTTGTTTATATTTATGAAACATTCCAACAAATCCTATTCTGAGTACATGTGAAGCAACTGAACACACCAGCCTTTCCCAGCCTGGATGTTCTCACAATGTGCTGGCACTAAAGTCCCCAGAATTTCTTGCCAGCACAGGTGGGGATGATGGGAACTGGGGTCAGTACATCTGGAGGGCTTCCAGGTTGGGGAAGGGTGTTTTAACCAGCTTTCATACCCCAAAACACCAAAAATTGTAGCACGGAAATATATGCCTGCAATCAGGAAGAACAACTCCAAAGCAAAATCTTTATTCACAAAGCTTTCAGTTTATAAAAATACTCAGAGTCCTGCCCACGATGTTGCTCTAATAATAGGTAAAAATTCTGGTCAGGCACAAGTATTTCTTTCATGTGTCCTTTTAAGGCAGGTATTCCCAAGGCTTTTGAGTATGTGAATATTCATATTTTATTTCAGCTTTTTTCATGCTTTGAATGAGGACAAGGATGATAAAAGACCTTTAGTAGTTTGGGATTCTCTGAACTGATTAAATGAAGTTTGGATAGTCACAAGACCAGAGTCCAGAGCCATATAAATGGAACACCTACCCAGTTTCATGTGGAGAGCAGAAGATGAAAAGAGATTACAGTTTGAGAGCAGGATGTAGAACAGCAAGAGGTAAATCTCTTAATATCTTGACTGTATAATTAAACCCAGTAATATCATGTATTTTATTAGGATTATATTAGTAAGCACCAAACTGCTGCATGGATTTGCAAGCAGACACAGAGAGATTTCTGGCTCTGTATTGCTAAAATGAGATAAGAACAGGCAACTCAGCTTTGAGTGCCTTTGGGATATTTTGTAGATACTCAGCAAAATCTGCAATGCTCTTCCAACATTTAGGAGGAGCAGGCAACGGAACCACCTTTCCCACTCAGCCATCTCTCCTACTCCCAGACACCATCTGTTTCACACAGGGATGGCAAGAAGCTTTTGGTGGCCAGAAGTTGAACTTAAAAGTTTTGGGTGAAATTAGGTTGCAAAGTGCAAGGACTGTGTCTCACACATGGACATGATCAGCATTTGCTGCTGCTGCTGCTGCTGCTGCTGCTGCTGCTGCTGCTGTTGTTTTCCTGGGTTTTGTGTGAGAATTGGTGGATGTGTGGGTATGCTTATAAATGGTGTTAACCCTATTTCAGGTCTTACATTACCATTTGCATTTATTCTCATCTCAAAATGATGCAAAACAGCATTGTCAGTTTTCAGAATTTATGAACTCGGGAAGCCACAAACAAGGGAAGAGGGTCATGTACTGACCTGGGCAGAGGAGGGAGGGTTAAAAAGTCAAGATAGGGACAGTGACTATGCAAGTGAAGCCCCACCCCTTTTCTACATATATTGCACATGACACACAGGAAGGGACTAGGCTTTGATCTTGCAGTTATCATCTTGACTTTTTTGATACAATCTCTCTGCAGACACCCAATCTACGCTCCTTTACTTACATGACCAGATGTCTTGGGCTTTGCTAAGACAGGTCTGATGTTTTGGGAGATATCTCAGGAGGTGGGTACCCATCCCCGAAACCCAGAAAAAGGTCCTGGTTTCTAGAAGCTTTCAGCCCTGCCAACCAGCCAGCCAGCAGCAGCAGGAGGCCTGAGTGTTCAAAAACAGCAACAGGAAACAACTTCTGTGTTCAGTGCTCATTGCACCAGGCAAGTACCTTGAAGCAGAGCAGACAGCATCCAGGAACAACAGTCATCAAAATGGCACCAGCTTATCAGGCTGTCTTAACAGGGCCTAGTTATCCTTACATTCTTCAAGTTCGAGGATATCTTCTGGTGCAATGGAAGATGGGGACGGAAGAGAAGATCTCTTATCTCCATTCCATTCTCTTTCTGTGTCTCCATTTGCTCCTCACTGCACCTGGAGACAGGATACAAATGTAAGCGGCAGAGAAGAATGAATGCAAACTGCAGAGACTGTTCTGGGCAAAAACAGTTCTAAAATATCAATTCTTTACAGCATGCTCTATTTTTTTTCCTTGCTTCTTTTTCTGATGATGTTCGTAATTTATCATTAATAAATTAAAAATTAAATAAAATCTAAATCCTACAGTAAAAATACATGGAACTGGGTACTTTGATACAATTTACTTTGTTGTTGTTTTTTTAAGACTGTTTTATTTGCACTCTGTGACAAGTCTTTACAGTGCTGTTCATCAAAGAAAGAAACAGAGATGCCTCCTTAATGCAAATGGCTGAAGATGGAAGCAGCAACAGAGTAAGGATATTTGTGAAGGTGAACTCCTGAAGAGAGTGAATTAAGAGCCTCAGCAGCTGTAGGTCTGTTTGCATGTAGTAATACACAACCCCAGCTTTTTGTCAATGGACGGCACTTCTCCTTTTGTTAGAAACCTCTAAGATGAAAAGTTCCATTGTATTCAAAGGAAGAATAGAGCTCTGGCTACTATTATACTGGCATCTTTTGCATGGATAATCTGAAAAGTGGCACGGGCAACACTGATTACATATCTGTGCCAGCTGATCTATCCAACAAAAAAGCTGTTGCTATCTGTAGTAATATGTTACTTTATATACTGTCAGTGAAGGTAAAGCATTTGGGTGAAACATCTATCATATTGTATGGAAAAATATGTAAGGCCATTGGTAAGTACAAGAAAATGTGGTTGGATTGTATGCTGGCATCAGAAATATTAACTTCGGTGGCAAATTAAAAATGGGAGAAAGTACTTTTTAAAGATTGAAAGAAGCAGTCTATGAAAACTCTTTAAGTGGAGTGGGATGTGCAAACCACATTGCCTATAATGCAGTGTAAACTGCTGCTGACAGGTTTTCCTTTGACATCAAGTCATTTGTTATCATATTTATACTATCAGAATCACACATTTGAAAAAAGTTTGTATTTTTTGTTGAGCTGGAATATCAGCAGCTTCTAATTCAAGCACAACTTGTTGGCTTTCTCTAAAGCCTGGAGTGGATAGGGTGCTGAAACTCTTTCGTGGTCTCCAATCTTACTTTTCACAATAATTGTCCCAACAGCAACTCCTGTGTTCCTTCAATAGCATGATAAAAGCTGTATTTTTTAAAAAAAATCACCAATGTGATAGACATTGTTCTGAACAAAAAAAAGCTGGCTAAAAGAAGAGATGTAAGTCAAGGGTTTTGTTAAAGAGGAAGGAATATCACAAGAAATTCAGTTCCAGAAATGTGCCTTTTCTTTCTGTGATAGTTGTATTACTTACATAGAAGAATAGAGGGCACATTCACTGATTTCTATACATTCTCTGCTGCACAAGATCCATATCTGGAAAGAGGTGGGGAACTCTCTACAGACTGTAAATGCAAAATCAATGAAACAGACTTATTTGAGGAACTGACATATGTAAAGAAATATTGTGCAAAAAAAAAAAAACCAGAAGAAAGAAGGCTAGAAGATGAGTAATGGATAGAAACTTTTACCTGTTTGGGGACCATGGGCAGTACTTCAAAAACATTCTAGTTACAATTTGCTACGTCTCTGTCTAACACGATTGCCTCTATAGAACAGATTTTCAAAATAATACCTGGATATGGAACTGGCAACTCTAAAATCATTGCTCATCTTGAAAGTCAACTTGTATTCACAGCTGTGCTGGGTTCTACAATATGTTTATGAAGAATGAAACTATTCTTCCCCCCCAAAATTCATTATATAGATTCTACAGAAAGTTAATTGTCAGGGGAATAGCCTTGAGCAGTAGTTCTCAACCTTTTTGTGATATTATGGGGAGTTACTATACTCCTATGGAAATGTAAAATTTGATCATATCAGAGATTTTTTTTGTACATTTTACCCAGGTCTCTTGGGAAATTGTGTTATAGCCTGACATTATTAATGATGTAAATGTATACAAATCAATGTGTCTGGTTTTCATTCTTGTAAATCTGGTAACCTATCTTTTACATTATGAATCCTACCATGGGGTAGTAAAACATCACAAGCGCATGTATCACTAAAGGCATTTGGGTTTCCTTTGTCAGAAGGGTTTATATTCTGATCTTGGCAGAATATGACAAATTGGGTTTGCTTAGATTTCTGTTTGAACAGAATAGAAGAATTTGATTTTACAAACAAAATCTTGTTTTGGATGAGCACACAATCCTTGACTTGAGTATCTAAGCAGTTTGGAAAATAACACACTGTTTTAGATAAGAAAAGAGCTTACATTCTGTTCTGAAGCAAGCCTTAGAAATAAAAGACTTGTGGATAAGCAGTGCCCTCACTTCTCTAGGCAGTTTCTGTAAATAAGAATAAAAGATCTCATTGGGCTCAGTAACTGTCAACCCCTCCCAAAGGTTCTTCTGCTCATGAACCACCCAACTCTAGACCATAATGTACCTTTTGTGGCTTGGTGATCAGCAGTTCTTGGAATGTATTCTGGCCACTCTCCATCTGTTTTCCTCTTTATGGCTTTGCAATAAAAGCATTTGTATAGGAGATCTCATGTGCATACAGGATTTCTTGAAGCAGGTTTTTCCCATACCATTACCCACCCAAACTGTGACAGTCCTAGGTAATCTCAGACACTTGACAGAGATGCTTGTGTGTTGTGCAAACCCAGAGAAAGAAAATATAAATAGGATGGCTCTGTAAGCCACTGTTTTTGCCCATCTTTCCCAGTCAGTTGCTCTTTAGATGTGCTGAGTTCAGTTCCCTTGATTGCAGGAGCAGCAGGTCATCCTACCTTAGAAATACAGGAATTAAAGTCCAATACATCTGGAGGGTATCAGATGAGAGAAATTGCAGATAGTCCTATAAGTAAATCACGAAAAAAAATCAAACACAATAGGACTTTTTTTGTCAGGTTCAGCCCAAAGAACTCCACGAGACAATGCATTTATTAGCTTCCACCTCAAGACAGAATCTCACCCGACTGAACCCAAGTTCCCAAGCCAGCCAGCCACAACACCATGAATTCCTTAGGGAGGTGCCAGCCTCATCTTCTTGAACTTCCCACACTCCTGTTGGGGGCTAAGAACACACTTATCTCCCTGAGCATGGCCTTCATAAGTCCATTCCATCACATTTTTGCACCAATTAAACTTTATGCATTCATTGAAAAGTTTCGTAATTGCTCCATCACATAGATTCGGCTGTTGCTTTGGGCTTTGTACTATAACAAATTAGGGCAGGGTGTGTATACCTACTCAAAACAAGAAACTTATACCCATGTCTTATATCTGCCTAATAGTAGCAATTACTGTTCAACATGAATATAGCACTTCATTTGCACAGGATTTAACACTCAGCTTGTTTACTTTTAGAATAAACTTTGTTGTTATAAATATCCATTCTGAAGATTAACTGAGAACATCAGAAAATGAGAACTGACGATAGCTCTCCCACACATTCAAGACACACATCACTGTATCACATGGACCATCTGATGTATTTGACTATTCATAAAAATTAAATGAATGTTTCTTTCACTACCATAGTTAACATGAGCATTTCCACAAGCAATGAGCAGAACATTCATCACTGTGCCATGCTTAACCTTTAGGATTTTTCCCCTGAAGTATTTATTCTGAATTGAGGGGGTTGTCTTACATTTGCTGATGAAAATAGAAGAAGCCATTGTAGCCAAAGGAACAGGCAAAAGGTACAAATGACTACAAACATCATTGCTGTAAAGCACTGATGCTTTGAAGGCTACTTTGATGATCCATTCTTGCTTGGGGAGGCCTGGCTGCCTAATGAATTTCAACTCCCTTTGTAAAACCTAAGCAAAGTTTATCTGACTTTTCTTCCCATCTCCATTCAGTTACTTCTTCTCATCCCATCTCCATCCTGGCTTTTCCCCCTTTTGTTGCTTGCTGTTTCTGCTGGAAGGAGGGTGTGGGTAGAGGTAGGTGTGTTTGGTTGTATGTTACTGTATGCAAGTTTGTGTGTGTGTGTGTGTGAGTGAGAGAGAGAGAGAGAGAGAGAGAGAGAGAGAGAATAGTTGATATACACAGATGGAGGATTAATTAATTTTATAAATAGGCCACCTTATTTGACAGGTAACTAATTTCAACTGGTGGTAATTCATTTAATTATTATTATTTATTCTAGCCCTGCCTCTTTTTGGACTGTGGCTTCTGGCATGTACAGTGTGTCTGTGTGTCTGTGTGTCTGTGTCTGTGTCTATGCCTCTGTGTGTGTATGATTGATTATGTGCCATCAAGTCGTTTATGACTCCTAGCGACCACACTCTTCTCCGAGATGATCTATCCCTAAGCTGTTCTTTCAAGTCTCCCAACAGTGCACTCATCCACACTGTAATTGAATCCATCTACCCTGCTGCCGGTTGTCTTCTTTTCTTCTCTTTCCTTCTACCTTTCCCAGGATTAGAGCCTTTTCCGAAGAGCTGGGTCTTCGCATAATGTCTTCGCAAAGGATAATTTGCGACTGGTTGTTTATGGCTCTGGGTTGATTTGTTCGATGATCCATCAATTTGTTTTCTTGGCTGTCCACGATATTCTCAGGGGTCTCCTCCAACACCAAAGTTCAAAACGTCAATACTCTTCCTACCCTGCTACTTTAAAGTCCAACTTTCACTTCTGTAGAGTGTCACAGGGAATACCATGGCTTGCACAGTTCTGATCTTTGTAGGTAGACACATGGGATTTGAATATCTTTTCCAAGGCCTTCGTGACTACTGTACCAAAGGCTAGTCTGTGGTATATTTTTTGACTGCTTGTTACTTTACTGTTGATGGGTGATCCTAAAAGGCAGAAGCTATCCACCACTTTGATATCTTCATTGTCAAGGCTGGTTGTTCTACCTGTTTTCATTAGTTTGGTCTTCTTTATATTTAATTTTAGTCCCATTTTTTCACTGTGCTGTACTAGAGTTTGCAGATCCTTTGCATTTTTGGCAATCAAGGTAGTGTCATCAGCATAGTGCAGGTTATTGATGTTTCTTCCTCCAGTTTTAAAACTATGCTCATCTTCTTCCAGTCCAACTTCCCTTAATTTGTCCAGCATACAGGCTGAATAAATAAGGAGAGAATATACAGCTTTGTCTCACTCCTTTGCCAACCTGCAGCCAGTCTTTTTCACCATGTTCTGTCCAGACTGTTGCTTCCTGACCTGTATGTAAGTTTCTCATGAGGACATTCCACAGCTTGACCTGATTGACACAACACCTTTTCTATAATCGATGAAACACATACTGACTTCTTTTTGGTATTCTTTGGCTTTTTCAATTATCCAGTGTGCATCAGCAATAATGTCTTGTGTTCTTCAGGCTTTTCTAAAGCCAGCTTGAACATCTGGCATCTCTTTTTCCATGTAGGGCTCTAATCTGCATTGGATGAGCCTAAGCATTATTTTGCCAGCATGTGAAATTAAGGATATTGTATGATACTTTGCACACTCTGATATGTCTCCTTTTTTTGGTATTAAAATGTAGATTGACCTCTTCCAATCAGCTGGCTACTGTGTCATTCTCCAGATTTGCTGGCATAGTTTGGTTAGAACCTTGACTGATTCTTCTTCTGTTGCTTGCCATATTTCTGTGGGTATTCCATCAGTTCCTGTAGCCTTCTGACTTGGTAATGATGGGAGTGCTGATCTAACTTCATCTTCTAGTACTAGAGGTTCCGGTAAGTAAGGAATATCTCCTAAGGTGTCTTTGATGTTGACATCTCTACTGTATAGTATTTCAGTATACTCCTTCCATCTTTCTTTGATCGCCTTTGACTCAGTTACTATCTGTCCATTGGCATCCTTTAGCATACCAATTCAAGGTTGGAACCTCCTTCTGAGTTCAGAGATCTTTTGAAAGACTTTCCTTGTTTTTCCATGTCTGTTTCCATCTTCAGTGTCTTTACAGATGTTGTTGTAATACAGCTTCTTATCTCTTCTAACAGCTCTCTGAAACTCTGTTAAGTTCCTTTCTGAGATTTTTGTCTTTCTTGGCTTTGGCTTCTCTTTTCTTCTTGGCAATACCATGGTTTGTTCTGACATCCAGTTTGCTTTCTTCTCTTTCTTCATTTTTGGCAGTCTCTTTTCACATTCATCCTTAATGACTTCTTTAAGTTAATTCCATAATTCCTCTGGTTCTCTATCAAGGAAGTTCAGGACTTCAAAGCAATTCCTGATGTTCTTGAAAATGGTGGGTATATGTTCAAGATCATATTGTGGAAACTGTCTTCCTTCTTCTTTAGCTTAACTTGGAACTTGCACATAAGCAGTTTGTGATCTATTCCATAGTCAGCACTTGGCCATGTCTTTGATGCTATAATTGGGCTCCTCCACCCCTTTATAGCAATAATATAGTCAGAGTTCTATATACTCCATCTGGTGATGTGCATGTATAGAGGGATCATTTTGGTTGTTTGAAGACAGTGTTAGTTATGAAGAAATCGTTGGAGTGGCAGAAATTGATAAGTCAGTCTCCTGCTCCATTTCAGTTTCCTAAGCCATACAATCCAACTACATTTCCTCTTTCATGTTTCCAACTCTGGCATTCCAGTCTCAATCACAAGCAGGGCATCTTTCTTGCATGTTCTGTCAATTTCAAATTGAACTCGGTGATAGAAATCATCAACCTCCTCTTCTTCTGCATTGGTGGTTGGAGCATAAACTTGAATGATCATCATATTAAAGGATTGTCCATAAAGTCTAATCAATATTTTTCAGTCATTAATTGCATTGTAGACAAGTACTGTTCTTGCTATACCCTTCCTAACTATAAAAGCAATGCTGTTTCTTCTTTGTTTTTCATATCCTGAGTAATAAACAATATGATCTGGTGATTGAAAGTGCCCAATCCCAGTCCATCTCAATTCTCTGATGCCTAAGATGTTATTTCATTTCATCTTTTACTGTGTTGAGCTTTCCTGTGTCCATGCTTCTTGTGTTCCATATTCCTACTGTAATTCTGTCTTTGCAGCTTTGGATTTTCTTTTCCTGTATGGCAACAATATAGGTGCCTAGGCAGCTAGGCTGACTTTCACATCTTGGTGACCCTGCTGGGAATATATACTCTTGGCATACACTCCTGATGTTCTTCACTTATTCCTCCCAGGAATACCACCACCACCCCATGATGAGGCAGCACAAGAAGACTTGAGGGGGGACAGTATATATACACATTTACAAAGGTAAGTAAATATATATGACATATCCAAACTTTTTTAAAAAATAAAGGAAAGAGAAATCTCCAGAACTGGGTTTAGCTGGATTGGCAACCTTAAATTGTATCAAGGAGAAACTCAGCATTGCGATCCCAAAGATCTCTCTTTATTGCAAAGATTTTTGTTATCTACATCCACACCCACACTCACAGCAGCTTGCTTTTCCTTTGGAGGGAGAGTTGTCTTCCTTTTGAGTAAATACAGTAATGTTGCAAATATTATGGCCTACTATGTTTTCCCCTTCTAAAAAATTAATTAAAACTGTGGGGGAGACCTGTTAGTTCCAAAGAACAAATAATCTACTACATTAAGCTCAAACCTGATTTTCTTTTGCTGTACAGAACTTTTGGTGAACAGATTTTCAATACTGCAGAAGATCTACCTTCTTATGAGGAGCAGATTAGGAAGGGATGACTTGAGAAGAAGGTTCAGGTTCTTCACCATTTGGGCCAGGGTAACCCAGGGAATACCTCTCCCTATATGTACCTGCTTAAGCCCTTCACTAATCCTCAAAGGCCCATTGCTGTTTGTCCCCACCAAGTAAAGTTAAATGGTAATTACAATAGAGAAGAAGGTTTTCTCACTTCAGTCATTCCACTTATAGAATGCTTTCCTCAATGATGCACCTAGAATGAAGTCTTGTTTGTGCAATGTCAAAACTTTCCTCTCCTCCTAGGCATTTTTACAGTTGGTCAGCGGTGTTTTGTTTTAATGTTAGGGACCCACACTTTATTCAGATAGAATCGTTTATTTATTTATTTATTTTCATGCAGAAGCCTTCAGTGTGCCAGTGTTAAATCACTTCCTAGACATTTTTCACAATGAGGAGACACCAACCCCTTCAGGCTTCTCCATTAACCCTTCTTGGCTGGATGGGAAAGGGCAGATTCTGCTTGCTCTGCCTTATTTTGTCTCTTTATAGAGAGAGAGTAGAACATTTGTAAGGGCTATGCCTACACTCGCCTCTGTTTTCAGCTGCTACAGAATCTTGCAAAAATGGCTCACTGCAGTTAAGCATGTAAATACATTCAAATATGGAAAGCCAGAATCTGTTTACAACCATTACTTTTCCTCAAGAGGCAGTGCCTTTCCCGGGCACTTACAAGTACTTACTGGAACAAGTACTTATAAGAAGTATAAATAGGTTGGCCAGGCTTCATCTATTTGAAGGACTATCCAGAGGACAATTCTCTCTTTGACAGCATTCTACATATGTTTGAAAGTCCAAAAAAAAAAAAAAATCATAAGAAGAAAAGGCAGAGTCTTGAAGCTGCCAGCAAAAGTGAGCCCCAGGAGCCATTCAGTTACTTCAATTCCCTATGATATTTTATTTCTGCTTAAATTGCAGTATTTATTTTTATGTTTGCGTGGATACATATAAATTAGAATATACAACTTGCAGATGATGATGATGTTTATATTTTTATCTCACTTTTATGTTTGCGTGGATACATATAAATTAGAATATACAACTTGCAGATGATGATGTTTATATTTTTATCTCACTTTTTAAAAATATAACTCAAGGCAGCAAACATACCTAATACCCTGCCTATTTTTCCCCACAACAACCCTGTGAGGTGGGTTGGGCTGACAGGGAGTGACTGGCCCAAAGTCACTCAGCCAGCCACTCCCTTTTCATGCCTAAGGGAGGCCTAGAATTCACAGTCTTCTGGTTTCTAGGCCAGCATTTTAAACACTACACCAAACTGGCTCTCTTTGTTTTGTTTTGTTTTGTTTTGTTTTGTTTGTTTTGTTTGATGCTTCTTTGTTTTGTTTTTAGTGATGCCTAACTGGCTACTCTAATTTCAGGCTTCTCCAACTTGGACTCAGCAGTAAATCAAAGCTCTTCTGACACTTCATATAGCTTAGCTCACTTTCTGGGTTAGACTTACCAGAAGTCTCACAGGCATGATTCAGCTACCTACGAATCTTTATTGCAGACAAGAATGGAGCCAGAGATAACAGTTGACTAGCCACAGCCAGTAATGATAAATGACTCTCATACCCACATGGACTTAAACTTGTTTCTATTTACCCCACTTCCCATGAATTAATGAATTTGTGTCATGTGTTTGGTGACACAAGCAGTTGTTATATAACTGACATCTCTGGCCAAAAAACTGCTGGGTCCCACTTCAACCCTCTGTCTAACATACAGAGGGAAAATAGAGTTGCTGAAAAGGAGAGAGAAAAAGTCATGAGCAAATGTAAATATAAATGCCAGCGGGGGGGGGGGGGATCTTTGTTTCCTTAGAGAGAGTATGAAATTGTCTAAACGTTAGAGCTGTGCTAATCATTCACAGCACTCACACAAACCAACTAAAGCCCTCCAAAACATCTTAAGTAAACCAAAAAATCCAGTAGCCCAAGAAGAAAAAACAGGAGTCATCTACAACACGCAGTGTGAGGACTGTAACAACCACTATGTAGGACAAACAGGCAGAAGGCTTGCAGACTGCATCCATTCCAACTAGCAGTCAGAAGACATGATGAAAACTCCTTAATCTCACAACACATGGACAGATTCAACCATAGCTTCAACTTGAAAACTGTGAGCATCCTAGACCAAACTAAATTCAAAAAACACTAGGGAATTTCTGGAAGCTTGGCATTCAAATTAGCCATCAATAGATACATAGAGATAAACCACATTTACACACCATTCAAAAGAGACAATAAAAAAGCTAAGAAAACAAAAACACAAAAACACATCCTTTCCAGCAGCCAACACCCAGATAAGCAGGGATTAACATCAGGCAAACAATCAAGCAGAAAACAATACCCTAATCAAGGAACTATCAAGGAGAAAAACCACACCCCACCAACACTGGCAGGGCAAGCTACCTTATAAAAACAGGGAGCAAAACCCACGCTAACTCACACTGGTGATGTTACCTAGTTGGGTAATGAAGCATCTGCAAGCAAACAGCCAAGCTCGTAGAGGACTCCACAGTTCAACCCTGAACTATATACAGGTGAAACTCGAAAAATTAGAATATCGTGCAAATGTTCATTTATGTCAGTACGGCAACTCAAAAGGTGAAACCAATATATGAGATAGACGCATTACATGCAAAGCGAGATATGTCAAGCCTTACTTTGGTATAATTGTGGTGATTATGGTGTACAGCTCATGAAAACCCCAAATTCACAATCTCAGAAAATTAGAATAGTGTGAAAAGGTTCAATATTCTAGGCTCAAAGTGTCCCACTCTAATCAGCTAATGAATCCATAACACCTGCAAAGGGTTCCTGAGCCTTTAAATGGTCTCTCAGGCTGGTTCAGTAGGAATCACAAGCATGGGAAAGACTGCTGACCTGACAGTTGTGCAGAAAACCATCACTGACACCCTCCATAAGGAGGGAAAGCCCCAAAAGGTAATTGCAAAAGAAGTTGGATGTTCCCAAAGTGCTGTATCAAAGCACATCAATAGAAGGTTATGTGGAAGGGGAAAGTATGGAAGAAAAAGGTGCACAAGCAGCAGGGATGACCGCAGCCTGGAGAGGATTGTCAGGAAAAGGCCATTCAAAAGTGTTGGGGACTTTCACAAGGAGTGGACTGAGGCTGGAGTGAGTGCATCAAGAGCCACCACACACAGACGGATCCTGGACATGGGCTTCAAATGTCGTATTCCTCTTGTCAAGCCGCTCCTGAACAACAAACAACGTCAGAAGCGTCTTACCTGGGCTACAGAAAAAAACTGGTCTGTTGCCCAGTGGTCCAAAGTCCTCTTTTCTGATGAGAGCAACTTTGGCATCTCATTTGGGAACCAAGGACCCAGAGTTTGGAGGAAGAATGGAGAGGCACACAATGCACGATGCTTGAAGTCCAGTGTGAAGTTTCCACAGTCTGTGTTGATTTGGGGAGCCATGTCATCTGCTGGTGTTGGTCCACTGTGCTTCATTAAGTCCAGGTTCAACGCAGCCATCTACCAGGAGATTTTGGAGCACTTCATGCTTCCTTCCGCAGACGAGCTTTATGGGGATGCTGACTTCATTTTCCAGCAGGACCTGGCACCTGCCCACACTGCCAAAAGTACCAAAACCTGGTTCAATGACCATGGGATTACTGTGCTTGATTGGCCAGCAAACTCGCCTGACCTGAACCCCATAGAGAATCTATGGGGCATTGCCAAGAGAAAGATGAGGGACACGAGACCGAACAATGCAGTGGAGCTGAAGGCCGCTATTGAAGCATCCTGGTCTTCCATAACACCTCAGCAGTGCCACAGGCTGATAGCATCCATGCCACGCCACATTGCGGCAGTCATTGCTGCAAAAGGGGCCCAAACCAAGTACTGAGTACATATGCATGCTTATACTTTGCAGAGGTCCGATATTGTTCTATTTCCAATCCTTGTGTTATTGATGTCATGTAATATTCTAATTTTCTGAGATTGTGAATTTGGGGTTTTCATAAGCTGTACGCCATAATCATCACAATTATACCAAAGTAAGGCTTGACATATCTCGCTTTGCATGTAATGCGTCTATCTCATATATTGGTTTCACCTTTTGAGTTGCCATACTGACATAAATGAATATTTGCACGATATTCTAATTTTTTGAGTTTCACCTGTATATTCTCTTCTATTGGAACCAGCCCTTAGGTTTAATCTAGGTGAAAGCTATGATAAGTCCTCCAATATCAAATATAGCTTTTCAATATATAGCAGCAACTGTTATATAATATCTCTGAATACCCAGTTCATTCCCCTGGCCATCCAGAAGTCCATTTCAGGAGATCCATCTTGTCTTTGTGTCAAAAATGTGGAGGTACTTCCTTTCCCATTGACTCCTGCAACTGATTATCATTAAGGAGAGATAATGTGATGAAAAACATACGAGTATTTCTTCTGGCATGTTATCTGTAATAAACAGAAAGATTGCAACTTAAAATAGTTGCCAACAGCACTGGATTAGAAGGTATCTGCCTTCTACTGTTCAATACTGCAAGCATGCCATCACTGCCTCATGCCAAACTTTTAATGCCAAGTGTTTGAGTTGACAATTATTGATAGTCTTGACAAGAGTTTTGATGCTTTAGTATCACAGCAAGTTATCTTCCCTTTTGGATCTGTAAGTTTTCAGCACACATTTTCCAGATAGATATTGAACTGTTTAACAATTACACTCCAATGCCAGAAAGTAGATCTCTCTGATCCTGCTTTCATCTGGCTCACAAAGGACTCATGCCAAACTGTATCTGACAGGCCTGGAACCCACAACCAGCAAAGCTGGGGTGATAATCCATGATGGATCTCATGCCCCACTGCTCCCGTGGCTCTTAGGAATTAGAGAAATAAGAATTACAGAAATGAACAGATGAAAAACGTTCACCGACAGAAAGTAAGGAATTCTGGATTAAGGGTTTACACAACTCTAGAGCACCTTGCAACCTGACACAGGAATATAAAGCAGAAAAAAGTTGGGGAAGGATTTTATAAGCATACAGTATGGCCCCAAAGTGTACAGTACTTTTTTTTTTTCTGTGAACAATGGTCATCCCAGTTCAAGAGGAGTCCACATTCCAGCTGACTTGGAGTGTTTAAAATCTCCTGTTTCCTGTGCTTTTGTGGTTAGAATGAAAAAAAATTTGCTATCTGTCTTATTCTTAGCACTTCTTAAAATATATTGAAAGTGTCATATTGTTGATAATAATATTAGGAATATGTTCTCTGCAAAGTAGAAAAAGGCTTGATATGCTGCACTTATATGTAGTATCATTTCAACTGTAGCCCATAAGAGGTCTTTTTCCAGTTTAGTGAACATGGGATATGCCCATTTCAGTTGAAGAAGACAGTAGTTCAATACTTCCTATTCAGAGTTTTCTGAGAATATGGAGCTTATCCTTGCCTGAGTCTACAGTGAAAATTAGCATGACATTGTCATACTCATACGCTACTTTAAAACACTAGTCTTCCTTAAGATCAGAGCCCATCTTGTCTGAAGGCTATATGTAAGGAATATCTATCACCTGTGTAACATATGGTTGTAAAAGCTGGTAAGAGCCGCTCATTTGTGGAAGAAACTAATATATTTTTAAGGAGCATGTTAACACACCGTAACAACATTGCCATAAATCTTGCTCAACTACAAAATTTTCCCAATCTATATTCATGCAGTGCCGGATAGAGTGATGGCTGAAATAAGTTAGTTACCATACCTGAGCTCAGCACCTTGACTGCCTGTGAGAGGAAGTTAATTAGACAAACTTGAGCAGCGTCTTCCAGTACTCAGTTCATATTATATGAAAGAAAGAAAATGATCTGCAATGGTTATCGCTCCTGGAATTGGTCAAATGCAGAATAAATGAAGAAATAAGCAAAGTTTGTTTTCACAAAAGAGACCCCAGTTTAATTCAAGGCAAGGAACAAGTGTAGCTGAACTTATTCTAATTCAACTAGCAAGTGGAACAAGAGCAAAAATTCATGCAATTCACATTTAGTCTATATTATACCACAGAATTTTGAGAGTTCCAGGTTTTCAGATGAGAATATACTGATATGCTAAGTACGGAGAGGACAATGAGATAATATATCTTGGCTCTGCTCCCTTGACAAGTGCCCTAACTGAAATGCTGCAGTGCAGGCTTGCTAGAGTCTGGGCATCTACATAGTGTAAGTGCCAAAGGATCATATGGACAAGAACTGGAGAACCTTCAGCTTTCTACACAGAGGTATCTACAAGGAGTGTGTATGTATGTGTGCATGTGCCTTCAAGTCAAATTTGACTCCTGGTGACTGCCTGGACTAGTCCCTGCATTTTTCTTAGCAAGGTTTTTCAAGTGGCTTGCCATTGCCTCCTTCCTAGAGCTGAAAGAGAGTGACTGGCCCAGGGTCACCCAGCTGGCTTTGTGCCAAAGGTAGGACTAGAACTCACCGTCTCTCGGTTTCTAGCCTGGTGCTTTAACCACTAAACTGGTTCTCATCTACAAGGGGTGGGGTATCAAAAAAGTCAAACTGGCAGTTGTGAATGCACAATCCGAGCCCTACCCCCTTTTTTGCATTTGTTGCATAGAATGCGTGTGAAAAAGGGCAGGACTTGGATTGTATGGTCACAACTTTTTTGACACACCCCTCCTTGCAGATGTCCCTGCTTCAGATGCTGTTGAACTACAACTTTCAGTGTTTTGCACTTTTAGTCATACTTACTGCTACTGAAGAGAGTTGATATTCAGCTATGACTAGGGAGCCAGAGGTTCTTCCTGCTGCATAAATCTAAAATAATGCATTTAAAGCTCTTTCAAGTGATCAGGTAATTTACATGGGCAATTTATGCAATGGAGCTCCATGAACATACATGTTTATTTGTATAGGTACCTTTTAACCTCCATTGATGGTGAATGAGTGGTATGATCACACATATGTTGGGGGATGACTTGTCTCTATAATCCCACTGGCCCACTCACAAGATAATTCTGTCTGAGGGAAAATCTGAAGATTTCTTTGGTGTGATCTACACTAGATTTTTTTTCCAGACAAGACCTCATTCAAAAGAATAGACATTATCTTGCCAAAAACTGACAGCAAAGTGGGTTACTTTTGATAGCACTTTTTTTTCTGTGCTTAAATTAAATTAAATGTTAAAAGTAATTTTTAACTAAAGTGAGCCTGAAGTCACTATTTTTCTAGCCAATTTGGGCCCATTTTTTCCTTCTGGCATTTTGGGGAGAGGGATTTAATCATGGAAACAGAAAGTGGGAGGACTCGGGGAGGCAAACGGTTCTGATCCTTACCTTTAAAATTCTTGCTCCCAAGCTCCCCCACCGGTTGAAATCAATCATCAATTAGAAAGTATTTGATTGGTCAAAGTAAGAAGTAGGATGTCACCAGTTCAGGAGGTGTCATGGAGGACAAGACAATGAAAAAGAAAAGCCTGCCATGAGGCTCTCTTCAACTTTCACTTCAACTTTCAGTTGTTCCAGGAATTTTCTCGTAGCCAGGGCAAGTAACTATGAGAAAAAAAATATTTGAAGTGCATTATAATATGCCCTTCCAACTGTACACTGCCCCAACATCATAGACAGCAAAGCTGTGCCTGAACTGAGATAGCCAGGCCAGCTAGACAAAAGAAGAACAAAAACTATTAATGTTTTTGCAGCACAGAATACATATCAATACCTATGGACAGAAGCATTACTCCTGACTGAACGTGAAAATGATTAATAATTATGCTGTCTGTCTGAAAATCTGAAAATTTGGATTTACCAGGCATGGGGAAAAAAGATCCAAGGATCTCCCCTGCACTCATTTGACCTAAAAATTCATGTAAGCTGAACATTTGTGCGAGGAGTATAAACCTACATCTACACATATGTGCATCAAAGTCCTTTGAAAAAGGAAAGCAACATGTTAGCATGGTATTATCATAAGAAGAGATAATTAATATGAACTGAACATAAATGGGAATTATTTATTTCCATTTCTTTTCTGGATTATATCTGGCTGGCTTTCAGTTTCAAATGTTATCACTATTCCCCGTAGGATTCAAAGGGTGATAACTTTGCTTGATTCAACCACATTTTGAGAAGGAAGAGGGCCCACATAAAGATGCAAACAGCTCAGAGAAGAGGCAGTGGACAAAACACTGATGCCTTTTTCCGCCTCTGAAAATGGGGTGGAAAAGGAACTTTTTCTTAGTTTAGTAGCCAAGAAGCTGTTGAGATGAAAGACGAAATCCATGGAAAGTGGCTTATGTTGCTGAATGACAGTAACCTGTGCTTTACAAGAACAATCTGCTCATTAAATTGACATCCAACTGCTTGATTTTATTATGCACAACGATTAAAAACAGCAATCCTGACAGCGTCCTATTCAAATTCTACAAAGCTAAGGAAATTGGAAGCTAAGCCTAAAATTTTAAAAGATATGACCCATTATCAAAAATAATATATAGTATCATCCAAAAGGTTCAAATGTTTCATTTGATTGATTGATTTGTTTGTTAAATTTATACCCTACCTTTCACACAGGAATTCAAGGTGGCATTCCCATTGTCTTTCCTCCTATTTTTTTCCCAGAAGAACCCTGTTCATAAGGTAGTACAGTTGGTCTGGGGCAAGTCTTTGCTGCTCCTAACGCCTCCCCCCCACCCCAATCAGGATCTGAGTTTAAAAAAGATATAGGTGCATGGAAAAGGATGAGAGGATATAATTTGTAAGATGTCACCTTTATTGCTGTTGACTGTGGGGGATGACTGTTACTGAACTTTTCTAGTTTTGTGGAGTTTGAGCCAGAATGGGGTGGCTGTAAACCATCAAAGTTGGTTTTTCTTAGTAAACCTACATGTTCATTTTAAGAGAATATATCATTTTTGTGCTATTAACAATCTCACCTTTGCTTCAGTATATTTAAAACTGCTTTCTTGGGAGTCAGTCTATGTGAATTACCTGATAAATAGGATTAAGTTGCAGTAGTTATACTTTCCTGTCAAGAAGCACATCTCAAACATATAATAAATTCAGGTCATTGGAGGAGGCCCTTTCTATTTTTTTGTCACAAAAATTAACTACTCAGCTACAAAAAAAGAGGCTCTTTCTATGGTACTTTGAAGTGCCATTCTAGATATAAAAGGTATGCCAGGCACCAATTTTTATATACCTCCTCCTTAGGATAAATGTGTAATACACATATTTCTAAAAGAAATAAATACATTTATCAACAAGAAATGTAGGCAACCATGTTTGCCAATTTAAAAAATCAGAATAACATGAAGTCACAGTCCAGAGAGCCAGCTTGTAAAAGAACTTGGAAGCTTCTGTGGTAAATTATATAGGACAGATTAGAAAATGAAAACTGTTTATAATGAATGTTTTTGATTGTAAACAAAGGATGCAACTTAATTCAGAATTAACAGACAATAACAACCATCACATTAGCAGCCATTGCATCTGCAATACACTGTAAAATGTACTGCTTCCCCCCATTTTGTTCTTAAAAACATATTCAGAATGATGTTGCCCATATCCTTATGACCCTGGAGTTTATAGACAGCACTTTCAGCCAATCAGTGCTCAGCTGAGCCAGCCAATAGTTGACTGCAAAGAATGTTAACCAGTCAACACTCAGTCTCTGCTTCAAACTTGCCAGCTATTGAGTGTACTGCCCCTCCCTCCTGACAGCATCTAGTACAGTATTTTGTGAATTAAGAAACCGACCTTCCCCATTTATTCACAGAAAAATATGTAAATACATTCCTACTTCACACACACAGTCCATTTGTTCGCATATGTTGTGTCATTTGCAAAATATTCTTCTCAAGCATGGCCGTAGAGGAAAGTTGATTTTTGAAACTATTAGCAAATATACTGAGAAGCCTAAGCAGCCTACTTTTATCCATGGCACCAGATTAGCACTGCAGATAGTGGCCATTTAAGTTTGTAGAGCAGCAAAATCAGTAACAATAGTTTGACAGAAATATATGATGTACCTGTTACATGTAGAAAAGACTTCAGCACTTTGTAACTTGCTTTATTTACAGCAATTTTTTTGTCAGGAAGGTTTAAAACTTGGCACAAGACCCAGGAGATTATGGATGCCAAGTTTCAAATTATTAGCTAAGAAAATGACATTTTATACTGTCTTATTAGAAAGCACTCCTTATTAGAACAGTACAGAAGTTTGTTTGTTTTTGGCTTGTGTTGAAAAGTACTTTGCTGTGTTAATCTGTGTGGTTACAGAAATGATTTAATAAAGCTGGGAAGACAGTTAAATAGCTTTGATGTTGATAAAGCAAACAATGATATGGCATATGGCCATTACTGTCCCCTCTTGCTCTGCTGCCAAACATTTAGGCATTAAAGATTCCCAGGAATGAAAAGAGAGAGAAATGCAACATTCAGACTTTACACGCTGAATTTTTGGAAAATTTTCTATTTTGCAAGAATCATTTCCATATGGGGCAGCTCCAGTTTTGAGTAAGTGTTGATTTTTAGCTGCACTACCTCATGTTATTTCATGTACATATGAGTGACTGGATTCAGATGTCAGTTTGTCTTTTCTGGCCTGGGGGAACAGTGAGTGGGATAGATGGCAAGCTTACTTGCCATAGCTTTTCAAAAAATGGAATATTATCCAAAACCCATTGTATGGTTTCTGAATGTGGCATAGCATTCACAGTCCATCTTAAAGCAGCAGACCAAAGGGTGTGCAAGTAGAGACCCAAACATAGCCTTCTTGAATGCCTCTGAAACACCAAATGAGCCTAGCCCAACCTCGTGCCTTTCAAATGTTTTGAATACTATGCCCATCAACCCTACCAGCATGGCCAATGGCTAAAACACCTGGAGAGCATCAAGTTGTGGAAAGTTGCTCTACACCCTGTACAGCACATTGAAAAGATATAATTGCTAATCATCGTTTATTACAACGTTGGTACATGAATACCCACCAAAAGCTCTAATATCATCTAGATAATTTTTGTAATCTAGAATACAGATACGTAGAATTTAAAAAAAACCAGCAACAGAAACCCTTCCATATCAATTTCCATATGAATTAGGATATGATTTCTGATATATACTGTTCGTTCTCTGACAGAGAGGTAAGGTTCATACATCACATTAAGCAAGCTTGATTAGCCATGCTATGTTCAATAAGCCACAATTGGCTGCTCATGCACATAGCTTAGCACAATGTGTGAACTCAATTAGAGGCTCCACATTTGACTTATAAAAACAATAGAAAGATACTGATAGTTTCAAGAGACTTCAGGGACGACATTCAATTACATGATTTCTTAGTCTACTCCTTTCTTTCCATCTATTTTATCTATTCTGGCTGGTATTCATGAGCCAGAACTAAGTATGAATGGTTTCTTGGAGGCAGAGCTGATCTCATTCATAAACTATATAAGCAACTGGACAACCCGTGACCTGCTGAGTCATCGTTTCAGAGATATTTCTTTACCTAAACAGAGAAACAGAATGACCAAAGACAAAAAAACAGTGGGAGTGTGAGCGACTTACGACTTGCTGCTGGCTTCCCCATTGACTTTGCTTGTGGGAAGCTAGCAGGGAGCATCAGCAATCTCCCTCCCTCCCTCCCTCCCTCCCTCCCTTCCTCTCCACATATAATATAGGCTTGCACCATTTGCCCTCCCCTCATGACCCTCAGGAGAGCTCCAGTGAAGCCTCCTCTTCCTCCTCCTTGGCTGACCCATGGAACTGCCTGCCACTTTGCTGGGGGGAGGTGGAACAAAGGGAGCCAGAGACTGTGAGGAAAACTGCACCCCACTCCTCATTCCAGCATGTCCCCAAGGGCCCCTCCCTTGAGGGAGGAAGAGGGCTCACCTATCAACCACTGGTGCCCCCCAACCAGCCCTACCTTGCCAGCAGCCATTCAAGTCACTCCCTCATCTTTCCCCCAATGCCCACTGCCATTAAGAGATTTCAAATTTCTGCCTCATTTCCAAAGCAGCCAATCATCACTAGCCCATCAGGCCTTGCGGCCAGCCAACTGGGCGCAGGGGACAGAGAGAGGTGGGAAAGAAGTCAGGGATATGCTGATGATGATCATGTGACCTTGGCTAACCACGGCAGTATGGCCATGCAGCAGTGCTGAAGTGGCCACAAATTTCCCAAATTTTAGTCCCACAGGAATAACGGGTCCCAGATTTTGGACACATTCTGTAAGTTAGCCCATTTGAGGTACCTTGGTTCAAAAATTGTTGCCCTATGACACACCATTTTGCCCAGTTGAAGGTTACAGACACTTTAGCAGTATACAGATACAGGATGACCTACTGGAAGATATACAGATCTTTATCTCATTTACTACAGATCAAAGAAAATGTAACATTATTAGGATTAATACCTATTCATAGAAAACCAATTCATCCATATGCACTGATGCCAAGTTTCCAACTTATCAGGTGGGTTAACTCTAAATGACTGCCATTTCAGACCCTTTCACCTGGGTGCAGTAGCTTAGGTAAAGTACGCTAATTAAAGCAAGTTAAGTTAGTTGCATTTAACTTTAAACATTATAATAAGCCAGAAACTTTGGATAAAAGGTTGCAATGAATGTGTGTGTCTTAAAAATGACAGTACAGTGGTACCTCGGTTCACGAACTTAATTCGTTCCATGACTCTGGTCATGACCCGAATTGGTCGCGACCCGAATCAAATTTCCCCATAAGGTTCAATGTAATTACGGTTAATCCGTTCTGAACCATATGTATTTTTTTTTTAAACCACAAAAATATGACACAAAGTACAGCACAAAGAGAGAGAACGCTAACCTTGCTCGATGCGATTTCTGGAGTGGAGGACAGGAAGGCGGGTGGGGAGGCAGTTATTGCTTGGAGGGAGAGTCCCCCTCCCTACAGGAAGCCACGACCACGTGTCACTGGAGGGAAAATGGCCGCGGATCCTGTTCGTCACCCGATCCGGCATTCGCGAACGGAGGCAAAATTTTGCAAACGGAGCTGTTCATGACCCGAATTGGTCATGAACAGAAGTGTTCGTGACCCGAGGTACCACTGTATGTACACTTCTAAGGTTTCTTGCTCATCCTGTTCTCTGAACATGGCTTGTATGTGACAAAGACCTGAGAAAGGGGTGAGTGAAGAGATTTGACAGAAAAAAATAGTAAGCTTGCCTTTGTGGAAACCCTCTACCCACTGAATTCACATGGTGTGTATAAAGGTCATATATATCACTCCTGCCTTATCAGTACTGAAGATATAGCAATATTTCCCAGCCAAGCAACCACCAGTATTTAGGATTTATTTTTCCTCATCTACAACCAGCAGTAGATCTTGAATAGGATTATATTGGAGAATTGGAGTTGGAAGAAGGAAATAGAGAACATTTTGCCTCTTTATTCCATCAATAAATACATACTGAATTGTCACTTCCTGATTCAGTGTCCTGAATACACAATGTGGTATTAGGCACTAAGCACATTTATCTCTGTTAATGTACTTTCCATTATTGCCTATGTATGCAAAAATCTGAATGTACATGTGGGGAAACACTTAAACAATTACTCTATCATATAACCCAGAGGAGAGCGAAAAAACCAATTAAATGAATGTAATCTACTCTCAATAGATCTAACAATGGCTCCATGTTGAACATGTTAAGAACATTGGTCATAGGCAATATCAACACAAATCTGTTGAGGACAGTGGGGTCACTTGTCTTTATCAGGAACTTTTCCCAAGAAATCAATGAGAAAACAAGGCAAATTATGGAAACTTCTATATTTTACATTCCAGTTTAAGTCTGCCTGTTTCCCCTACTCCCTTTTCAGGTACCAGGTTTCTTTCTGACACTTGTCTCACTACACTTGTAGCTGGAACCTACTGGCCTATTGTTGTTTGACTTCCATGCCTTATGAACCCAGAGCATAGGTCAGATTGTGCTTAACAAGGGGGTCTTAATCATGATCTGTAATTACAGCTTATGGAAGGTTAGCTTATCTTAACCATACACCAGCATGTTCAAATAAAAACTACCATATGGATAAGCAATCATTTGTTCTGCACATTGTTGTCTGCTACTATTGCTTTCTTTTTCACTCCCTGCAGGAGCTTTAGAATTATATTTTAAAAATAACATACTAAGGAAAAGATTAGCTTCCTGCATCCCACATGTGTTGGCTATAAGGCTGACCTTGGTTGTTGCTGTTGAACACACACACAAATTACCAAAATGAAGGGGTGGGGGTCAGTGTTACCTGGGTCATGTTACTGAGAGACTTGTTTAAAAGTGGTGAATACAAAACTGTCATTCAAGTGGTATCACATTCTACTTTTGGGCAAGCAACTCATAGACATGCCCTGTTTCACTTTTGGGGTCATGACCTCTGACTCACATATGAAAAAGTTTAAAACTATCAGTTCTCTGTACTAGCAGAGCAACCAACAAATATTCTCAGAAATGGTTGAACACCCACTTCAAACATAGACTGAGAGAGATACTCATCACAAAATCATTCATGTAGCAGAATGACTTAGAGCTTAACATTTTCTTTAAACATCTAAGAAATCTTTTCTTCTGTAGAAACTCCAAAAGAAGAATTAATGCCACGTTCTAAATTGATAGTTGAAACTGATAGCGCTACCTATTCCTTTAGATAGCAAAATAGAGCTAAGAGTTCTTGGGTTACAAAAAAATGTGATGGGATCTCTATTTCTATTTCTATCTGTATTTCTATTCCTTTTTGCCATGCCAAATTCTCCTTATTTCTCAGTTAGAAGCCATACATTTTTGATATCTAGTTCTATTCCACAAGTTAAAAGAAGATAAAATAGAATTGGTCATATGATACCACATCCCTTTCAATGCACTATTCAAAGCCACTACAGACGTACAGCTGAAACCCATAAAATTCAGTTGGGCCCAAATGGCCCATAAGTCATATGGAAGCTTGTTTTCTTCTAGGATAGTCAACTACAGGGGCTTTACTGAGCTTCCAAGTTATTTTTTTTAAACATTTTGTTTAATTTTTCTAAGAAAAGCAATGAAAACTAAGACACAAGAAAAGCATTCACACACACACCTACACACACACACACAAACACACACACACACACACACACAGATAAGGGAATACCAATCTGTAACAAGGCTAAAAGATCTGAAGAACTTATTGTTCCCTTTGAAAATGTCAGCTTTTAATAATGTGGATGGACTCTTCTTAAATCCATCCTAGAACTAGACATGTTCTCTGCTAAAACTGAAATGAATTGCCATCACTGAGCCAAACCAAAAGTAAACAAAAGAAAACAAAAAAATTTCTTACAATTTATATCATTTTATGTATAGTCATCTAATTTGGATTGAATTACTGAATTTCAAGAGGATACACTGAAAGGTGAGCACGAATTTAAATGTTGTTGTTCAGTCGTTAAGTCGTGTCCGACTCTTCGTGACCCCATGAACCATATTGCGCCAGGCCTTCCTGTCCTTCACTGCCTCCCTGAGTTTGCTCAGTTTCATGCTCATTGCTTCAGTGATGCTATCTAACCATCTCATCCTCTGCCGTCCTCTTCTCCTTTTGCCTTCAATCTTTCCCAGCATCAGGGTCTTTTCCAAAGAGTCCTCTCTTCGCATTAGGTGACCAAAGTATCTGAGCTTGAGCTTCATTATCAGTCGAATTTAAATATACACCCCTAAAGGTAAGCTAGATGTATAATAAACTAATATGAAGTGGTTTAGATATTGGGGGATGGATTGGAATTAAAAATTCATTACTCACTAGAATTATTAGAATCAAATCAAGTATAACAATGTTTTTTTTAACGAGGATGGAGAATCTGGGTGACCCTCAAGATGGGCCTGATTCACAGCATTCCTCATCACCTACCATATTGGCTAAGGTTGCTGAAACTCAACTTCAGCACCATTTTGAAAGCCATAGGTCTTCCCTCCCCAGTCACATACATTTAAAAAAACAGCTTACAGAGAAGGCCAATGTCATATAACTGGGATATGTTTCCTTTATGAATCAGATCAAGGAATTATCCATTACTCTCTTTCTAACAAAAGATTTAGGGCCTGGAACCAGCAGTGTTCCCATGTTATTATTCCTAGAGTTAATTAGTTGGTTATTTCCTGCAATTTATTCCTGTTACATGCCATGTAAAGAAGTGGTACTGGCTACTGGCATTAAAACATCCTTGCAGGGAAGACCATATCAGATGGGGGAAAGTAAGAAAAGTCAATAAGGCACCTTCAATTGTGTGGTTGCAGATCCCATATGGACCTTTTTGACACCCTTCCTGCAGATGCCCCTGATTCTGTGGCACTAAATGCCATCATAAACAGGAAGTCCTAAGCATACAGGATAAATGTTTCATTAAGTACAGGTTTCCCTCATTTTATGTGAGTTCACACTTTGCAAATTTGCTATTATACAATCAACATTTTTTGTTTAAGAATTTACTTTATGAAAAAAAAATTCTCTTATGCGATTTCTACCATCATTGTCAATTTGTGCCAGTCTGTGCCAAGACTTCTTCTTCCAGTAGTTTCCCACACAAGCCCCTTTCTGCCCTTACTCACACTTTTACTATTATGTTCTGCATTTGTTCTTGTGCATCCTGTCTCCCACTTATTTCTGTACCTGCAATCACTATCACTGTCACTATGGGCTTAAGACAGTCACCAACAGTCCAATCCCCTTGCCCAAAATGAAAAGAAAAAGGATCTCTCTAGTATTAGAAACATAACTGGATGTATTATGTTGGACCAAAGCTGGTGAAGGGTCAGCCCTAGGTTGAGCTTTTAACCTGGGAAAATCTACTGTGTACAACATAATAAAGAATGATAATAAAATTTCTACTGCTGTGATGCATTCTACCTCTTTGTCTACCATGATAACCCTGTATGTTAGAAATCCAGCTGTAGAAAATATAAAGAAAATGCTTTCACTAGTCGTTAGACAAGGTAGAAAAATGTTAGTGCTTCAGAATAATGCTCTAAAAATGTATGAAAACATTTGTCAATGCATTTGTGTTACAACATTTGTCGCCATACCCTACAATCCCTTTTTTTCCATTGGTTCAGTGTCTCACTCTAGCCTTATACTTTGCCCAACTTCAAGCTCTCATGCATTTAGCCAACCATCTGAAAAGGGATTTAGAATATGATGGACAGAGCCAAGAAAAAATGACCTTTCATTTGCTTAGCCATAAGGAATGTCGTTAGCACTAGTTTTAGAATGAAGGAGATTGATTTATTTTATGCAACATAGCGTAGGCATCACACATCTGGAATGCAAGCTTCTGGACCACTAGTGGATGAAAGCAAAAAGAGAAAACGCTTTTTACTGGCATCTAATGGTCACCTGAATTTCAGCAGCCCAGACATGGTATCTGTAGATAAGGACATATCTCATGTACATTCATATCAATGGGCTCAGTGATATTTAATATGTAAACTGCCTTCACTAAAATGTATTACGTTTGACCTTTTGTGACAAGCTCTGCTTACAGATTTTGATTAGTGATAATAGTTTCTCATATGCAAGTCACCAAAGGATGAACAAAAATCTCTCAGCCAGCACCCTTATTTTTTCCTGCAAGGGCAGCAAAAACACACCCACACATACATACATCCACACACATACTCACACATACACCTTTGCTCTTTGCTCTGCAGTTATCTATTGCTTAATGCTAAGACAGCCATTAGTAATAAAGCTCTGTTTGTAACCAATATAGATTACCTTTGTCACACCAGATACAGGGTATTTTAGAAGGTGTTTGACATCATAAGAACAATCACATTTGCACATTATAAGCTACTTATGGTAATTTACAATGTTATAAAAGCAAAGTGAATAATTTCTCAGAGTTAAAATGTTGCAAACGTGAATGGATTGCCTGAGACTTAAATACAGAAGCTCTAGGTCTAGGCATATTATTGCCAGAAGATTGATAACTCTTTCTTCTAAGATAACTTTAGTAAAGAGCTCAGAGCCCAAAGCAGTGTGTGTGTGTGTGTGTGTGTGTGCGCGTGCGCATACCTGTGCGTGCGCATGTATATATACGTCCTTCCTTAGGCATAGAAGCTGGCTGGTGTTCTTGAGCCACTCATTCTCTCAGCCCTAGACTGGGAAGTTGAAAAACATACGTCTGCTAACCTGCACTGATTTGCATGGTAGCACACACAGACACACAGACACAAACAGAGAGGCCACCATTATGGATGATCCATCTGTATCAGCTTTCCCAACCTCAAAATTTGCAGAATTCTGAGCTACAATGCTAGCCTCAGACACAGTACAGTAGTTATCTTATATATACATAACATTGCCTCTGTCAGTAAATCTCATCAAATTAGCTTTGCAACTCATAGGAAAGCAATTGTCGTAGACTACAAATTCTTGAAGTCACATTACTCATGAAATCTGATTAAAGCCACTCCAGAGAGAACTCCATATGGTACAAACATTTGAAAAATTTCATCCATAAAGCAACACAGTTAACAAGGGTCTGTATTTCCATTTTGTAGAATCTTTTCCTAGAGATCTCATTTCAACTGTTTCTTAGATATTTTTACAGGTCTAACTGCATTCAAGAATAAGATGCTGGTACAATTGCTTTAAATAATTACTCCCTTTGTTCAGTTTACTATAATCCCTGATCTTCAACTATTTCCATAGTTGACTTCTTAGTGATCAGGTAACACTTGGTTGTGTCATATGAAAACAGAAATTGAGGATTGCCAGGTGGCAGCCAAGATAACTTGGCTCTCTATCTTTAAAATTGCTGCAAAATTGGAAGTCAGCTGTGGCCTTTCTTAGCCATTCTGTTGTCTTTGGATAGGAATAGCAATTGTATGAGAAAGACAATGGTACAGACCAGGCCTTTGTAATGTGGACTATCTTCATGTAAGAAAATGCCCAGATATTGAATTTATTTCATAAGAATCCCCATGTCAAAGCATAAGCCCTCTTATAAAATAGATGGCCTCACTGGGGCTACCAGATCTAGGCAAAATCCATACAGCTGTTAGATTGCAACAAAGAATTAGAATTTTGTATTTTGTGGTAGCAATCATTGTGTACTCTGTGTGCCTCCCCCCCCCTAATGATCTTCTGAATGGTTTGGACCTGGGCATATTATAGGTAGAAGTCACATGAAATCCTTCATAGTTCACTGTCACATGGGCTAGACATTTTGATGGCAAATCAATCAAATTTGACTTATCATGATTTACAGTCTACAGTTTCAGCGGTTCAATGTACAAAAGTGTTCAGGATCCCACCTGGTCAACTTTGGAGGCTGATTTTCAGGTTTTAACACCCAATGATGTGGATAAGTTTGGCTAATGTCATGACTGTATAACTCTTATACCTCATCTAGTAGGAACAGAGTCTTCAGCCAAGTCGAGGAGTTTATAAATTCCTCTCTTCAAGAAGAATGGTTCCAGCTTTATTAAAGGAAGCTGTAATAAGAGTAGTTCCAAGAAAAACCAGCACTGGACCCAGAAGATCTGAATAATTTTTTATCAGTGACCAATATCCACTTCCTGGACAATGTGCTCAAATTAGTCAATCTTAGACATTCTTGGATGAAATGGATTTTCCAAATGAATTGCCATTGAGATTTAGGTATAGTTTTGGCAATAAAACTGCCTTGGTCACCCTGCTGGATGACCTTTGCCAGGAAAGAGACAGTGGGAATATGATCCTGTTGATTTTATTGTTTTAGCCTGTTGAGAGACAATGTGGTATAATATTTAGGCACTGAACGTGGATTGAGGAGGTCCAGGTTCAAGTTCACCTTCAGCTGTGGAAACTCACTGGGTGATTCTGGGCCAGTCAAAGGATCATCATGATCCTTAAAAGCTTTTGTATGTCAATTTTCTGATGAGAAGCTAACCTTTATAGTGCTAAGATGCTTGCCCAGTGGCTTTAAAAGGGCAAAACATTTTTTTAAAAAAATTATGTTTGATAGTCAGCAACCAGAATTTACCTTCTACTCTGTTTCTCAAAAGTTAATCTCATGAGCAAGAACAAGCAGGAGGCAGGAACTATAATAGATGAGTGGAAGTAATATTGTCACCAATTTCTCCTGTAAGCAAGTGTGACTCACAAGCAATGGATATCTTCCCCTGTGCTTTGTTTAGTATGTTATCTGAATCAAGTACATTGGCTTGTCCTCTTGGAATATGTCAGGAAAGAAAGTCCAAGCCAGATGATATGCTAAACAAACTATGGAGGGAGCTCTCCTTAGGTTGTTAGCTGTGCCCACTCATCAGAGGAGCCAGTGGGAAGAAGAACAACACTACTTCTATGTTAGAAAGCTAAAACTCCAGTGAATGCTGGTTTCCTATAAAGTGCCAAACACAATGAATTATGTGCATATACAAGATTCTGGAACACAGACTTACCTATTTAAAATTTTGTTAGGAACTCAATTTTTTATGGAACCTTAACCTATTCAACTTGTTGGGTGGGGAAGATAACATGTACCAGGCATGTTTTTACCAGCATATTGGTGGCCATGGGCATTACATTACTCGCCTCTGGCTTGCAACTTTAACTTTGTTGTAAGTTTGTTGAAGGATTTAAGATTTTTTGTCACTATCAGAAATGATAGGATTATATAGACTTTTTATTTTACCTAGTTTAGGTAGTATTCTATGTTAATAAATTAAATTTCATGAAGCAAAAATAATGTTAATTATTTTCACTCTGCTGTCAGCTAAAATAATAAATATAAGTCCATCCAACATACCCAAATTGTTTCTATTCATTCTTTAGCAGAAGATCTTAATATTTTCCATGTATCTTAGCTTCTTCAATTGATTCTGAAAACCTGTTTTATAACAACAAATGCACTATACTTAAATTAAAGCTCAAAGTTAGAACCCTGATGGATTCCACGTGCTAAAACCCCTTTCATCTACTTATACACTGGATCACATTTAGTTCAAGGTGCTGATTCTGATCTATAAAGCCTTTCAGAGCATTGGCCCAGCATATCAAAGAGATTGCTAGCTCCTTCTCTAATCCGCACAGTGATTTCTCAGACAAATTGAGGAGGCTCTTTTATAAATACCATCTGTGTGTCAACTGAAACCATCAAACATGTGTAGGGAGACATTCTTGATGACTGCTTTGCACTTATGGAGAGAAATTCCACAAATAATCTCTCAAACTCTGTTGGGACTATCTTCCAGAAATATATATTTTCTCCATTTTTTAAAGTAAAAAAAATGAACTGGCAATTAATCTAGAAAAAAAAGTAATTGGGGTCTTACAAAATTTCCTAATTTCCTCTTTCCAACAAAGCTTTAGGACAAAGCTTTAGGACCATTATGTAACTAATAAGACCAATCTGCATTTCTGGAGGCTCTCTATCACTCCTTTTAAGACTATACCTGTTAAAGAAGCCAAATTTTCTTCCCTCACTTTCCTATAGCTTTCCTTGTATGCGACTATTTTGCCCAGTGAAATGTTCTTGAATAAAACCTGAAAATTTGTTTACTATTTTGTAAACATCAGCTCATATAATATATGCATTGTCTCTATAGATTTTGATTTTGTCTGGACAGGTTAATTAATGTGCACTATATTTTATCATTAAAAAACAAGTAACTTTTGCTACTATTTTATATATCGCTAATCCATCTGGAGCTTTGTCAGATGCACACACACACACAAAAGAACAAAAATAGTGCATACCTCCATGTCAATTTATTTTAACTTCAAGAACTTGGAAATGGAAAATCAGATGCTACATTTCACCTTATTAAACTCATTTCTACACTATTACTTTTTCCTGAAATTTTCTATTTTCTTTGGAGTCCCTTCCTTCCTTCCTTCCTTCCTTCCTTCCTTCCTTCCTTCCTTCCTTCCTTCCTTCCTTCCTTCCTTCCTTCCTTCCTTCCTTCCTTGGTTACAAAACCCCTTTTACATCTTTGTGAAATATCCCATGTGCTTGGGAAGAGGAGGTCAAGACCTTCTGTTTTACTTTTTTTTCTATCATTAAAATGAAATGAAATGGCAGAATCAGCTTCTCCAGATTGGGCAAAAACTATTGAGACTTTTCAGAAGGACAGTGCCTTTAACTAAAACATTCCTGTTTTCAGGCTCTGCATATTGCTTCCCATTAATTTCACTTGAGAGATTATAATATAACCAATCTAAATGTTCCAATATTCTACCATCTCTTTTCTAGGAAGGCTTTAGTTCCAGTTTTCTTTTTCATGATTTTAACTGGTGAAATAGCCCAGGAGAGCAATAAAATAGGTTGAGATTACCAGCAGAAAGCTAGCTGTTAACTTTCATAGGAGACTGTGCTTGATAATTTTGTGAATAAATATTAAAAGAGAACTTGGTCATGGGAAAGAACACTGCCAGACAACAGCACAATGTAGTATGAAATCCCTTTCTTAATAATGATTCCAGCTCATTGCAGAAAAGCAATAATGTTCCCAAGTGTGGAAGCAACCTAATTAAAGCCATATTCTATTTTTTTAAAAGTAAACAAGTTTAAAATGGAAACTATATGAATATGTTTATCTGACCTCCATCATTGCTCCACACAATCACTTTCACCCACTCTGTTCTATACACATAACACACCTGTGGCCCAGCTTCTCTATTGTCTGTCCTAAAGTTGACATATCTTTAGGAATAGCATGTATATTTTCAAAGACATTAAGCCCTACAATCACCAGAGTTCTTACCTTAATCTTGTTTCCTCTTGACTTCTCTCTGTATTACAAGGAAGGAAGGAAGGAAGGAAGGAAGGAAGGAAGGAAGGAAGGAAGGAAGGAAGGAAGGAAGGAAGGAAGGAAGGAAGGGAGGGAGGGAGGAAGGGAGGGAGGGAGGGAGGGAGACTGATTGGGGTGAGCTTGGTTAAAATATATGACTGATGCAAGAACATATGAGATCTATTTAAACGTTTAGCTGCCAAACTAGAGATACTTGCGAATTCAAGCAAAAAAGTCAGCATTAAAAAGAACTCTAATCTGTAACTGAATATGACAGATTTTTGGTGATATCCTTACCCTAAAAGGGGAAAGAGAGATTAAAAAATTCTGCAATTCTGCTAAAAGCTCTGTTTCATTTCCTAAGCTGCATATTTGTATGCACACTTACAAGTACGTAACTCCAATTAAATTCAGTGGGATTAAAATTATTGTACTTATCTCATTCCTTTCCTATGAAAGGCTAACAAAACATGGATTCTTCCCTAAAAACAACCTCGTTTTTAAGATATTTATTCTGCGTAAAAGAAACTTCCTTTCTGATTCCTCCCAGTCAAAGAACTCTTGCCAACACTGAAGGTCAATTTGGTAAAAAAAAAAAAAAAAAAGTTGAGAAAAATCAAGGACATACTTCAGAAAGAGCATTTAAAAAATCCCCCTCCTATTAAAGATTTTTTTAATGCGTATTCAACAGCAAATGGATCCTTCCCCTCAAGCCATTTCCATCAGAAATAAAAGCCAGTTGGGCTTAGTGGATGGCACCACCAAGCCTTTGAAATGATAGCTGTCACCCTTCACTTCATATATTTGGGACAAAAGGTACATTTCTTTCTTTTTTCCATGATAATTCTCAGAAATTACATTGTTAGATACCACATTGTTATTTTGTAAAATATCTCAGAATGACAGTAATGAGAGCTAGGAGACAGCAAGGAAATTGCTTCTCCTCCTGTCTGCAATGAGAAGATTACTCGTCTCAGTAAATTTTCCAAGATTTGTCCTGTCTGCTATCAGGGATTCCGATCCAGAGGCCCCATGTCTTCCCACGAGATGATTATTCTACAGTTTAATAGTTCTTGCTGGCAGGACATTGTATTTTTTTTCCTCCTGAGATCCAGTTTTCCAATGCTTGTGTTTTCTATTGTGTTGGCTGCCGAAGTAAATGTTGCCTTGCACATATGGTGCCCAAATTAACACATCTAGGCAATAAAAATAAAATTGTAATGTCTGGAGAATGAAGAGAAGCTGGGTAAAATTGCTGTCATCATTTGCATGTTTAAATTTGTGACTCTGGCATGTTTTACAGCCATCCTGTGACAAGCTGATTTTTCTGGCCTGCCTTATCTGTGTTTTGCCATGATACCCTTTCTGAGTCATGTTGTTTTATTCTTCTTGTCTACCAAGACAACACAGAGAAGGACAGAAAATCCAAAGCATTGTATACAGCTAGGCTAAGAGAAGGAGAGCTGTCCCCTGACTTTTTGGCACCAGAGGAAGAACATCCAAATGGGACTTCCTTCCTTTTATCTTTCCACACCCCTAATTCACATGAGGCTCAATTTACTAGAAAGCATATGTGTAAATCCTCTCACTCCCATGAGCAGTGTTGCAGCTTTTTCAATACACTTATTAATTTGAATTACTTGCCAGTTACTTTGGGTGCACTTCCTTCCAAAACAGTGTAAAATATACATTTTAACACACCATAAGGAAACCACCAGATGGGGATCCAGGTCAGCAGGCAGATAGGACATACAAAACAACAACAAAAATCAGACCATTGAGATGGATCTACAGTACTTAAAGTCTTAATGAGTAGAATTCTCCCCTCTTGCTGTAGCCCTTGTAGAAGGAGAGCTGTGTTAGACTATGGTAGCCAAACATCAAGTGTCTGATTGCACCTTGTCAGACTAAGAAATTTTATTTAAAGGCATAACATTTCATCAGCCTGAAAAGGTACTACTAAACTCCCTCTGATGTTTGCCTCTTACAATGCTGCCCTTTCTGCAGAATTAACCAAAGCAAGATTATTTAAATGTAGTGATCAGTTATAATGCCTTGCATGGGGAGAAAGCAGTACAGAGAAATGTGAAAATAAACTACATTTTCAGCATACCCAATAAAGAACAAGTGGCAACATGCACCCCTCCCCCCATTGTAGATCTCCTATCTTCTACATGATGTTCAATGGAGGCTGCTCAGAATTCAGGGCCTTGAGCTGGCATAAGATTCCCACTTATTTGGTCACGTTCAATGAACACACATGCTTTTTCTATTAAGAGAGATACTAGAATAGACTATATCCCAAATAGGTAGTCCCATTTACTCATTTTTCTCACTGTACATTGTATTTCTGTTTAAATTATAGCCATTATTTCTAAACTTGCATCTAAATAACATACGTAAATAAGATGTCCTCTTTTTTGGTGATGCTAAATGGCTTGCAAAATATGTTTCTTTCTCTCTTCTTTTTCCATGAACGATTCTTCCTTGGATTAGGTCTGTTGGCTTGCATTCTGGAGTTTGGGCCCTTGCACTTAAGTCCTTCCTATGTGGCTCCTTAACACAAGGTAACAGGATCCCTCTCTCCCTAAACAAGCAGTTTGGAGGTTTTTTCTGGATCTGTTCTCAGGTTTCCCCCCCCCTCTTCCCTACAATTGCTGTCTTGTCAGTTAGGCCCAATTAGATCTGTCAAAGGATGGTGTCTAAACGTTTTAAGGATATAGCAAATCGTATGTTTAAAAAAGAGAGAGAGAGAGAGTTTTATCACATACAAGTCAGCATTGAAATCCTCACGCTGGGCTGAAAGGATGAAAAGTGTCCTGCATGATTTTATACATGAAAACCAATGTGGCTACTTGCCCAAAAGACAGCTGAGAGATAATTTTAGAAATATCCTTAATATATTAGAATACTTGGAACAACACAGTGAAAAACAAGCCACGTTGATCTTTCTTGATGCAGAGAAAGCATTTAACAATTCGAACTGGACTTTTCTGTTTAAAATTTTGGAAAATATGGAATTTGGAGAAAATGTTATTAAATAGGACTTCCGGGGAAGCAACGGCAGACTGAAGACTGATGGCCTCAGTGGAAAGAGGAGCCGCTGAATGGATTGGCTCCTCAGAAATCCTCTCCAAATCAAGAAGAGGACCAGGTTTACCCCAAATTTGCTCCATACAGAGGCTCCCCATGAAGACATCGTAGAATAGTGATCTCAGGCATGTTTGAGAGCTCTGGGAGCCAGGGGAAAATCATCCTGCCTAAGCCATGGTTCAGCGCCTTCATTTGGACACTGGGTTTGCCCACTTCCTCTCTTAACCACCTTAGGAAATTGCTTGTTATTGATCCTTTGGATGTTAAGAACCTTCTGAAGGGCAAGTTTTATTACGCCGGAAGACTTGTCTTCTATCCTGGATGAAAGAAGTTTCATGTAAGTTTAAGGATTAAAAAGAAAAATTTTAATTTTTGGAAAACAGCAAAAGAGGGACTAGAATGTTGATTATGGAAAATTAAGGGGCCAAATGGACCTGAAATAATATTTCCTGTGGGTTGTTTAAAATTTTATAAAAGTATATATGAAGATTTTGAAATTAACTGTAAATAATCCTCCCATGGGAAAGTTTTGCTGATTGGAAAATAAGCATATGATAGAGAGGACTTTGAAAGTTGACTAGAGGAAACCAGAGAGAACTGAGGATTACAATTAAAGGAGAAGAGACCTATTAATACAATGGAGCAATATTATCTGACTACAGAAGAAATTAAGGCTGTTTGGGAACAATGTATTCAGAAATTACTTTCAAGATTGTCTGCCACTACAAAAATGGATCTAACAGAGGCTACAGAAGAGGAACAGATTTTACTGGACAAAATAGAGACTGAAGCTGACTTGAATGTGGATTTGAAAATGTATTTTAAAGAAATGCCAGACTACAAGAGTGATATGGAAAAAGATGCTGTGGATTTGAAAATGTATTTAAACATGACAGATTATAAGAGTGATATGGAAAAAGATGCCACAATGGATTTACAAAAGAAACTGGCTGATGTTTTAACAATTAAAGGGGAGATAAAAATAATTAATCAGAAGAGTGACTTGGATAGCCTTCTTATTGTAGATTTACAAAAGGGACACGTTAAACTACTGAAGCTGTTCCTGAGAGGAGACAAAGAGAAAATGATAAGAAATCAACCTGGGGGACATCATTTGATGGGAAGATCAAGCTTTTAAAAAGTAAATGGAAAGAATATGAAGTGGATTTATTCAACCAATACATGTTATAGTTTCTGGTAGCTATTAATGAATTTTTTTTTTTTTTTTGATCAGGACTGAATGATGAGGCTTTAAAGATTTATTTATACAGAGAGATTTCTTTTGCTTTATTTCTCAGAGAAGGCGATAAGTTGGAATACAAAATGGATTTACTTGATTAACATTAAAATATATATGTTATTATTTCTGGTAACTCTTAATGGACTTTTGCTGATTAGGACTGAAGTTTTTATATTCAATAGACACACATATGCCCAAAATTAAAAATAAGCATGTAAATACACTGCTTTATGCAGATGATATGGTACTGATGTCACATACTCAAGTAGGAATGAGAAGGCTGCTATGTAAGATTAGTACATATTGCACACTTAACTATCTGTCTATCAACAAATCTAAGACCAAGGTAGTTATCTTTGGGAAAGGGAGGATCAGGTATAATTGGACCCTGGACAGGGAACATATAGAACAGGTTAAGTCCCATCTATACCTAGGGCTTGTTTTTACCAAAACAGGTTCATGGCTCCCCCATTTCAAGAGAAGTTCTCTAAAAGCTACAGCCTGTGCCAATGCCTTAAGGTAGTTAATCAACTATAGTTACCCAGGATTGTTAACCCCAATTATAAAGGTTTATAACAGTAAAATCGTCCCAGTACTTACCTACGGTGCAGAACTGTGGGGATGCTTAAATGTCCCTTTGCTTGAACAGATACAGTCTTCATTTCTGAAATGTATTTTGGGGGTGGAAAAGTCAGCTCCAATTTGAGCTGTAAGAGCAGAGCTAGGCATACCCCCCGTACAAAGCCATTTGGCAACAAAAGTATTTAATTACTGGCTGAAGATCCTATCTATGGAGTCAGAAAGATTACCAAAGCTTTGTTTTGAAGAACAGATGCACAACAAGCCTTCTCATGCTTGGGTGGCCCGACTTATCAATAACATCTCCCAATATGGATTTTCAATCCACTTCCCAGACCTGAAGGCCAAGAAAAGCTTTAAACAAAGGGGTTTGGACATGGCTGCCCAAGAGGATATAGCATTTCTTAAACATCTTAAGTCCTTGAAGTGACTAGCCCAACACAAATCAGTCTTTCAACTAGAAAAGTACTTAACAACTCCCTTACCCCAATATCTTAGAAGAGCTTTTTACTAGAGCTCGTTTTGATCAGTTATACTCTGTGGTAAGATATGGGAGATTTCAAGGAATTCCATATGAAGAAAGGCTATGTATTTGTGGCGCCTCAGCTGTTGAAGATACTGCACACATCTTATTTGATTGCAAATTATACTCAGTAGAAAGGCCTGGCCACTTAGATTTATATTTAAAAAATAAAAAATACTGGAGCAGCCAGCAGATACTTTTCTACTTTTTACAGGGCAAGAACTTGCTTATTACCAGTAAGACTGCACTCTTCATATCAAAGGCAATTACAAAGAGGACAGATTATTTAGATCAGATTGGTGTTGACTGTAGGGGTGACGGTTGGTATGAACTTGTATCATAGTTTTACTTATATTTACTAATTTTAATCTGTATGTTTACAATGGCTTTTTATTTTATTTCCTTTATACTTGATACGGTCAATAGACTAAATCAATAAAGTTGAAGGAAAAAAAAAGGACGGAATGATTAGTTTTTACAATTAGTTTTTTGATAAGAAATGAGATATGGGAAGAAGAGATTTTTTTACTGAAATACTAGACAAGGTGTTAAGTTACTGAAGTTGTTTATATTTGTCTGGAGGGAGAGGGGAGTCATTTTTTAATATATCTTCTTTTTTTCTTTTTTCTTTTCTTTTTTCTCTGTCTGCACTTTTCTCTTTACTTTTTATATTTTTCTTAGTTTGTATTAGTCTTTTATCTTTGTATTTATAAACTTTAATAAAATTATTACAAAAAGCTTATGAAATGGGTAAGATTGATATATACTATACAAACAGCACAAATTAATGGTGAATTGACTAAACCCTGTGAAATACAAAAAGGGACAAGACAAAGGTGTCCACTTTCATCACTGCTGTTCATTTTAGTTTTCAAAGTTCTTAACAGAGACATAAGACAAGATGAAAGAATAGCTGGGGTGAAGGTGAAAAAAGAGGTGTATAAATTAAGGGAATTTGTGGATGACTTGGTTTTAATTGTGTAAAATCCTTTGGAAGGAATAAATATATTAATCGAAAAGCTAAAAGAATTTAGTGCATTAGCTGGATTTAAAGTTAACAAGGAGAAAACAGAGATGCTAACAAAAATATAAAGATGGAACATCAAAAAGAGCTGACGGTAAAAACTGGTTTTCAGATATAGAAAAAAGTAAAATATCTCAGTGTTACTATGACTAATATGAATTGTATGTTATTTCAAAATAATTATGTCAAGGTATGGAATGAAATTAAGAGAAGACTTGTTAAGATGGGAAAAATTACAATTATCATTGTTTGGAAGAATTTCTGTGGTGAAAAATTTAAGCAATGGCAAAAAGATATATCCATATTTATATGGCGGGGTAAAAAAACCAAGGGTTAAATATAAAATTCTTCAAGATGCGAAATAATGAGGAAGATTGGGATTGCCTGATTTTCAATTATATTTTGCAGCCTGCTGCTTGGCTTGGATGAAACAGTGGGTGTTACTGAGAAATAAAGGAATGTGAGAATTAGAAGTATATAACCTGGGGTTTGGTTGGCATGGGTTTTTATGGTATGACAAAGTTAAAGTTAATGTAGATTTCAGAAATCATGTAATATGTGAGAAGTGCTGTATTAAGAATATGGAATAAATACAAACCCAGACTGTGCCCGAAAATACCTTTAATTGTCTCAGCACAGGAAACATTTTAAGAAAAGAAACAGCAGGCAAAGGGAAATGATTAACATATCAAGATTTGTTAGTACAGGAAGATGAATGACTTAAGATGAAATCAAGAGAACAATTGACTGCAGTGGGATTTAGTTTTCAATAGTTTTCATATGGACATTTAAGAGAAAGATTTAACATAGACAAAAAGGTAACTGAAATTGAACAATATAAGATGGAATTTGAAACTGAATTATGTACAAATGATGAATATGTGATTGCAAAACTATATAAACTTTCGCAAAGATTTGAAATGGAAGAGGAACAGGTTAAGTATTGCATGATAAAATGGGCCATGAATTTTGGCTTTTATATATATATGGACACATGGCAGAGAATTAGGCTAAATGGGATGAAATTGACACTGTGTTATAATTTAAGATAATTTTTATAAAATGCTGTACTGTTGGAATATGACTCCAGAGGAATTTTCAAAGATGTATAAAGGTACTTCAGATCAGTGTTGGAAATGTGAAAAGCAGGAAGGGACATTTTACCATGCATGGTGGACTTGTCAAAAAGCTAAAAATTCTGGATACAAATACATACAGTGATACAAAGAATTTTAAAGATTAACACTGAGGAAAAGCCAGATTTTTTTTATTGGGACTTATGGATAGCCAATTAGAAAAGACTCATGGAGTATTGATTTTGTACGTGGTGACTGTAGCAAGATTATTATATGCACAGCGATGGAGGAATACTGAAATTCCCACGATGGAGGAATGGATTGTGAAGATGACAGAAATGGCAGAAATGGTGAAACTGACCTGTTTGGTCAGAGATAAAACAAGAAGTACTTTTATAAAAGACTGGAAATGTTTGATGGACTTTTTGCTGAAAATGGAAAAAAGTGAAGTGATGATTTATGGATTTGATGATTGAAAAAGAATTAAATAAGGGGCTGAAGGGATTTTTGTATTGATAAAGGAAGAGGAGGGATAATGACTTTGTTTATAACTGTTGAAAAGGAGGTGGGAAGTTGCTTTCTTTTTCTGATTCTTGTTTCTTTAGTTTTTTTCTTTCTTTGCTTTGATCTTCACACTATTTTTCTTTTTCTTCTTTTTCTTTCTTTTTTTTATATTCTTTCTTTACATTTATCTTTTATGTATATAAAAACTTTCAATAAAAATTGTATGTGTGTGTATGTATGAGTGTGTGTGTGTGTGTATAAAGAAATCCTCACACTGGGAAAGCAAACAGTTCATTCCATTATGCTTATTTATTATTATGTTTATTATTATCATCATTATTATTAGATTTTTATTCTATCTATGTGCATGTGTGTGTGTGTCAAATCAAGGCGGTGAACATACCTAATATTCCTGCTCTCTATTTTTCTCACAAACAACAACCCTGTGAGATCGGTTGAGCTGAGAGAGAGTGACTGGCCCAAAATCACCCAGCTAGCTTTCATGCCTAAGGCAGGACCAGAACTCACTGTAATCAGCTGAGTGAATGGGTAATCACTTATCAAACTTTTTTCACTACCAGACCTATTGGAAGTCTGGGTGAGGAGTTCACCTAAACATCTGTTCAGATCTGCAGTGGTACTTCTGGAAATTTCATGCACAACTCTTGCATTATTTGGCTGCTTTTATTTTCTGTTCTTTTATGGCACAATTCTACCAAGTCTATCACCTTTATTGATTGTGGGGGGTCAATGAAGACTTGGGGATAGATAATAAGGGAAGGGCAGGGGAAGACGCCAAGTAAGTTCATCTTGTCATTCTCTCCCCAGGTAAGTTGAATAAAAAATAAATGTGAAAATTGAATCTGAATGGGATTTTAGTCCTCTTTGGAACACAGGACAAAGCTCAATTTCACGGCATTGTAACCATAGTAAGCTGCATGCCATATGCTTTTCATTTAGTCCCTGTTTCACTCACAGGCCAAGTTTACCACATTTATAACACAAACATTTTTAAAAATTGAAATTAAACATTGGGGTGAGCTTGGTTAAAATATATGACTTAATCATATGTGCGATTTTTCAGTTGTCAAGTATAACAATGAAGATCATGATTGTCTGGTTGCCAACATATACAAGAAAAACTTGAAGCTGAAGCAGGACTTGCTAACACAGTCATTCCTTGCCTTAATCCTAAGCATATCAGACCTACATTAATGATTGCTGCAAGCTGAAACTCATGCTTGATGTCATATAACAACAGCAAATCAGATTCTGGAACCTATAATTACCTCAATTAATAACGATGTGAAGCAGAGTTGTTTTCTCTTTTGGAATACCTGTGTTAGAACATGAAAGCTTTTGTAACCAGATTTTTTAAGACCTTGAAGACTGTTCTGATAAGTAAAAGAATGCATAATATTAAGCTGGGGGTGTGGAAAGCAGGGAACAAACTATGGCACCAGGTTTGCATATGCACTCTCAAGCCCTGTTTTACCAGCCCCAGACTCTTCTTGACCACCATTGCTAAAATGGATGGCACAGCTTCGCGCTTCTTTTTTAATGTAGGAAATACATGAACATTGAACTATATGCCCTAATGTAGGTTTAATATAATTTTTAAAGCAAAAAACTGCCCCCACAAAATACCAGGAAACAGAAACAAAAATCCCATATGGGATCTGGCCACCTTTTTGTTTAATTACGTTATCCACTGTCACCCATGACTCACCAAAATGTATTAAGGGTGGCCTCTGGCAAAAATCTGTCACCCTCATGCTAAGCTGCAATGATGGAAATTCTTAGCACATTGAATCAAAAGCTTTTCTGTCAGATGAAATACACAGCCTTGATTTCTTATCAGTGATACAGCAGTAGAAGGGTGAAATCCAATGGAAGACTTCAAATTACATCAAGGCTCTTGCATCAGTGTTTGTGCAAGTAAGCAAATTGGAAGCATCCTGTGATCATTGACTAGCAAAATAATAGGCCTTGCCACATCTAGAGATAGCAAAGAGATGAGAAAATGAGGATACCTGCTTAGGTATGGTGGGGTTTGCCTTCACAATAACTGGCAAGGTGATCACAGTAGTCATACACTGGAAATTATCCATAGAGGTTGTGAGCTCCCCTTCCTCAAATATACTGAAGTAGAAGCTAGGCAGCTTTAATTAATACACAAATTAGGTATAACTTGGGTCAGCTCCAGTATCCAGAGTCTTATTCCTTAATAACAGTCTTCCTTCCAAATGTACTTTTTAGAATAATTTAGAAACAAATTATTTCCAGGGTCAACTGACGATAGGTTTTGCTTTTAAAAAATGTCTGTAGATGAATATTCAGTATAGATGGCCACCAGGACTTTGTTGTCAGAAGACAATGTTGGCTAGACAAGGAATTTATAGTTAGACTACTTACTCCACATGAAGACCGTTATTGCTCAGAAAATGTATCTATCAGAACTACATGCAGGTTGTGTAATGGTCCATTAGAAAAAACCTCAGAATCCTCAAATACAAGCCTGGGATGATTAATTTTTTTCTCTTCTCTTTGAAGAAAGGCCTCATGGAACCTTCATTATTGATCACGAAAAACACAAATAGTAAAGAACATTCTTCCAACAGATAAATCATATAGTTCTTATCATATTATGTTACAGTCCATAGTTATATTGTATGGCCTTTGATTCTCTCTCAATAGCATTAAAGCTATTTAGTTACTATATTTATACAAAGTTTCCCACTAGTATTGTTTTCTGATTATATCACAACATCATAAAATAAAAATGTAAGGTATAAACATTTCTAGGACACAGATACCAATAATAAGAGGTAAAAATAGGTAAGTAACAAATATACAATTCATATTGCAAAAAGTGGTTTCAGAACACTAAAACTCAATTTATTTAAAGGCCTTTTCTTTAACAGTGTTTTCACTTGACACTTCATCTGCGATCAATCTTCTTTCTGGAGAGTATTTCACAGTTAGAGAACCACCCATTTCCCTCAAAATCACCCCATTTAACTTCTCATAGCAAGGGAATCCATTGCAAGGAAAGGTGGCACTCTTTCAAGGATTCATCATGATGTAGCATTTAGCTCAGGGTCAGCAACATGACATTCATGGAACACAAAATTTAAATACAAATAAAACTTTAAACATTTTTAATAGCCAAAATATCTTGAGATCACCAAATCTTCTTGGAATGTGATGTATTCATGTGAGATCTTGTGAGATTTAAGCACCACATGAAATTTTACCAGAGAGACCCAAGTTCAAATCTACACTGTCAAGAAGGCTCACTGGATTGTTTGGGGTCAGTCCCTATCACAGCCTTTGCTCGCTTGCACTTAACAATGGCACAAACATGCCCCAACAATCTTTTCTTCTTCTGGGTCCTCATCTATCTTTGGAAAGAGCACAACTCATCATCAAAAAAAGCCTGACTATCAACTATTTGGGCTCCTTTGGGACACTTGAGGGCACTTCTGGAAGATCACTAAACTTGTGGTAAAATGAGATGTCTCCATTTCCCTACCAGTTCTTTAGCCAGCAGAAATGTTCACCACATAAACTATGCTCCCTCCCCCTGCCAGCATGATGCCAGAAAATAATGGTGTCCTTATTCAGGACAGGGTGTCCTTATTAAGGACAGGGATTGTGGGATTTCTTTGGCTTTCCCTCCCCTCCTGCCAAATGTCACCAGCCAGAGGGAAAATATGCACCAATCGCTCTTCTTAAAGTAGAAAGTTACTAGGGAGAGTGACTGAGACTGGGGAGGGAGGTTGATTGTTAGGCATTTGTCAAAATTCACTTGGTTTTGCACAAATGAGCAGGACTAAAGCACTATGTATAAATAAATGGTGTACAATGTGTACAGACCTGGGTTCACCTATTACACTAAGCAATAACCTATTTTAATCATGGTCTATTGACTGAGATAAAGTGATCAAGTTCATTCATAAGGCTAAGCCATAAGGCATGGTTTACAATCCAGAACACATTATGGCTTTGGGCACAGCCCCTCTGCATTGGGGCTGTACAGTGATTTCAACTTAAAGGCAAAAAGGCACTTTGGAGCAGGTAGAGGCATGAATAAAGTACCTATCTGTAACTTCTTAAACCATATATAACCATTTTCCTCGAATCACCCTGCAATTGCAGGGGGATGCCACATGTACTCAGGAAAAGACATGGGTACTTTAAAAAGTTGCACTGAATGCTCCAGTGCATTCAGAATATATAAATTTATATCCCACCCTCATCAGAGCTTTAATGGCTCTGAAATGCTATTTTTTGCACAAAGCCCAGAAGCCTGGGGTTCTCAGTCAAGTAGTTGCTTCACTAGGCATTTTTTCAGGCTCTCTCTGCAGAGCCAGTGATGCAAAAAAACAAAAACAAAACCAGGCCAACTCAAAGAAGAAAGTAATTCAATGGTCTAGTTCAGAGTGGAGGGAGCGTGGGAACCACCTCCTGCTATATTTCCTTGGGATTTAATTTAATCCTAGAATGGGAAACCACAGAGGATGCAGTCTTTTGAACCAAGTGAAATTGACTAGAGTTCTGCCAGCTTCCCCTTCTAGGCCAAGTCACAAGAATAATGGTAACATCGTATTCCCTTCCTTCCTTCCTTCCTTCCTTCCTTCCTTCCTTCCTTCCTTCCTTCCTTCCTTCCTTCCTTCCTTCCTTCCTTCCTCCCTCCCTCCCTCCCTCCCTCCCTTTTACTGGTACATCAGTAAATGCATCAAACAGGAAGGTGACAAGGGTGAGGGGGAATCAACAGAACCGGGCCCATACAAAAAAAATCTATCAATAGAAACAACATGTTCTGAAAGTTCTACCCACAGAATGGAAAACAGTTGGTCCCTTGCTTTCTTGGCCTGGGTGCAGGGATAAAGAAGCAGGGAATCTAATAACTGGGAAGGATGGTAAGCATAATCTGGCAGATCACCAGGCCATCACCCAGCCAAAGCTGAGGAAAGGATTGAAATTCAGAAAGGGATTTCTTAAACCATCTTCATGAGTTACATGCATACATTTCCATGCAGAACTCTTTTACTCTACTTCCATACTGTATTTATAGTGTGGAACTGATTGTGAAAATTGTCAAATTATTTTGAAACCCAGACAAATTCCAGCCCACATTAGAGCTCACACAACTTATTCCAGATGGGAACTGAGCAGATACCTAATTACTTTAGCCTCCCTTGCCCAGCAAAGAGCCTTTCTCAGAGCCAGACTTGATATTTTATTCTCATTAGTTCTTAATGGGAGAACCCATTGAGAAAGTCCTCAAGTGTATGAGAACTTGTCCACATAGCACAAATGCTATTAAAGCCAACTCACTTGTGCTTTTACACTGCCCATATTACCAGTGAAATCAAGAAACTTTCATTCTTCCTTATTGACATGTGTTAGAGGTCATAATAAAAGTTTTCTTCTTGATTTTGTCCTCTCAGACAATGAACCATTTATTACATGCAATGTTGCTAGATTTTGCCTGGCAGCAATTAACATTTGCAACAAATAATTAAAGGTACTGGGCATGGATAAACTTAATGAAAATCCCTCTTTTATTTTTATTTTTTTAAACTGTTTTACATCTTTTTGTGGCCTTCAGAAGCACCCCCCCCCTTTAGCCCATAGTCTTAATATTAATATTGAATTTTTATATTATAGCAATATGTTAGCAATCCTAGCTTTTAGTTATCTTTTATCTCTTATAAGTTTTAGTGTTAATAATGAAGTAGGTCTAATTTTTCCTGATTGTACTTTATGTTGGTCTATGACCAAAATAAAGATTGGATTGATTGATTGGTTTTGAAATCATAGTTTTATGTTCATAGCAAATTCTGGTCCATAGTTGGGGAAGATGAAATCTTTCAGGGTTGGCTTAAGCTAGATCCTTAATATCCTTTTAATGCAGTTTTTGGTGAATTATTTATTAAGCTGATACTTTCACTGATGATCACAGGCAACTCCCAAAGAAATCTGTGGGGCTTTTGAGTGTAAATCAATAGCAGCATTTAAAGGTACTGTCATTCTTTGATGCATTACATGTAAACCAATTAAAAACTAATTCAGACATAACTTAGATGCTACCTTTAAAGTTTACATGAAATGGATTTTTTTTAAAAAAAGAACCTTGCAGTATACTGAGATTTTAGATGCAATAGTATTGCACACTGGCTCAAGAATTTGGCTAGGCAAATATTATTTTACCAAATTCTACTAATTCTGCTAAATTCTAGTCACATTACAACAATAGTTTCCAGTACTTTCCATGATCTGCAAGGAAAATGTTTTACTTTATTTAATAACAGAACTATAAAAATGAACTGCGGATTACCCAGAGCAAATTTAATATTCAAGGAACTGTACATTAACAAATAACGTAACACAAAGCCAGAAACTATATCAATATATATTCAGCAACATTGGAAGTCATGCAATTGATCCATAAATGAAATATTTTGCTAAGAAACAAAATATAGCTGAAAACTAGGAATTGCAACAAATCAGCAAAATCCAAGGGGAGCACAAACATATGTTCTCTGTCACTCAGCCACCCATGCCATTTGCAGGGCCTGTATGGACTTAACGTTTTTTTTTAAATACAATATTGGTGATGAGGTGACATCCCCCAACTCACCTAGGGCAAGCCGGCTAGCCTCAGGGGCAGGATTGATTTCTACTATTGCACACCTCCATCCTTCAAGAGAGGTGAGTTTTGCTGCCTCTGTCCTTGTGCTCTTCTCTACCCTCATCCTACTCCAGTGTCCGCAGGCTTAATGTGGAGCAAGCTCTAACTATATTCTCAAAGATGAAATCAAGCTAAAGAAAAATTATCTGTTTGTCACAAACAAATGTGTGGTATTTGGAAAGCCATTGTATAGCAAGTCACACAGATCTTAAATGTTCTCACTTCATGCCAAAGTGAAAAATGTGACCTGTTTGCTTTTGATGAAATGTTAAAAAGCTGATGAATTGAGAATTCAATACCTAGAATTGTGCTAGAAATGTTGCTATGATAAATGATAGTAAAAAAATAAACAAAGTTATATTACTGCATATGGGACTGCTGCTGATAGTTCCTATTCAATTGTTGCTTTCCTGTCAGGGCAATAGATATGTATGTGAAAAATCAGTGCTGTTCTTCCATGCATGTCATTATTAGAAAAATGGAAGTGCCAAATCATTTTACTACAGAAGTTGATTCAAAGAGAAAGAACTTTTAAAAACAAATTACAAAGGAAATTGCGGTCATCTTCAACGGGTTTTTTTTTAAAGTTGTTATACAGAATGGCAAATATTTCTGGAATGATAATCTCATATATTTAGAAAAGGAGAAGGGTTTAAGATAGTTTCAAGAGAGGTGAATATGTGTAGCTCAGGGTTGAACTGTGGAGTCCTTGGGGTTCTCTGAGCTTGGCTGTTTTCTTGCAAATGTTTTGTTACCTGGCTAGGTAACATTTTCAGTGCTAGAATGGGCTGGGGTTTGCTCTCTGTTTATATTCTGTGGCATGCCCTGCCAGTGTTGGTGGGGGTGGGGTGGGGGTTTTGTTTTGTTCCTCTGGTAGTTCCTTGATTAGGGTATTGTTTACTGCTTGATTGTGTGCCTGGTGGTAATCTCTGCTTATCTGGGTAATGATTGCTGGTGAAGAGATGTTCTGGTCTTTTGTTTTCTTTTCTATTGTCTCTTTTGAATAGTGTGTAGATGCTGTTTATCTCTATGTGTCTGTTGATTGCTGCCTTGTCTGAATACCAAGCTTCCAAGAATTCTCTTGCATTTTTGGATTTAGCTTGGTCTAAAATGCTGATGGTTTTCCAGTTAAAACTATGGTTCAGTCTGTCCATGTATTGTGAGATTAAGGAGTTTGTGCTAGTTGGTGTTCATGGATGCGCTCTGCCAGCCTTCTGCCTGTCTGTCTGTCCTACATAGTGGTTGTTACAGTCCTTACATTGTATGTTGTAGATGACTCCTGTTTTTTCTTCTTGGGCTACTGAGTCTTTTGGTTTACATAAAATATTTTGGAGGGCTTTAGTTGGTTTGTGTGCTATGGAGATGCCATGTGGTTGTAGTAGTCTGTTGGTAGTTTCTGAGACGTTTCTGATGTATGGCAGTATGATCCTTTTAATAGCTTGTGTTGGTTGGGTTGTAGTAGGTTGAGCGGTCAGGCATTTTTTTATAAAGTTGCGTGGATATCCATTTTGTTGGAAGATGTTGTATAGGTGGTCTGTTTCCTTTTTCTGCTGTTCTGGGTTGCTGCAATGCGTTTATGCTTGCTTGAATAATGTTCTTACACAGCTCCTCTTGTGGGAGGTTGCGTTGTTACTTTGGGAATGGAGTACTTGGTTGGTGTGGGTTGTTTTCCGATAGACTTGAGTTTCTAATTTGCTGTTGTTTCCTCTGCTGATGAGGATATCCAGGAAGGGTAGTGTGTTGTTGTTTTCTTCCTCTCTGGTGAATTTTATTCCTTTGAAGATGTTGTTGATGGTTTCATGTGTCTTTGGTCTCATCTACATACCGGATCCATACTTTAGGTTGTATGTGTGGAAGTGCTATAGCTTCTAGGTGTTGCATTACAATCTCTGCTATGAGTCCTGACAGTGGTGATCCCATGGGTGTGCCTCTGATTTGTTGGTATATTTGTCCATCAAACTGAAAATAGGTAGTGAGGCAGAGGTTGATGAGGTCCATGATTCTGGGTATTTCGATCTGAGTGTATTTGGTTAGGTCGGGTGTGTTGTGTAGTACCGCTGATATGGATTCTTTCACTAGTTCTGGGTTTATGGACGTAAAGAGTGCTGTGACATCAAATTAGACCATAATTTCATCTTCATCTATGTGTACATCTTTGATTTTCTGGAGGCCTTATAGTGAGGAGTTGATAGAATATTCACTCTTCTCTGTGAGATGTCCAAGCTTTTTTGTCAGTTCTTTCGCTAAGTTGTATGTTGGAGTCCCTGGTAAAGATACAATTGGTCAGAGCGGTATGTCAGGCTTGTGTATTTTTGGTCATCCATAGAAGCGTGGAAGGATGGGTCTGCTGCTTTTCATCCGCCACTGTTCTTCCTTTGTGATCCGGCCTTTCTTAGTACTTAGCACTGAAGATGTTACCTAGCCGGATAATGAAACGTTTGCAAGAAAAGAACCAAGCTTAGAGAACCCCAAGGACTCCATAGTTTCAAGAATTTGATTCCTTCTTATTTGTTCTTAATTATTGTTAGTTACCTTGAATAGAAGAAGCAGGATATAAATCAAATGAATGAAATAGGTTCTCTGAAAAGTGTACAGATAATAAATCAAAGCACTCCAGTTTGGTTAATGAGCAGACCAGAATAAGAAGAGTTTTTGTAAGATGAGTTTTCTCATCTTTTACTGATCTTTTACATCTAACAAAGAAGCCATCGGCATTTGAGTGCTATCACATGATTGATGAACTATTATTGAACTTTTGTTCCTACTGTGTAATATTCCCTGTGCTTCCTACATTGATTTAGTGTTGTGAATGTACTCTTCTTGCCAGCTGATAGCCTCAGACATTCACAGATGATCAGACATCTCCAGCAGGTATCCACAAGGAAGATATGTTCTCAATCAATGAGGCAGAGGGAAAATCCACAGAGTTTCCTTGTTTTGGCACAAGGACAGACCATTAACTATTTCCTGAGAACATGTCCCTGTACTTCCACCTGTATCTCAGTGTCCTCCCACCAGTAAATCAGCTCAAAAGCAACTTAAGGTTTTGTGCTCTGGAAGTGGTGTTATCCTAGACATCTTACCTCAAGATGCTGTGGGGACTGGGGAGGCCACATGAAATGATGTGCCTGGTGACTACCATCTCATGGCTCCAACTGGTTCTGCTGGATTCCTGGGATACCAAGTCTGGTCTTTGATCTCTTTACTCACCTCTTGGTCCTCTCCTGGCTGCAAGGGAATCTGGAACTCCAGCTTACACAAGCATTTGTTTTTTAATGGATTGGTCAGATAATCCACTAGTCAACCTAGAGCAGCCTTTCTCAACCCTTTCACCCTGGAGGAACCCTTGAAATAATTTTCAGGTTGCAGGGAATCCCTGCATAAAAATTGCAAAAAATATAAGAACTTCACAATACAATTCACTTCTAGCTGATACAATCCGTATTTTACAATGTTTTCCACAACAACACATAGTGACTTGCTGGCAGCTGAATCACGATTCCCACCATTGTTAAGCACTAGCATTGTGTGGTGCGCAAACTTCAAAAAATATTTAAAAAAAAAAAATCATGATTTCTCACAGAATGCCTAGTGACCTCTTGCAAAACCCTAGGATTCCACAGAATCCCAGTTAAAAAAGGCTGGTCTAGAGTGTGTGAAACCTTGAAATTGAAGCCTTCACAGGGAATAGCTTTCTCAGTGGCTGCTGCTTCCAAGAAAACCCTGGCTCCTTCTATCCTCTCCTCACATGATGTTCTTAGGCTAGTTTACAATTCCCACCCTGATCCCTGCTGCTAACTCCTTTCTCTAACTCCAGCTCTTCTGCAGCACTTATGCTCTGACTGTATCTCAGTGGCCCAAATCCAGGCAACTGCAAGACAGCAGCCAAGAGATGCAAAACCCCTTAACTCTTGGTTTTCAGTTAGTGGTTGTTAGGTGAAGCAGTCGATCAATCAAGTCATAGTTAAAAGTATTTTTTAAAAAGCTCATTGGGTCAATGGTACAATGGAAAAGAAAAAAGAAAAAAGTTGAAGTGCATGGAATAACCAGAGTGTTGTATATGCCAATTGGAGGAGGTTTTTCATGTGCTGGATAATGTTGGGCAGGGCTGAGATTTTTGTCAAAGGGAGCCAACTGCAGACATTAGAATGTTGAGCATTGTTGCTGTATAGACAGTCAGGCAGCATAGCCCTGTCCTGGATGTATGTATATATGTATGTATGTATGTATGTATGTATGTATTATTAGATTTATCTCCGCCCATCTCCCCCTAATGTGGGACTCTGGGCAGCTCACAAGATCCATTAAAACAATAAATAATAAATAAATATGTACGGTAAAGGATTGTGGCAGCAGCAGGAAGATTTAGGGCAGCGCAGTTTCCTACTATCTCCAGGGTGGGAGAGGAACACAACAAAGCAGCTGTGTGGATATGACCATGTTTTGGTCCTTTTAAATAGTGGCTGAGATAAGGACTGGGGACCATCTCTTCAGCAGCTTCACAATTAATTAATTGGAAGACCCATGGAGTAGTCTCGACAGGAAGCGTGCCCAGATGAACTAATTCTACTTTACAGTATTGTAAGGTCGCATTAATAGAATCTTACAAGGCTGAGAGTACATTTCTCCCCCATTGCCTTTACAGCCCAAGAAACTAGGCAGGGTCCCTTTGAGATGTTTGCCACACCCACATTCCTTCTGTGGGCTAAGCTGCCTCTTATCTGACTGTACTCTGGGTGTGGCTCTTTCCCCTGTCTCCCAGGGTCATTCCTACACACCATTACAGTGAAATCCGGGAGTAATTTGGATAAAGGAAATATCAGTTTTAGGTAAGAAGTATCTCAGAAAAATGACTCAAAATGTTTATCTAGAAATTTTGCATTAAGTTCTTTCTTTCTTTCTTTATGTAACTTTGAATCAAACCTCAATGTTTCATTCTTGTTATTTGTCTCTGGACAAATCAGAAATTTGGATGTTTAATGTCAGTTTTCATTCATATGGGTTTCAGGCTGGTCTTGAGTATAGTATTTTTTCCTTTAGAAAATAATTTTGTCATTTATAATGATAATTATTATAACTGGGAGCCTCCAGTCTCTTTGTGAAGACTTTGAAGCCAACCAGCTGCAACTCATCGTCTAACTAGAGCACTGCCTCTTATTTAAACTTTTTTCTTCTAACTCATTTGGAAGTAGCTGTTTTATTAAAGTAGCTCTGTATTTCTTCCCATTAAATATTTGCACTCTAATATCAAAATTAAACAAGAGTTGTTATATTTTATCTTTTAAAAAATAATTTTTTTATTTGTCACTGTTGAGATTAGTCTATCTCCCAATAGAGGGAGAAGGATTGAAACCTCTAGTCATATGCCTCTGTCCTAAGCAATATGCTAAGCAATGTAGCCAGGAAGTTGCACTACAGAAATTATTTCATTTCATTTATTTTATTTTTTAATCATCCAAAGTCAGCACAGTTCATGAGAGTCCTATTTCTCACACATACCAGGGTTAGATAAGGTGATCCCATGAAGACAGGTGGTGGCAACTGGAACCAATGCAGGAAGTGGTGCCAGAGTGTGTAGACTCAGAGGGCTTCTGGAAGAGGAGGTTTGAAACCTCCAACCTTTCACTCTCGGGGCTCAGCAATTCTGCTATAGTTAGGCATCATAACTACAATTTCATGCAGATGTCTTTGCTTGCCTAACACAAGCAAAGATAAACATTTCAAGCTAATTCAATATTATTTTAAAAGACTTAGTAGAATACCAAAAAAGGAGCTTAAGACTTATCAGCCCTAGGAATAGTGATTATGAATTCTTTTGTATATACTTTATCTGTTTTTGGAATCTAACCAGTGTCCAATAATTCTCATTAAGTTGATAACATACTGTTAAATTGGAGTGATCAAAAATAAAGGAACGGGACAATAAAATTAAAAAACAACAAGTCAATTAGCCTCTTCATATTTGCAATCTGTAACACCCAACGTACAATATAATATAATACAAGAATATCTCTCCGCATCCCTCACTCAGCCTTCCATTGCCCTAGGCACATATGGTTAGTTTACAAGAATGATATCAATTTTAATAGGACATTGTCTTGCTTCCTTGTAAATTAGAGTCACAAAGAAAGGCAACACAGCAAAGTGGGAATAAAACAGAGAAGGAGAAATTTGTATCATTTGTTATTTGAGGTCATTGATCTTAAAAGCTCGCCTTGTGAAAGGAAAAAAAAAAGAATACTAATCAGTCAGGAAGATCTACAATGCATAAACCTAAGTGCTGTACTAGAACATAGATGTCCAATACCTATAATCTCCCTGGTTCAAGGGTTTTGTTTTGTTTTGTTATACAAAATCTCTTAACTGAGAACAGAAGAGAATATTTTCTTTGTGAAATAATAATAATAATAATAATAATAATAATGATAATAATGATAATAATGATAATGATAATAGTGGACATTGCAATACCTGGAGACAGCAGAATAGAAGAGAAAGAACTGGAGAAAATCACAAAATATAAAGACCTGCAAATAGAAGTAGAACAACTATGGCAAAATAAAGCAAAGATAGTAGCAATAGTTACAGGCGCCTTGGGTGCAATCCCACAACATCTGGAGCACCACTTGAACACCATCAGCACTGACAAAATCACCATCAGTCAATTGCAAAAGGCAGCTTTACTTGGAACAGCTTATATGCTGTAATGATACCTTTAATACCATCAAACAACATCTGTCTATCCCAGGTCCTTGGGAAGGACTTGACAGGCAGATAAAAATGCCAGTCTAACCATCTGGCTGATCAACCATGATGATGATGATGATAAAGTAGTAACAGTAATAGTAATAGTAATAGTAATAATAATAATAGAAGTTATTGCTAGGATTACACAGCTGCTTCCAAAGAAATTTGCATTTCAGCCAGGCATACAGGGGAGGAAAACCTAATTCAAGCAGTGCTTGGTTTACCTACATTGGGTGAGGAAGACCTTCTTGAAGAAACAGTGTGAGCTGGTACTGGATTGGTGCTCAGCAGGCATTTCTGATACACTATTTGATTTACTGCTTAAGCTGTGTTACTGATTGAATGGTTTGCTTTCCTGAGATGGAGCTGTCTTTGGAATTCTATGGGTAGAAACATTTGTTACTTTGCAATGCTTTGATTGCATACTTGTTGATTGCAAACTTGTTTTGATCTCACATTTATTTCTTGAAATATACAACTATTAGATCACTTCAAAGGAGATTTCATTATAAAGTTGGTGCCACGGGAAGGGAATCAAAGGAAAGCAAAGAACATAATGAAACCAGTTTTGTGGCCCATCCCACTTACCAAGTGAACATCTTTAGTTTTCCTGGATGCCTTCATTAAAAATAGCCTGTTATCATGTGTGGGGCTTTTTTTTTCTCTCATGTGATTTTTGTTGTCCTCTGCGAGTGTCTTGGCAGTTTCATTCATCTCCCCACACTCAGAAAGCATGGAGTAGGGGTTGAAAATCATAGTTAAACCTTGATTTTAAAGAACTGTTAAAACAGCAATTACACAGTTTAAATAATATTTACAGTAATAAAAGCAGACTTTAAAAGAGAGCAGTGAACTTTAAGAGCAACTAGGATATGCAAACAACATGGAAAAACCCATCTATCAGGCCTATTTTCCAGCTTAAACCCTGATGCAGCAATAAAACAACTGCAGCGCATCCAGGCCAGTTGGTAGCATAACCTCCAGCTCTCATGCTTGCAACTCAGCTTCTTTTGTCTCTGGAAATTGGTTCCTTTCCTATCCTGGCTTCAACTGATTTCGCATTCTTTTTTTTAAGGCTCACCTGCTTTGCTTATGTCCACTATAATATCTCCTGTTCAGTCCCAGCTTCTTAGAAAATCAAAAGAACACTGTAGGACTGTTAAGTCTCTGGCGCAAACAACAAGTAGGTTTCTTTGTTGCCCTAAGTTTGGTGATTCTCCCAGCAAGAGGAGTATCTTAAAAAAAGAAGAGAAAAAAGCACACCCTTTACTACCATAGACAAAAAGAATGAAGTTCTTTCTTTCATTCACAAAGATATTGGCTGAGTTTACACACTGTACTAAGCTGCAGTGTGATTTTTTGGAATAGTAAGATGTCAGTGACTAACAATAGTTTGTTTTATGACATTAAACCACACAATGAATCATAATTTGTTGATGGGGTTGCATGATCTATGAGTTGGAACATGTAGTTGTGATTTCTTATTTATTTATTTATTTATTCTTGGTTCAGTTTTGTACCTTAACTAAGGCACTAACTAGTCCAAGGTATATAAAGTAACTTGCCAGGAACTGGCCAAACAAGCATGATTATTTTGCTTTTCTCTGGATTTTCTGGATTAGCCAATTCATCCATTATGGATGAAACCAACAGCAATATATATAACATCAGTCAGTGAAGTGCGTAGCTGGAAGAGTATCTTGTCCTGGCAAGTAGGAGACTCTTATTACTACTTTTGCATCTGAAATTTCTCTTGTCTAAGAAAGATATGAAAAGACTTAATTATATCAATTGACTAACTTCAAATGGCATTTTCCATAAGTTTTTATGTGGCAATATTTTATATCAACTTGCTAGGGTTGTTGTGGTTAATAAAATGGATGACTCCTCCGCAGACAGCAGTCATTGTTCCTAGTGCAGTGGCCACAGATAAATTCTGACTTAGCTTTTAGGTAGGCAAAATGAGGATACAACACCACTGAATCGTATGAGCAGCCCTAATAACCAGGGGAATAGAGGCATCTTATGAGATCGACCATGCCTAGCAGATGCCCAAATATAGGGTCCTCCCTGTTCCTGCAGTAGAAGAGCATCTTCTAGGCTTATCAAGCATTATGAGAAAAGGGAGGGGAGGAAGCAACAACTGACAGTCTTCTTTTTTTAACTATAATTGTTTCATTATAACTGTTAAACATCTTCCTATGACAAATTAAATTGCTGCATGAAACTGTGCCAATCAGCATAAGTAAATTACATTTTCAATTATTAAGTGTTGAGAATCATGCCACACAAAGACTGCTTCTCAGGAGATTACACATCCCCTTTGCTCCTTCTGACAGCAAAGAGGCTACTTTGTCCAGTTCTACTGGGAGACCACTGATCTCAGTGGCCACAAGGAGTTTTCCATTCATACCAATCACAATCAAGTCTAATCCAAAAGTTCAAAAAAGTGGCATGATTTTAGATTCATCTGTTGGATTACCAGGGATTTAGATGGCTGATGAAAGACATCTTAAGCACAGCAGAACACTGCCACCAGTGCAACATTACATGCAGAAGATCTTGGAAGATTGGCAAGATAATACAGGAGGAAGTGCTCCTTCAGATATTTGAGCCCCTAATCATTCATTTAAAGGAACCAGCATTATAAACTAACTCAGAAGTAAACTGCCATCAAACCTGGCTAGTTAAAATTTTGGCAGTCATAATTTGCATCACTTAAAATTTCTGAGTTACGTTCCAGGTTAACCCTATGTATCATCCATGATTATAATCCAGAATATCCCAGGACAGCTCTACAGATAACATATTATAGTAATCCACAGTATCTGCCAAGGTGTGGGAGAGGATGGAAAATGAATGTGAAAGGGTTCCATGTAACACAGCATTTGTCCAATAAGCATGACAAATATCAGCTTCAGGTTGGGACTATGGTGGGTGGCCTTGCTCAAATACAATCCTGGAAAGTGCATTCCCAGTCCAGGGTCTTGAGGTCAGTGGCTTACCCTGTAATCTGGAGTGTAGCAAGCCAAGAGTTGTGATCTATTAATAAAACCAAGGCAGAAAGCCAAGGCTTCTAGTATTTGTACAAGGCCTATCCAATTCCATTTCCTACTGCCGGCCAGTTAGAAGAGCTGGTGTCTCTAAAGTAATAGTCTCTAAACTCTAAAGTAAAATCTCTAAAGTCTCTGAAGCCTGATGCAAACACTTAAGTTCTCCATTCTATAAAACCTACAGTGTCTGATACCAAATTTGTACATGATATTTATGTGACTACTCACCAAGTCTTAGCTAGCTGGAAATTGGAACCAAATTGATTATTAATAAGGATGCTGCATAATAATGTAACACTTTGCAAAAAATGACAAAATAATAGAGGAGGAACAACAATATCAGTAGAGAGGGGGAGACAGACACAAGTATAAATGGTTCCTTCCATTATCTTCATAGGAAATATCTTAATATAGGTTTACTCAGAAGTTAGACCATTTTTAATAAAGTCCCATTTCTTTTAATACTAGTCTTAATTAGTGACTTCCTCCTTGCACCCTCTTTTTGGCTTTTTCTTTTTGACTTGTGATCCTTTAATTGGTTTGCTTCACTCACTTTTACTGACTCACTCCTTTAATTAGACTGTTTTTCGGTTCCTTATTCAAGTAATTATTTGTCTTTATTTACCTGCCTTCTCTTTACAACTAGAGGTTGTGGACACACACTCTCTCGCTCTCTCTCACATATACACAGAATGTTTAGCTACTAGTAAGAAATGCATTATTAAAATGTCTCTAATTAATTAAAGCTCAGTTCAGAAATACCATGGCCAGAAATGAAAGGAAACAGCTAACTAAAAAGAAAAACAAAACCCCCAAACCCAGTAGCTTCAACTATTTTTGTGCTTTCTGATTGTATTTTAAATTGTTTATGTAGGATTTTCTTATTTCTAAAATTTGTTATCATTATAACAATAGTGATCCTAAAATGGGATAAAAACCATACAACTATAAATTTGCAGCCAGAAAATCAAGATCTTAGCCACCTTAAGATAGCATAGGAAAAAAATGATACATTTCATTATAAACAAACACCGAACGCAGTGGAAGGATAGGAGTTTGGTATCGACAGTATATGGTTTCTTCACAGACAAAAAATACCCATTCCTGATAAAAGTGTTAGTATCAGGAATTGATATTATTTATTTGGACTTTACTTGATGCCCACAGACTGCCTTCCTATCCCCTGCCCATCACCCTTTTTGAGTTGTTCATATAATCTCTCAAATATTAAATGGAAGTCTGGCACTAGACTTCTGGGTGGTATTAATATGTTGCCGAATGTCAGTGCTAAAGGATGATGGAAATTCCATCTGCATATCATTTCCCTGTCATCCCACTAGTGCACTGACAGCAAATACTGCCCATACTAAATGTGGTGTCCCTTTGAAATATCTTCAATGCATGCCATGATGGATTTTTAAACCCTCGTCAAGCAGTTTAATGAAACCTTGCAATCCCACAAGTTCTGCAAATGGCTGGTTCCATTGTGGAACTGATCTTATGATTAAGATAGGAAAATCCCTCTTGGTCTTCCTTCCTGTAATTTAGGTCTTCTTTCCCTGTCATCATCAGATCAAAAACCAAATGATCTCTGTCTCTCCCTCTCTCCCTCTCCCCCCTTCTTCTTTTACATATACGAATGGTCAATATTTTCTGATTGTAATTCTTTTTCTAAAGGTTAATAATTCTGATCCTTCAAATTATTTCCTGGACTTCTTTCTGCAACTCTTATATTCTTCAAGGCTTGCTTCTTTGCACCCTTTCGAATACATTCTAACTGCTTTTGAAATGTGGTGCCATACTAATGTAATCTTATTGACAAAGTAATTATTACTTTCCAACAATTTTCTGGTTTTTTGCTTTTATTCCACTAATAAAGCTTAAAATACTCTTCTGCCTACAGAATGTTGTGTCCTATGGATCTGGTTCTATGGCAACCAGATCTGGGCTGCCAAAATCTGGATGACCCTAAGATGTCTCTTCCTGAGCAATCAGGTGATGGCAACAAAGAGCTACAGTGCTTTTTGCTGCCATCTAGTGGTTGTCTAGATTGCTGTAGGCCAAGTCTGGTAGCCCTGTCTAGTTCACACATCAACAGATAGCCTTTGTTTCCCAGCCACTTGATTGTTCAGGCAGCAAGTTCATATTATGATGAAATTGTCAGGTCATCAAGAAATTAAGGAGATCAATCAAACTCCAGCAGAGAAAAAGCAAGCACAATGGGGTACTGAATCCTGATTTTGCCTGCTCCTGCTCACTCTATCCAGACAACTTTTAGCTAATTTCATACAATTCTGTATGAATCTGAAGACCAACTTGAAAGTAGGAGACTCTAGGGAAGTGGGAAATGATGTTCAATAAGCCACCCAATTGCTTTATCAATGGAGATTCCACTATCATCCACTATTTAGAACATGGACTTACTGCCAGCACATGTAGCTCTGCCCTTGGCACTAAGGGTACTGAATGGTTAGAAAAACAATGTTTGTAAGGTGAAGTTCTATCTCTGGTGTTGGCCCATTCAAAATTGCAGGCTATCACTAGATGAAAAACACTTGCAGAAGTGAACCAGCAGTAAGGAACTTGGCTTCTCCAACTGAGGACTCTGGCAACAAGATTTTGTGACACAACCATCTACTGTATGCCACAGCAGGACAACTCTCAGGCTCAGGGAATTTACAGCCCATAGTAGGATCACCATTATAATAGAGAAAATTCATGGGTTTGTCAGTCTAGTTAACCCAAATGATCTGAAGAATCAGTAGGATTTTTACTACCTGGTCCTATATTAGCTTATCAATTCTGATGAACTGACTCCAGCCCATCTTAGCTTATATCATCTGCCTCTCAACTTTTGGATTGTCTGCAAAATACAATTAACCATTTATTGCTGACTTTGTTGGGTCTGAATGATTAAGTAATCCCCAAATTCCCAGCAATGCTACTCTTTATTCCTCATTCAAATGAGTTTTGCATGTTTCTTTCACAAGAGTATTGAATGGTTTGCCATGTATAGCTTCCAAGGTCAAATCGTCATGGGTGAGATCCATGAAAAGAAATCTGACTTTGGCAGAAGCTACATTACAGCTAGTTTTTCAGACCTAGCTCACTGTTTCCTCTGATGCTCATAACTGATTAATAGTAGGTTTTTTCAACAAGTTTGGAATGTGTGGGATTTTTTTGAGACATTATTGTGATTCATTTAAAAATAGTCATGGACTAGTCATACCCTCCCTAAAGACAAGTTCCCATATTTTCTATGATGATGAAGCATTTCATCAGTTCAGGAGGGAAAGAAGAAGAGAAAATCCACCCACAGAATTGCAACATCGCATCATCAGTGCTGTGTGGAACAGTAAAAAGCCCACATTGTCTCTGTTCATGATGTGTTGCACACAACAGCACTAAAAGCCACTGAAGTGTCAATTGATGATTTCATCATGTTTCAAGCCTCCTACTAATAAATGATTCATTTTTCTAGTGCTGACATCTCAAAGGGCTTGAAGGAGGGGAGGAAAAAAAGTCAGAAACTTTAGATCTTAAATTTAAAACTTTAAATTCAAAATAACCTTTTACAATCTGGTGCTGTGAAAATGGGTTGGGGCCCTAGGAGTTCTTGTTCTCAAACAACTGGAGGGCATCAGGTTGAGGAAAACTATCCTATTATCTTATTTCTAAAACAAAGCACATACAGAATCAGATTATTTAAAAGGGAATAATATTTAAATACACATTTTTGAACTGAGATGTTTTGAAAAGGAGATCTCTAAAGAAAATATATAAGATAGATGTATATTTGTGTACAAAGAGCATGCAGGCCAAATGTTTATAATCTAATATTGCTAGCTGAAAACATTGC